>NW_023596818.1:36678202-36712619 GCF_011947565.3 Pollicipes pollicipes
TCGGAGCAGGCGGCCAGTCGCCCGTGGCAGGCTGTGACGACGCCGCGTTGGCAGGCTGCTGGCTTGTCTAATGCGGCGGAGGGAAGCGAAAGCGAAGTGTAAGTAAACAGCTGGTGCGGTTTTTGTGACTTGAGTTGTGATGATAATGGCCAGATCGGGTGGTGATTATGCTTGAACGTGTCAGTGTGGTGTTCGTCTGCGCGCCGTGACGCTGTAAAGGGTACGTTCGTTCTCCGGGTGGGACGTTGCTCGGTGACGAATGTTGCATTGTGATATTCGTGACACGCGCACCCGATGTTATCAGCGAAATATAGCATTATCCATACATTACTCTCTCAATGACTCCAGGACGTGGTTAAGTAGAAGTGACGCTGGCATCATAACTCCCATATCGTCTCCAAAAACGCATCACTGTCCTCGGCATGTGCCTGGATGGCGGATCGCATTTAGGGCCATTGTTGAGAGGAGACCAGGCCGGAGATGGGTGAGCACTGATTTTGTGAAAAGGGTCAAGGGAATCTTGTGTTAACGTTACGTTTCCTACAAGCTTAACGCAAGTACTTAAACGCAGTTCGGTACGTGCATTTAAAGTCGTCTAAGTAATGAGTTTTTTACGTAAGTCACGTCACCCACCGTGAACCCGCCCTGAAGGCATGTAAATGGAAACTATTCCGCAAGCAAACATCTTATTTGATCGTCCGAAGAATCCATAGCTAAGAATTCGTGCCGGATCGACGGTACATTGTAATGGCCGCGCATTGCGTTGCGTTCAATCCACTTCCATACAGACATTTCGCTGCTGTTAAATCGCCCGCCTTAAGTCGCACCAGTCATTCGGAATCCACTGCTGGCAGCCTGGCATTTTTCGTGCATTCTAGCTGAACTCTCACGTGGTGAACTAGGTTCTAACGTTTGCTTAACCAGTCGTTCGTGCACGCATGCAGCTTGAGTTGGCTAAAAGCTGTTGATTAAACGATAAATTTTCACGGGCCTGTCTCGTTACTCCAATGTTTCGCGCATTCCAGCAAAGAGCGTTCTGGAACCCGCGGAATCAGGCTTCAAACATGCGAGCTGAAGAGGCTGGGGGATCATAATTGGTACCAGGGAAAGGCTCGCTCACTGCACGCACACCGCGTTGGCTGAAGCGCGCTCTGTTTGCATATCGTCGCTGCGTTTCAGTTTTCAGTTTCGGATATCGCTCCTCTGACGGACACATCCGCGGTGCCGCTGTCTCCCGTCGTCCGAGGCTCGCCTGGCGCCGCCGCCTGCGTCACACAGGCCTCCCGTCACCACCTGGCGCCCGGGTGATGATGACTGGTCGCGCAGGCGGGACGCCGGTCTGCCAGACGCATTCCGCCTCACGTCGGCGTGTCGTTCGGCGCCCGCGGAGCTCGCTGCGGTGCTCCGCGCCGGCTCTTCGACCCCCGGTCACGTGGCCACCTTCACACTGCCGCCGCGCCTTGTGGGGAGCACGGGCCGCCCACTGGGACGGCGGGTCGGGTCCCCTGCCAGGCCATTGAACCGGTCGTCCCCACGCACGTACGCCGGCCGCCAGGCTCAGGCCCATCGGCACGCGACCGGGCTGGCTCGCCGGCGGGCCTACATCACCAGACAGCCCTCCGACGACGACACGCGCCAGCACAGCTTACAAATCGTTGTATTAAGTCACGGACAACGGCCTGGGCCTGCGCTATCATCCGTTACGGTTTGATGGGCGCCGCGCGGCTCGCATGCGAGACAAGGCCTCGTCGGATGCCTTACTCGACTGACATCGCGCCACGCAAGGTATCAGGTATGTCAATATCACGGGAATAATGCAGAAGATCACATAAAGCGCTCGAAGCGACTAACAAACATGAGTGCTACTGAGAGCCCTAAAGGGCAAAAAATTCTAACAGCGTTGGCAATCACCGACATTTGTGCACTGGTTGCATAGCAGCGTTGTCCGTCACACGAGAAAGCTCAAAGTGGTGACTGGCATATCTCCCCCACTGACTAGTAGCCGTCATTGGCCGACACGTTCCCATCAGCCCTCCCTAATCACGTATACCCAGTTTCACGGGCCTCGCACCATCAGAACGGCGCGAACATCCGGTTCGGTTGCCCAGCCGCTGCTCGTTGTTGCTCGTGTCTGTGCACCAGTCCGCTGGCTTATAAAGCGCGATATTTCTCGGATCTTGCCAGGTTACGTAGTGGCGCCAAAAATGGCGTCTGCGTCGATGATAGCTCACACCTTGTTTCAGCAAGGATTTTGGCCATTCAGCGCATAGACCTCAGTGTGACGTACCCGGGTGATGCGGGCTGCACACTTGCCATCAGTTTGACGTACGCGGGTGATGCGGGCTGCACACTTGCCATCAGTGTGACGTACGCGGGTGATGCGGGCTGCACACTTGCCGTCAGTATGACGTAGCCGGGTGATGCGGGCTGCACACCTGCCGTCCGTTGTCCTCAAAATGAACGGTATCAAGGTAACCTTTCGCGTATCTGACAGTGCATGAATCGTCAGAGGCTGTCTAGAATGCAGCCTTGTCGTATAATTACGACCAAATCGGCTTATGTCGCACACTTCATGTCCATACCATGAGTTTGGTCTCACCTCCGCTGGGCAACCCGCTACTCTAATCATGCCAGCCTCACGGGCAAGGAGCTTCTCGCGTGGGAATGACGTCACGGGCGCGGAAATCCTCACGTGGGACTGACGCCACGAGCGCGGAGCTCCTCACGTGGGAGTGACGTCACGGGCGCGGAGTTCTTCACGTGTGACACGTCACAGACGCATAGCTCCTCACGTGGGAATGACGTCACGGGCGCGGAGTTCTTCACGTGTGACTGACGTCACAGACGCGTAGCTCCTCACGCGGGAATGACGTCACGGGCGCGGAGCTCTTCACGTGGGACTGGCGTCCCGCTGCTCGGCCAGCACCATCAGCACCTGCTGCATGCGCTCGGCCAGCTCGCCGCGACGCTGGTGCTGGTCGGCACGCGCCGCGCGGCTGCCCAGCAGCCAGCACAGATGGAACTCCGTGCGGAACATGTCGTCCCGCGCGCCGGCACCGTCTGGTGGCGGGCGGACGGCGCGGGCGGCACGCGCGCTGCGCCGGTACGCGGCCGCCTCGGCTGCCATCTGACGGCCGGCGGAGAGCTGCAGCAGCGCCATCTCCAGCTGGTCGGTGGTGGCCGGCGCCAGCGCCTCCTCCAGCAGCGCTGCCAGCGGCGCCAGATGGGGCAAAGCACGTGTTCGGCGCCTCGGCGTTGGATCCATCGTTCATGCTGCGCAGACAGGGCCGCAGCTGCGCATCGAACTCGACGGCAGCGGCCGTGAAGCGTTGCCGCGCACGGTGCCACGTGACGTACAGCCTCTGGACCTGACAACCAGAGGACAGACCCAATGTCAGAGGCAGCATAAAGAGCGAAGAGTTGCTATCACGACAACAAGCGTTATCAGCATGAAAAGCAAAATACGAACAAAAGGATTTAGCACTGATAGCTGTCACACCGAGTGCATTTACTAGATCATGACCAGAATCTCAGTCGTTTCACTGACTGTAACGCAGCAGTCTCGAAACTCAGTCCATTGCTCGCTGCGACAAGGAATGGCAGGCCCGCTTGACATTGAGTCCAGCTGTTTGTAGTGTATGGCAGACCAGGTGTGGGACTTACGACGGAACGAGTGCTAGACAAAGCGCCACGGGCTACACGTCCGGGCATTACGACTAAAGCGTCATGGCGACAAGCGCGGTTCACCAGAAGGATCGCGCTTTTGATCGGCGTGGTGCCTTCGCAGTTTGGTTTTGATTCCAAGTAGTTTTGTTCACCTGGCGAGAGCAGAGCCCTTGTATGATGCTGGCAAAGCCGTACAGGTTTCCGAGGGCTGTCTTGGTCTCGATCGCCACGTTGATCCACTTATTGATCATCTGCACCCGCTCGTCTTCGTCCTCTTGGCTGACAATGGTGGCGATCACGAAGGCCGAAAACCATTCGGATCTGCGGGTGGAGAAGACATGCATTAGGAGCACTTCCATATCCTCAGCTCCAGGCGAATGCATATTCGCCGAAAAAAACGCATCTAAACTGTTTGCTGAAACAAGTTGTGTGTGACGCGCGATGTCGCCAGACCAAGCTGCGTTGGGTGTTCTGGATATCTTGCCACAACGGTGGAGACAGAGCGCAGGTCGCACATCGGACCACCACAACTATGTCCCTAGCGGTGTACCCCACACCCAGAAAAGTGTCACATCGTTTGGGCGCTGGGTGGCATCCCTCACCTCTCCAGCAGGTCCTGTCGCAGCTGCTGACCCTGGGGCAGCGTGACCAGCTCGATGCCCGAGACGACGCCCAGCCCGAGGTCTTCCTCCCCGTCGTCCAGCAGCCGCAGGTCCCACCAGGTCAGGTGGGCGGCCAACACGCGCGCCGGCACCTCCAGCAGCTCCAGGGTGACGCCCTTCAGCGCTGTGGCGTCCAGCGGCGCGTTGTGTGTCACCGGGAGCAGCAGCGTCTCGAACGCGTCAACGTCAAACGCCGACGGTGGCGCCACCTCGACCGGCCGCAGCGGCGCCGGCTCTGCCCGCGACTCCCGCTCCGGCTCCGGCTCCGGCGCATGCGCCGAGTCGCCCGAGCCGTGGCCCGAGTCGGAGCCGGGGTCGGCCGGCTCGGGGATCTCGGCGTAGACGCGCTGCTCGCGCCGCAGGGGCTTGGGCGGCGGCGAGGCGGCGCCGGGGCCGCGCAGCCGGCCCGGCTGGGAGTAAAGCGGAGCGTCGGCCGACGCCAGGCGCGGCAGTGAGCCGCTGTGGCCGCCGCCGCCGAGCCGGCGCGCCGCCGTCAGCTGCTCGACGCTGCTGACGCGCTGGTGGCGGCCCAACAGCGTGCGCCTCCAGCTGAGGTGGGCTGAGCCAGGCCGGCTGGCCGGGGCGGCGCCGATCGGCACGGTGCGCGTGATGGGCCGGCGCAGGCGCGCGCCCGACGCGGCCGACACGGCCCGCTCGACGCCCACGTAGCTGGTGATGAGGTGCGGGATCGTCTCGTACGGCTCGTCCTCCAGGAAGAACTGCTCGGTCTCGTAGATGGTGTCGGGGTTCACGCGCACCTGGGGGGGAAGTCGCACGCTCGGTTCAGGTCTCTGCACTGCTGGAGGGGAGGGACACATGACGTCTTGAATCGAGTCAGCCAGCCTTGCACGGTACGGTGTGGCGAGAAGCCAGTCGGCGCTCACAATTGATCACAATCATCATCACGGACTTTGCTGCTGCATTCGCACAGCGAATAAACAAGCAACTCATCGCATCGTTGATTAAGCAGCTTTCCAAACAGCCGCGACAGGTCAGAAAATGAAATTGTTCACGCGCTGACGGAGTTATTCACAGTCATTGCCCGTCGACAGCAATGCGGAAGCTCGAATGCCGGTAACAGCTCGCGGTGGAGTTTGGGAGGCGCTGCGTCCTCACAGGATCGGCACAAACTGGGCATCGTAGTGGTAGCAGGCTGTCGCTCCGCAACGGAAGAGCACAGTGGCGCATCCCTCACCTTATTGATCATGAAGTGGACGCTTGTGCCGCTCCAGCGGCAGCTCAGGGCAAACTCCCCCGGCTGGGAGGTGCTCTCGCGCACCAAGAAGTCTCCGTCCTCGCTGAGCAGGGACTCGGCTTCGAGCCGACCGACGCGGCCGTGGTACCTGGAGAGCCCGTCGTTAGATCCAGCTGTGCAGCGAAGCATCGGAGCTTAGTGCGCCCAGCTGCCAGACTGGCCAGCCCGGTCGGTCGAGGGCACCTGACAGCTGGGCGGCACGCTGTAATGCTTTCAAACTAATGCAGACCATGTTTGTGCATACACGGAGGACCAATATCATTCAGCAAAACGGGCATGAAAAACTATGGGTAGCCGACGTAACGGGCATACTGGCGTACCGGCGATTGGTGGTGGACTCACAGGGGTACCTCCCGTCTCCAGCGCCCTGCCTTAGTTCTCCGCATGGTCAGCACGCGGACGCTTCATCCCCAGGAGGAGGGTACAGTCTTCAGCGCCACGCCTCTGTCCCCTCACAAGCGCCAGGACTGTGAGGTTACAGGGGCTCTTTCGTTTTCCCAGCACCACGCCTGTGCCCCTGACCAGCGTGACAGTGAACACTTCATCCTTCAATGGCCTTCTTCGACCCCAATATCATGCTTAGACGCCTCCCCACCAAGCGTGCGAAATGCGGACCCTCCTAGATCCCTCGCTTCCCCGGCACCCCTCCTCTATCGCTCACCAGGCGTGCGAGCGCAGGTCGGCGCTGTCCAGGCTCAGCTCCCACTCGAGAGACCGCGGGCCGTCGATGGAGGCCTCGGCCGGCTGGCCGCCGCCGCCGCCGCCGCCGCCGCCGCCGCCGCTGCCGCCGTCTCCGCTCGGCGCGCTCGCTCGCGCCGCCGCGCCGCCCTCGGTCCGGGCCGGCAGCTGCCGGCGACACGGGGCGCAGCTGGTGACGCAGTCGCCGACGCGGCCGAGCAGCGCGCGTCCACATGCGTCACTCCGCGGTGTGAAACGGTGAAGCTGGCGGATGTTTGTCACCGGTAGCAGATTGATCGTGGACGCTGTGCCATTGCCGTTTGCACTTTGGCCTCGGCGGAAAACGTCACGGAAATCGTCGACGGAGGTAGGTTGGACGCAGGGTGCACCGATGGCTGCGGAGAACCAGCGCTCAAGGGCTACGTTACGAGCTCGCTCCCAGCGCTCGTGCAGACAGAGCGCTGATATGGAGGCCTCAATACCATTACGCTTTTAAAGGTGTAAATCAGGAGCCAACGGGAAATGTCGTTCTGGTGTCAGCACACGGCGGACCCCAGGTATACGGGCTTGTCGGTAGCGAATACGGAATGGCAAGACTGAACGGGGCTGCATCACTGATCACACCACATTCTCTGTTCACTTCAACCCCGGAAAACTGAGGTCTTCTTGGTTGACATGCTTAATTTAGTTCGTACGCGTCCCAATTTGCCCCGAAAAGTGAACATCTGTTTGCTGAGGGAATGGGGCATCGGAGGGTCCCGACAAGTGTGAAGGGCAAGCTCACATTGCATGCTATTCTTTCCGTATAGTTTCAAACAGTAGATAGCAAGTTTGAGACTTAATCAAAACAATGGGACATAGGTCTCTCGGTCCTTTGTTTCTACGTCTACCCTCGATCGGAAAATGTCCGTTTTCGTAACTACTAATGGTTCCTCATGTTGTACAAAACGGCGGCGTACACCTCTGCACCGCAATCCGCGTGACCTCCGACGCTTGCCACGGCCCTGGTCGCTCGGCACACTCGCTCGAGAGCTCCGTACACAGCCGAGAGCGATCCCACCCGACCGGTCGGGGGCGTTGCTGGCGCCGGAGCGCGCCCCGGCGCAGCCACCGCCGGTCCGATCCACCGCATCAACACGCGGTCCAATCCACCCGCCAGCTCACGGCCAGCCACGGTCCGACGCCCCCAGCCGCGAGTCAGCCTGTACTCACCATGTTTGCGGAGCGCACCGTTCTCGTGACGCGCGCTGCGGGACGCGCGAGACGTGTCGACGGCGTCCGCTCGCCGCCGCCCTGCTGCGCCGGCCGGCGCGCCGCGCCGCGCTGATGCCCGCCGTGTGTCGTCACTAATCAATGGATGACGTCACAACGCCGGGGCGGCGGGGAGCGGCCGGCGCCCCCGGGCTGACCGTGCCATGAAATTGCACGTGGCAGCATAAACAGGGCTGGGAAGGGGGAGGGGAGACCGTGGGCTCGGCAGCGAGCTGTAAACAGTTCGTGCAGCTCGCGGGGTTGGCTTGCAAAAATGTCCACCGGCCGCAGTGCAGGCTTGATTCCGTGCGTGTGCCGTGTTGCCCACGCTGATTAGTGTGCCCACGTGGGAGACCACATACTCGTGTGTTTTTAAGTATCGTGTCTATGCTGCCTGGAGCTCAGCCGATGCAAATGGCGGACATTTGCTGCAAGACGTGAATGCAGCCAACCGAAATATGGCGACTTGCGTCAGACGACCTTGAACATCTCACCATTTACCACACTTGGCACGTCTTAGCACTTGAACATCAGGATTTCGTACCTGAGCAAATGCACAGAAATGTTTGACTGAGTTTGTATAATTTTCTACTTTTTATGATAAAGTGACCTGATTGCGATGACGACATGAGGAAAATGGACGAGGTTGGTTCTGTATTAGGGCTCTGAATTGTGTTCTAATGTTGTCATATTTTTCCAAAGTCGCTTTACCTATCATTTAATCCACCTGCAATGAATAAGGGTAAAGGAAAAAGCTCCTCAACAACGGGTCGATAGCCAGTGCTCGAATGGTGTCAAATAGTGGCAAGAGAATGTCGAAAGGTCAATACCGACATTACTTTTTTAAATTTCGTCGTTAAGATTGAGTCCAAACCTTTTGAATGGGTGGATTTTTGAGATCACAGCCCATGTCTAGCAGTGCTTGCGTGAGATCTGACTCCCACCATCTGATCGTGCAATTTCAGGCCAACGGCAGAATTTAGTGGCGGATGTTTAACGTGTCGCAATGACGACAGGCTAACTTTGCTAAGGTTGCGCTAAGTGGAGGGTATTTTCCCTTTTATCATGACCCATTCTTTGTATAGTATCGATATTTCCTAAAACAAAAAGTAAACACAGAGATGTCAGTTCTAAAATCGGTTAGGGGTTCAGCCGAAAAAGTTGACTTTTCCAAACTTGATTTTTCCCCGGAATTTGGCTACCTCAGTTCGCCTCCGCGATGTCAAAATAAGAAATTTTAAATGTGGGAATTTACATTATTTTGCCGCGGAGGAATCACTTTCCATTCCAAGTGAGTGTGAGCTGCTTTTTGTGAAAAGCTTAGAATGGGATTACAAATTAGAAAGCTTAGAAAGTGACAGAAAAACATCTTGGTAAATCTTATTGAGGGAGCAATAATGTTAACCGCCGTCACTGGTCGTGTTGTCTAACCACCACAGTTGCGATCATGCCACACACAAGTCCAGCTCCAACTACACGTGTTACACCTCCAGAAAACAGCTTCATCGAAAGCCGGCCACGTGGCCCGGCTTAGCGGCCGTTCGGTGGCAGTCGCGTCCGCCTGATATCGGAAGGTGGCGGCCGGGTCGGCGTCAGCCCGCGCGGGCCACCCGGACCGCGTCTCGCGATAGCGCGCGGTCATTGTCCGCTTGACGACGTCCTCCCGACCGCAGACATCCCCCCGACCGACCGATCGCAGACATCGACATTCCCCGACGACATCCTCCCGACTAGAGCCCGCAGCGCGCCCCAGCCAGTGACTCAGAGTGTGCCGCGTCATACCCGCCAACAGATGAACTCAATCTTGTGCCTTCGCTCGGTCGTCACGTTTTGTCAGTAGCGAAACTGAGGCTGTTGATGGAGAGCTTCGCCTCCTCGTGCGTCACAAGTAACAAACATCGCTGCGGCGAGCGCTGCGGAGCCTTTGCGGTGAAGCGGCATCTCATGTCTGACCGCAGTGCCGGACGCGCTGCCAGCCAGGTGCTTCAGTCCACACAGACCAAGCGGCCCGGCTGCTTCAGGCGGTTACTGCTTCTCCCGTGCCGTGGAGAGTCAGGAAAGCGCGGCACCTCAGGGTGTCGAGTGGACGATTGTAGCGGCGATCTTATCGCGGGTTCTATGACCGCACAGCAGGTACTACGTTGGTCGCACGCGCGTGTGGGGCTTGTTTGTGGGCATGCGTTGTGCGTTAATGCGAACCTCGTGAGGACCGCTTAAAGCCGCAGTCCATCGATTACAACCGCCACATGCAGGTGTGTATTTCGTATTAAAATACAACATGCACTGGTCCGCGTTTAGACTGTTTCTTTCATGTCAAACGAGATTACGCCGCATGAATCATGAAGTGGCATTATTACAAGCGGCGTAATGAAGTGGCGTTGTACACGATAGGGTGGACACCTCAGTGGCCGACTGGCAACAACATCCTTTCACACGATCTGAGGCACACTCAACGCCCGAGTGTGACCAGACGCGTGCTCCACGACCGCGGCCACGTCCTGAGACACCACCTTAAATCGTGTGCTCCAGTGACAATTGACTCAGTTTGTGCTTCGTCTATCCGATGGACTTTTGAGCCAGCATATTCTCTGAGCACATCCGAGGGAACTGAACTCCTGCCATCAAGATGTCGCAGACGGGCTGAAAGAAGCCACGATGAGGTCAGGTACGAACAAACACCCGCAAAGTTTGCGGATGATAGGCTTCCTAATGAGGGTGGAAGCTTTTGGTATAAAAAGCGGAAGTGCGCATGAATAAAGGCGTGAGTTATTATCAAACGTAGCATGCTATACTCGTGGCATAAAGATGAGGATGCCCTTGCTGTCCTATCCATCTGTACTGCCTTTGGATGAATTTCATTTTGTTTTCAGGAATTGACCGAGCATAGTTTGGCATAAGGAGAACCTTAATCATGACATTTGTGACTCAGTACGGAAAATGCAGAAGGCAACATCGCTTCAGGATATCATGTTCTACCATACATATCACTGACCGCGGAATGTCATAGGTTGCCGGCTTGTACGCGTACAACTATGGTGTCGACGGACAGCACACGCTCTCTCGGCATGAGATAGGCTTCCCTCTCCCATCTCCTCAACAGGTGCCGCTAGCATCGCGGCGCTGCCATGTCTCTTACCTTGAGGCCTTCGATGCACGGCACGAAGATGGAGAAGAGGATGTACCAGGCAGCGCAGAATCCCGCTATCCAGAAGCTGATGAGCAGCAGGATGATGAGCCAGACGATGCTCCAGATGGCGCCGCCGCCGTCGTCGCCACCGGCGCCGGCGCCCATCCCCTCGCCTGAGCCCTCTCCCCTAGCCATCTGACCGGTCGCAGGGGTACAGTCAGCGGAGCTAGGAGGTACAGCGGCAGCGGTGGCACTCAGGTGAGCAGCAGGATTGGCTCGTGACGTGAAATGCCACGGGGTTCTCCGCGAGGGTCTGTTCTTGTCGTTTCTGAACCATGGCCGTTGGTCGTTAGATATCATAACGTCAAACAGAGAACAGACAACAAAAAAGTGGATGTACCTGAGAACATGCGCTAAATTAGAACTCGAAGAAATCGCACTAAACAGGAAAGTTCTCAGAGTACCGATCAGGGAACCACTTATTTCATGTAAACGATTAAAACGTAGCGGGAATTTGTAACGCAACTAAGGAAACTGGGGCCCAAAGAATAAAACGAATAGGGATTTCCCACGTGTGCCGTTCTTTTACTGGAACGCTCTATGCGCCAAAAGAGCTTCTCACAGATGCTGTTTGCCAAACAGGTTCACGCTCCGTGGAAGAGCGGACGGCACCCCAGTGGCCTGGGGCGGGGTGAATTCTCACCTGTGACGTCGGTGGAGTGAAGCTGCGTCAGCTGCGGAGTGGACGCTGTGTGCCTCGCGGCGGGACGGACTCCACAGCGGGCGGCTGCCGTGCGTATTCGCCGCGTTTCCCTCAGAGCCGGGCCACGCCCGCGCGCCATATCGCCACGGCTGCTATCAGCGCCGATACCGAGAGCTGGGCGCCCCGCTATCGGACCAGCACCGAGGGCACACTTCTGGGACCGTCCCGTCCCGCTATCGGACCAGCACCGACACCCATGGCACACTTCCGGACTGGGCGGCGTGGTGCGATGCCTGGGAAGATCAGCTTCCGGCGTCCCCGAAGAGGGTCTATTGGGGGCTAGGAAAGACTAGAGGCACCTAATGATCAAACGGAGGGAGTATCACAGCTTTGAAAAAGTCGCTTCATAGCATGACTACATAGCGTGACGCTGGGAAACAAGTTCCACGGAGAGTATGGCACCTCCCATGACCGTGCATCACAGTGTGGGCAAGACGCTTCCATCGCTCCGTAGCCTCGACGACGGCCGTCGACGTATGTGATCTTAGATGACGTTTGACACATCCGGCAACAGAATCACCATCGTGCGTCAGATCAGAGCGATGCGTGTTCGCAGCTGCAGGAACCAGTCCAATCAGAGAAGCCCGTGATAAGGGGTGGTGACTCGCATCTCACTCCCCGCCCACCGAGCACGTGGCCGCGGCTCGGGCGGGCACCACGGCTGCCGGTCAGCACAGCAGCCGTGGTTATCCGCCGACCATTCCGGGCGCTGCTGATGACGCGATAATGTTCTGCTGTTCTTTGGCGCGCCATGCATATACTCGCCTCGAACGCACCCACAGCGTGACAGCGCCTTCCGTGTTCCCCGGAGAGGAGTGCATGTAGATAATCCCGACTATGCACCATCCAAGCAGCTCTCCCCCGCTCATGCAGTCCACCGCGTGATCATGCACTTTAGACTTTCGGGCCATAGTCGGGTTACAGGCGACGCCCGTGCCTCTTAGTCCGGGCATGTCAATGACCGCTTTTCGTGCACCTGTTCCGCAATACAAACAAGTTTGCATCTTTTGCCGAGTGAGCATTTTACCAAGATGTTGAAGGCAGCAACATGAGCACCAGTGAGTTACCGTGGCAGGGCTAACTGTCCACGAACAGCGAGTGCCTTCGGAACAGGTTCCTCTGGCCGCCGTCATACGACCACAAGCGTCCCGCCTGCGCCAGATCCGCCGGCTTTCGCGCGCCGCTTCTCGCGCCGCCCTCGTCCGACGGGCGGCCGCCCGGTTTGGCGCGCCACAATCGAAAGTCCGTCGCTTCACCGCAAAGCTCCGCGCGGGCCGGGCGAAACTCGAGTCGAAGGAGGTCGACCGGGCCGGGGCCGGGGCCGGAGCCAGCAGCGGCCCAGGCCGGCGCGGGGCCGGCGGGGCCGGTGGGACCGGTGGGACCGGTGGGACCCGCGAGCGTCCGGCCCCTCTGTGGAGCTGCCGCCGGCCCAGCCAGCCGGACGCAGACGACGGTCGGACGCCGGAGCGCGTGAGGAGGCAGGTGGAGCGCCGCCGAGCCGCCCCGGAACGGAGGGGAGGCAGGCGGGACAAGCCGGGGGCCAGGCGGGACAAGCCGGGAAACGTGCCCAACTTCGGCCATGGGGATTCGAGTGAGTATCGCTTTCTCAAGCCCGGGAGTGTTTGAATGGGACCACCGCTGACATAAAAATTCACGTATTTTCTTTAAGTCATTCTGTTCTGCATCAAAAGAGCAGTCAACGACAACGCGTGGCAATCTTTTCTGTACGGTCATGCAAAAGCTGTGTTTCATGGCCGTGCAGCACGTCTCACGTGAAAGTAGTGTTAGGAACAAACCTGTCTTCATCTAGCAAGGGTCCGGTGCAGTTTGATTAGATGTAATAGGCATGTGATTTAAACCGTGCTTGTTAAACCAGCGTAGTACGTGGGAAAACGAAGGTGTCAACAAATATATTTAACCCACTTGTTCCGTGCCTTTTCCCATGTATGTATTATGACGCGTCAAAAATGCTCAGATCACTATTTGCTTTTGCGTGACGGTGGCACTGGCAGAATTTGCTGACAAAGCTGTGCCAAAAGTGTGATATGGAAACATCAGTAATGCAGGGGTCCCGATTTATGGAGGGGAGGCTAATTTGGTGTTGCCCGTATTTTGCCCATGTATGCGGCATAGTTCCAAGTAAAAACTGCGCTTTGTCATTTAGTAACCAGTTTGTCCAATAGACATGTAAATAAATATTTTGTCGTCAGTTTTACTCATGCGAATTCGATCACCAGAACAAATACCGAGGATGATTAATTCGACAATATAATCTACCTGAAACATTGTTCGAACGCATCGTAAAGCATACGGAATCGGTTTCCCTTGTTTGAAATAGTCGGCACGGCATGAAAAATATGGTTCCACCTTCATTCAGTTTGATAATTCCATCCGGTGACAACTCGCTGTCTAAGGCAGCACACAGCAACATTTATCTAACGAGAAAGGAAGGATAGAAGTGTAGGCTGTAGACTGCCTGATATTATACCGCATTCAGGACGGTCGCCGGTGCGGTCCGGTGGTCTGACGGTCCGCTGCTGTCTTCCTTTCCGTTCTGACCCTGCTGCCCCCCCCCCCCGCGCAGGCAGCTGCGGCTCCCCTCGTGGTGGTGCTGCTGGTCGCCACGCTGGTCTCGGCCGCACCGTCAGCCCCGCAGAACTTGCCGGGAAGGACCCCACCGGCCGGGCACAGCAGGGACAGGACTCCACCGTCCGGGCACAGCAAGGACAGGTAACGGCCGCACTGTGCGTATTACCCAGTAGCTGCACTGGTGGGGTCCCGGGAGCAGCGGAATGGGCGCTGCTCCGCTTCGTGTATCTCCGGACTCGTAGTGCATGCAGAGATGGACGCATGTGCAAGGGCAGACAACCCATAGCCAGGGAAGAAGCTTGGACACAGTATTGAGAGAGTTGCAGTCCACCACAGGTTACGAACTTTTGCTTCTGTCTCAACTCTGTCCAGCTTGGATAGCCTGTGCGCGCCGAGCGATGGTGCAATGCCTAAAGACGCGCACATGGGGGCTGCCCACGCCGGCAACCGTGCCAGCCCTCGCTTTCCGTCCGCAATGAATCTGGATTAACCCGTCTGATGGGTGGGATGGGGTCGTGCCTCGGAATTTTAGTCAGATGTTCCCGTTTTCCAGCCCGCCAGAAGCTGACCTTATTTCACCGGGCTATCAGCCTCACGCTTGGTTGGGCATCCTAGTCAGAAAGACGGGATGCGAATGCTTTTTGTTCGTTAGTTTTTACGGCATACGCTTTTAGAAAAGCTTGCGTCATAAAATTGGCATAAAATACGCGTATTGCAGTCACGTTTCGTCTTATCACGCTTATTACATCCTGAACGTAAGAAGGGCTTTGCAAATTGCTGAGTAGTTCTGTAAAACTGGTTTGTTGCCGCATTTCTAAGCAAGAATGCAGTAAATCTCACCCATTGTGTTTCTCTAACCTAGAATGGATCCAAGGCATTCGGCCTTTCACCCTGTGATATAAGGTGCTAGCGACCGATGACTTCATATATCTTTCTTACGTCACCGGCCTAGTTGCCGTCACTGGTCGCGACGTCCCTGAAGCGTATTATGTTTTGTTTTTTTTTACAAGAATGGGACGGTAATTGGGAAACTCTGTGTACTGGAATGGCACGGGTATAGTCGTATTGCTGACAGCTGATTTTAAGACGCCCACAGATCCTAGGAATGCATGAAAATTTTGGTGTGAATTGCAATGCAACGTGCAAGCTGGCTCACCTTTCTACGCCAGCCTTCTGGAAACCAGCCGTCAACTGATGTCTGCACGTAACCGCCGCTGAATTCGTCCTCTGCGTTCCAGCGCGCCGGCTCTGAGCGCGGCTGTGGGCCTAAGCCCCGGGACCGGCCCCGTGCGTCGCTCCATCCCAGCCGTGATCGGTGGGCGCGGCTCGGTGGCGGCGGCGCACACCACAAGCTCCGGTGCGGAAGGCGCTGGCGCCGGGCCGCCCGCCTCGGCCGAGTACACCGAGGACCCGGACCGGCCCGGCCGCTTCTGGTTCCGGTTCGAGCTGGAGGACGCCGTGACGCCGCCACCGGACGGGCGGACTCCTCCGCGGGCGGGAGCTGCGCAGCGGCCCAGCAGCCATGGTCGGATTCAGGCAGGACACCTGCAGACCAGCGCGCACGGCGGCGGTCAGACCCAAACGGGGGACCTGCAGACCAGCGCGCACGGCGGCGGTCAGGCCCGAACGGAGAACCTGCAGACCAGCGCGCACGGCGGTCAGACCCAGACGGGACACCTGCAGACCGAGGCGCACGGCGGCGGTCGGACCCGAACGGGGAACCTGCAGACCAGCGCGCGCGTTGCGGCAGGGACGGCGCGGGTCGACGCGGCACCGAGCCGGGTGAAGGGTCCCACGCCTGAGAAGGCGGGCAGCGCCGCGCACATACTTCAAGTCGCAGTTCCCTCACAGCGGGCACCTGTTGCGCAGCGGCTAAAACATACAGGTGCTGCTGGGAACAAAGGCGAGCCCAGTGAACCTAGGACGTCAGAAGCGAAACAGCAGCGGCTAAAAGACCCAGCTGCTGGGCAAACCAGGCGTCAGCTAAAAAGGCTGCCGAGTGTAACTCCCCTCCCGGCTAAAGCAAAGCGCCCGAATTTCAGCGGCCTTCGAAGTGCGCAAGGTCATGCCAGTCCAGAACGCTTGGTAGGCGCGCAGACTGTGCACAGCACGCTTCGTTTCAGCGAGGCGGTAATCCCTGTAAAGGCACAGACAAAGCCGCATGCTGATTTATCTGCGGAAATAAGTGCTCAGCGTAGTAACGTACACACACGGCTAGTGAGCACGCCCAGCTCGGACACAGGTGGGGATGCTTTGTATGCACCGAATGCCGCAGCCTCTGCCCTAAGCGCCTCGAAATCCAAACCAGCAAAGAATGCGATTGCACTACAGAATAATCTGAGCCCTCATCAATTCCGACCACAAGGACATAGATCTGGAGGTATCCAGAACACGCCAGGACAGGCGGAAAAAGGGAAGGCGGTGTCCGTCCTGAACAGCCCCGGGCAGCCAGGTCGACAAAGCCCAGTGTCAACTCAGAACTTCCCCAATCAATCGGGACTGAGAAGGCCAGTGTCTGTTCGAAACCATCTCGGACGGCCAGGTCCGGGAAGACCAGTGGTTTGGAACGGAAACCCTAGACGACCGGGGCAGCAAAGAACGGTGGATTTCCAGAACAACCTGGTGCATTTAGGACAGCGAAGACCAGGGCCGGCCCGAAGCAGCCCACCACGTCCAGGGCAGCACAGGCTGACAACTGTCCAGAACAGTCGCGGACATCTAAGACAGGGAACGACGGCGGAGAACAGCCCAAGGCAGCCAGCACAGCGGAGACCAGTGCCAGTCCGGAGCAACCCAAAACAACCAGGGCAGCAAAGGCCAGTGCATGTTCTGAACAGTCATGGACAGCCAGGACGGGGAAGGCCAGTGTCTGTGCAGAAGGACCCCAGACAACCAGGGCAGAGAAGACCGGTTCTTGTCCAAAACAACCGTGGGCAGACAGGACAGGAAGAACCAGCGTCTGCACACATCAACCAGAGACAACCAGGACAGAGAAGACCCGTCCTCAGCAACCCTAGCCAACGAGCAAGAATAGCACCTGTCCAGAACCAACCCGGACAGCCAGAACGAGGAAGGCCAGTGTCTGTCCTCAACAACCTAGGGAAGTCAGGACAGCAAATAGTTGTGTCTACACGCAACAACGTTGCTGAGCCTCATAAAAAAATACCATTGTCTTTTAACAAAAATCCCTTACGCCCAGCGAACGTAAGAGCGTCACATTTCCAGAACAATCCAGGGAAACCGGAAGATAAGAGGTCAGTGGGTTTAGGGAACAAACCCCAGCATCAAGGGCAGGGAAGGCCATTGTCTGTCCACGCCAACAAGATACAAGGTCATGAAAGACCCATGCCTGTTGCGAGCAACCCAGGACACCTACAAAGGGGAAGACCATCGTCTGACCAGAAGAACGCCGAGCATCCGAGACAGCATGGATCACTGTCAATCCAGAGCAACCTAGTGCAGCCAGGACTACAGCGGCCAGGACCAATTCATAAAAATCCCGGGCAACTGACACGAGGAGCACCAGTACGTTTCCGAAATGACCCAAGACGACCAGAGCAGCAAGGAGCACTACCTTTTCGGAACAACACCAGTCGACCAGGAAGACCAACAACTGTCCTCGACCACCTAGGACTGCCTCGGCAGCGAAGACCTATATCTATTCAGAATAGCCTCGTTTCCCAAGGACAGTCAGGGCTAGTGTCTACACAGAGCAATCGCGGAAAACCTGAGCAAAGAAGGCCACTTCCGTTCCAAAACAAACCCAGAAAACCGAAACAGCAGAGGCCGTTGGGTTTCCAGAACGCTTCTCGACACCCAGGACACAAAAGGCCAGTATCTGTTCAGAAAAATATTGAGCAACCAAACCAGCGAAGGCCATTGAATCTCCTGAAGAGCCCCGGTCAACTGAGACAGAAAAGACCAGTGCCGTTCCTTAGCAGTCCTTCACAATCAGGACAGGGAAGGCCAGGGTCGGTGCAGAACAGACCTCGACAGCCGGGGCAGAGAAGTACGGTGCCTGCCCAGAACAACTTTGGACGACCAGGGAGACCATTGCCTGACCAGAGTATCCGCAGACAACCAGAACGACAAAGGCCAGTGCCTGTTCAGAACAACCTCATTCGACAGCAGGTGAAAGACGGAGCTACCACGCCAAACGCCAGCGCCACTCGTCAACTGCGAGGCCACGCGAGCAGGCCGGGCAGCTTCTCCGTCCCGGGATCGCGGCCTCTTCGGGGAAGACCGCCGATCGGGGCGCCTCGCCCTCCAGCTGAAGCCGACAACGCCAACAAGAGACAGTTCGGTGCCGGTTCAGGCCCGGTGGCGGCGGACCGCCTTGACGGTAGCAGCACGTCCCACCAGCAGCACTACCACGATGGTGGTTCCTACGGGGACGGCGGGCCTACGGAGCACCGCTACGGCTACCAGGACGTTTTGGCCGGCTACAAAACGGAATCTTACGACCAATACGGCAACCCGCGTGGTGACCAAGACACCCCTATCGGTCCATACAGCGGACACCAGACGCTTCCTCACAGTCACGTCAGCCTCCAGCCTCCAGCCGTCTCGCAGTCACGCGAGCCTCACCGGCCGCAGAGCACAGACACCAGCGGGCAGAGTCCGTCGGACGGGTCACAAGACAGCTCCGCTGACGCCAGTAGCGTGACCACCGCCACCACAGCTGACGACGACGCTGGCAGCGCCAGCGGATCTTCCGGCAACGGGACGGCGGAGGCGCCCAAGGCGCTGCTGCTGACGTCCGGCAGCTACCAGGCGGCGCTGCCGGAGCCGCTGTACCTGCTCGACCCCGGCCACCGCCGCTAGACCTCCCGGGACGCGACGGGAGCGGCCGCGCCCGGGCCCGCGCCCGGGCCCGGCCGCGCCCGCGCCCGGGCCCCGGCGGCCGGGCCCGGGCGCGGCCACCGGCGTCAGAGAGCGTGGCTCAGCGGCTGCTGACGACGCCAATCCTCCGGCACCGATCGGAGATGTCGACCCCATGCCATCACCAAGCCAAAGAATCGCTGAGTAGTTGTTACGCAGAAAACCAATGCCCAGGAGAGATGCCCTTGTTTCACTGTGATGCGTGCTGTCTCCAGTATATGGCTACTGCGGCTGCACGTCATATATTTTATTGTTTGTTATTTAAAGTTGTACAGGTGGTCTGCGCCCTAGCAGTAGCTCTATGCAGTCCACTGAAGACCATGTGTTTCCTATTTGACTCATTAATTTTCCAGGAAGGTGAGACATGGGTTTATGTTAGGTTTAGAACCTCGTGTTTTGTCCTGGCTAGTTAGTTATCGGGTATTAAGGGGGCGCCAACGACAATGGCTATTTGTGCCCTTTGACCTGCCTGAACAGTCGCATTCCTTGATGAATATTGATACTTTTCGCCCATCCATCTCTGCTTTTGGTATGATGTATGGGAAGAATTGCTGAAGATTGTCCACGGGTGTAGAAATGTTTTTCATGTCCATCAACAGCCAGCAATCGTCAAGTGTTTTCGGACGCAGTGTGAGATGCCTCACCGCCTAATGTTATCAGTAATTGCATCATTCGTCAAAGTAATAGGTGCGACTGGACCACTGAGTTTGGACGGGACACGATTTGTGTTGCCGTCGGATAGAACGCGGGATAACGCACAATACTGGATAAGCTATGGAAGGTGGACAAAACAAAGTATAAATTGATTCGACGATCCTATTCTTATCTCAGCTTAGTGATGCAGCCAAAATTTCGTCCGGAGTACACAAATCGGCGCATGGGGGGTCGTGTCACAACAGGGGGCTCACTTCGTTGCTGAAGGGGGCCCTCCGTTTGGATAGCAGGGTCTTTATAGGCTTGACATTTCACTGTCATGCCCCAAGGGCCTCTTCTCATGTTTTAGAAACCCTACAGGTGTTTCACATGGCCAAAAGGCACCGGGTCTTTCGGTCCCAGGGGGACCGGACACAATCAAGAAGAGGGCACAGCCTCGAGGCCTCCGTCCTCCCCTGACTACGCCACTGCCCTAAGTTGTCTCTTGAGTGTTCTCCGCACGCTGTTTCCAAATTTACGCCGCCCGATTATCACCAACCTTTCAGGTCGGTCAGGTCAGGTCAGCTCAGATCGACTTGGTACAGTGTAGAATTCAGTGTGCACCACTGACATTGTAGACGCTTCTACGCTTACAGTATCATCTAGAGACTTGATTCCGTGCTAAATCTGAAATGGACGAAGAATAACGTAAACGTGGGTTCAACCCATAGAATGACATTAGGTCCACCAAAACATGAAATGACGACTAATGTGCATGCATAGTGCATGTGCACAAAACAAAACGTCACGAAACCAAACCTTACTGTCCATTGTGATAGAGCTAAAAACCAGCGATTGGTCCTATTGCTCGTTATGTTGGTTTTCAACCATTTCAAATATTTTACCATATCCATGTCCCTGTCTAATACACCAAGAAAAAGCGCAACAGAATTTGTCCGAAACAGATAACATTCTCTGCATATGCACCAGATCAACCAGATTTCAATGCATTTGATATAATGGTCTGGTTTGCCTGATTTTCGACAATATCAGCATAGTGCTACGCTGTGTCTATGCCCAGCGACTTGTGCACATGTTCTGGAATGAGGGTTTTGTCTACATCAACCTGCATAGTTGCTCAATAAGAGCTAACTGCGAGGTCCCAGCGGACATTTCGACGCGCTTGACGCTCCATCTGTGGTAAATTTTTTGATATAATCTTGGCAAACAGTTCATACATGTTTCCAAAATGGGGTAAAATGTGTTTTTGTTCAACGGCTGAAAAACATGCGTGCAAAGTGTGTACGAGATGGAAAAGCAAGTTGCTGCTTCTTTATGGAAGAATGGAGACAGCGTATTAATATCACGGGTGACATAATTGTTCGGACTGTTGTCCTCATCTGGTGCGCTAGCACGTGCAGCAGCGCGGGCGGTGAGCTGGAGTACAGAGGACACATATGCGCTCTTGTCCTCAGATGCCCGACCCTAAAGGGCCGGGACCTCAAATGCCAGTCAGAGGGGATTTGCGCCGATTGCCCCCTTCCCCCCTGAATTGATAAGGACCTCTTTGTCGGTCAGACACCACCAGTGTCGAACAGTTGGCTCCGTCTCGGTATTAGTCTGAGAACTCATTTTAAAAGCACGAACAAGGCCAGAGCCCACGATTTCCATTGGTCAGGGTCTCTAAGCTAATGAGGGCCTCCCATGTGTCGGCCAGCTGCCCACAGTGCCCAACTGGTGGTCCTGTTTTGGCAAGAGCCTGGAGTCGGCCAGGGTCAATGTTCGCAGGGCCCGACGAGGGGGCGGGCCCGACGATCGAGGGCCCGATGGGAAGGCTGAAGGGCCCAAAGGGCCCCTAGGGTCCGAAGGCTGGCTGTAGGTAATATTATGAACCTTCTCTCGTAAGGCCGTGACCTCAAATGTCAATCAGAGTGCCTCTTAGACGGATTGGGGACCCAGGTGCAATACAGGCTCCCATTTCGGCCGTAGACGACCAACACTACTTAGTCTGCTCCTTGTCGTTCTGAGCCTTGGAGACCCAGTTTACAAGCCGGGACGAGGCCAGGGCCCGCGATTTGCATTGATTGGGACCCCTGCAACAGCGAGGGTCAGGGGTCCACAGTGCCTATCATTGAATCCTGTATCGGCACGGGGTCACGAGTCGATCAGAAGAGTATTTTCTGAACAGAACTAGGGAGGAGATCCCGAATGTCATGCTCTAAGATGACCTGTTACTCGGACCCCAAGGATCACTGGGAGCTAAGGATTGGCGTGCATGCCAATCTTTCACTGGGCACTCTATGTGCATGAAATATAATCGGAATGGGAAAGGAGGAGATTTTTATATTTGACGTTAAGCGACATTTTTGTAAGCTGTGTCGCGTCATGTTTCCTCTGGCAAGAGGATGCCGGCAACTAAATGAAAGCACGCAACATTATTTTTTCCACGAGATTTTAAGCAATTCATTACATTTTTTCAAAGAGTTGTTAGTTTATTTCAGATCCTAAATTTTACGTAAGAAGGTTTGTTTATTTTCGGTCACAACAAAAAATCAAAATGGGTCGCTGCTCTCCTCAAAAGGACGACAAATCCAAAAAAGTTTTGGTTAGTGTGGAGGGGAGTGATGTCAAAATTTGGCCTCTCGGAGATAGGAAGAAAAAATGCGGCTCAAGTCGTAGAAAAGCCAGCCGTTCCAGATCTAAATGCTCGAGTGGATCCTCTCGTCCTAATAAGCCAAAGTGCTGCAAGCCAAAAAGGAAGCCAGCTCCAAAGTGCAAGAAAGGTAAGGAATAAGCATGTTACGTTGGGAGCCTTAGTAATAAGAGAAGTGCTCCATAATCGTAAAGATGCTGTTACTATCATCCAGTAGTTTATTCTCACGTCTAAGAATAGCAATCAAATGCCTGTCATGACGGTCCTCACAGTATGTCCAATTCAGCGTACTTGTTCTTTTGCACACCAAAAAGTTCTAATTAAAACAGGATTATGAAAGTTCAAATTAATCTTTCAAAGCTCTGCTAATTTTGAAATGGGTGTCAGCTGTCACATGACTTTCTGGTCAGCGGGCAGTCGGGAATGTGATAATCTGTGCAGCTTCGAAAGCTCTGCTGCCTAGTTGAAATAATCCAGGGATATTTTTGCTTAACAATCAGGTACATCAGCATGTCCACAACGCACGCGATAAACACACGCATTTGTGCAATTTAGTTCCAATATACACGCTCCAGGGGCATGAGTTCTGGATGGTTGTTTTGAATGCCAAGTTAGTTTTGCGCATTAGTTCGGGTGGACCTGCGTATTTTTGTGCAGATATTGCTGCTATCTAAAGCAGTTGATCCAAAACCTGTTAGCAAAAATTAATGTGATTTTGTGTGGTTCCCACAGCTCCTGTGTGCGCGCCTCCTCCATGTCCACCTCCTGAAGCCGGGATGCTGGAGAAAGTCATGAGCATGTTCGGCATGTGTCCATCACCAAAATGTTAAATTGTAAAGCTCTGTCATCAAAACGGGTGTTCGAGAGCTTAGCCTGCTCGACGCAACGTTTGTCTACCGTTGGAGATAAGAATATTAAATGCTTGCGATTATAATGATGAAATTAGTGTCGCCATGTGTTGTTTGTCGGTCAGCGTGACTAGCACATTGAACAGAATGACCGCATGATGGAAATGCACTGAAAAACGACGACGCACTCTCCACATGCACTTTGAGCCCCTTCCAGTCATGCCACTACTACTTGCCATGTGTTGTTTATCTTGACAAATCGCAGTGTCACACTGGAAGACAATAACGAGCAGTAATAAAGTCAAAAGCCTCTGCGACAGAATGCGATTATATGAGAGTTTTCATCGCAATAAGACGACTGAAATTCATCTCCATTCCATTGAATACACTTACTGATATTCCTTTGAGATGTAACATGAAAGGACCTCATTTCTGCTCTCCATGTGACATTTTAAATGGGAACATTTTCCCTTGAAAGCGATGCGAAGTATCTGATGTTTGTTTTGTGCTGATACCACCGGGCAGTGCTGAGTTAAGATAAAAAGATCGACCTAAATGCACCGCTTTGACCCCGATGACTTAGCTGTCTGTCGGTTGTCTCCTTCGCCGGTGCCCAATAACGCCACTTGCATGCATTTTTCCACAAGTTTTCAGGTCTGCGTAAGTATATCATACATCCTATTCTCTTATTAACAGATTAAGGCTGAAACATAAGTCAATATATTTCACTTTACCAGTTCTTCGGGGCTTCTTTTTTTGCAGAGATAAGACGGTAGTAATAGCCTTATTCATCGGAGAAAAACCTGGATAATGGATATACAGTTGGAATGATATTTCGGCGACATGCCTTTATCGAAACGATAGCAGAAGTGTCTTCTGCTTTTGTTTCGATGAAGGCATATTTCCCAAATGTCAGCCCAACTTTATATCCATTCTCCTGGATTTCCTCCGAGGAATCAGGTTATTACCACTGTATTATCTATATGAGCAATGTTCCTCGCTAATGCACTGAACAGCTTCTATATTCATATTGCATGAACATACGCCGTTTAGTCTAACAATCTTTTGTATTATCCTCAAAAATAGATATACGAGCTACCATAAGCGAAGCACATCGACTGGAGACTCACAAATAAAAAAAAAAAACGCAAAATATGCCAAACGAACGCCCCTTTAGTCCGAATAGCCATTCGCATGGTGGAACCCAACGAAGGACTGTAATTCGAAGCATAGGGGACTTTTTTGGCAAAGTTATTCTTATGTTGTTTTCATATGTGTCTTACGTCAAAGCATTTTATATACGATTAACTATGTACAAAGCCAGAAAAGTGTTAGAATTGAATTACAACTGTAGAATTCAAGCCGCTCTCAGATTAACAGTAGGATGCTTGGTTTTACCAGTAGATGTGCCCAAGGCGATTGCTGATGCCCCCTCTAACAGCGGAGGTGAAAAGCGTTCCTCCAGCCGTGTTTCAATCTCTTCAGGAAACTGAACTGCAAAGGCTTCCTTTGAAAAGGCTGAAGACTTTATGAATAGGAAGCATGCGGCAGGCTGGAACGACTAAATAACAATGCTTTCTGTTCACGCAATTTTTTTCAGCCACGTATCTCCCATCTTTGAAACCGGGAGGGGACGACTTCAGTCTTGTTCGGAATACATCACACATACCTTCGTCGACATAAGAAAGACCTCATTACTGGAGGTGTCCTCCTCCCCCCCCCCCCCCCACCCCTCCTCAAAATCGATCCGCTGCCGGCGTCACCATGGTTTGTCATGAAACCTACCAAGAAAAAAGTTGCTAGTTGCGGAATCTGCATCTTCGTCGAGGAGGATTACCTGCCTTGAACACTCATGCCCAGTATGGCACGTGCCTTATTGTTGAGATTTTCAAGCCCGTAAAATGAAAGCGATCAAATCGCCCGCTCATTTCTGTCAAAATCACATGTGAATGAACATACTTCTCTTCGCGGCTCAAAATTGTTTATAATGGTTTGTTCCCACGTCTCGAGAGGAAGACAGCATAAGAAACTAATTTTAGACATCCATGGAAGTGATGTAAAAATATTTCCATTGGGCGATAAGAAAAAGTGCGGATCGACCAGGCGAAAGTCTAGGCCCCGTTCCAAGAAACCCCACTGCGGCTGCAAGCCCAAGAGATCAAAGTCCCGGAGGAGGAAGTCCGCAAAACGCCACGGATGCAAACCCAAGCCCAAGCGACGAGTGAAGAAGAGGAAGTGCTGAGGGTTGAATATGAAATATGGCACAGCTCACCGGATCAGGTTTTGTCAGTGCCACCAAGAGTTGTGTGATGAAGCATTCTCCATATTGCATCGCATAAAAGCTTAAAGCAATTTACAATACATGTTGTCTTCAGGTGTATAACGTGTTGATACGCCCTGGCCGGAGCAATAAACCTAAAAGATGATATGCCTATGTTCTAGAAGGGCAGAGAATTGTCCCGCAAGGAAAGCAAATATCTTAATTACAATTGGTTTAACAACCATAGTGCAGCAGCTGAGATGAATTAGCCCCTGTTCAGTTTACAGGTCATAACGAACTCGTCTAGAAAACATAGTTTGGTTCACTTCGCACTCAAAAGACACGGTGATATGCGTGTAACAAGGCTATAGGTACTTTGACGAAGGGAAACAGTCAAACGAATTGGAGATTTCGATCTAAAATCCAGCCTTATCTTAGCAGAGCCGTTCATGCCAAACTTCCTTGGAATGACTGCATTTTCACGGATACAAATTAATGCTTAGCAATATGGTTTTTGTTTTGAATGCTTCCATGTCATCTACTTTACGGGCGTGGCCTCCACAATGTGAAGGTGATCACCTAGTACACTTATAGAAACATGTTGCGCTTCTGTTTAGACCGAGACCAATCGGGCCCATTCCACTGGTCTGACTTTCACATCATTTCACTGATTTCACTCGTCAGCTTCATTACTGAGCATGAAGATCGCTCGTTCCGTGTCATTCAGGATCAAAACCATTACAGGTCATAGGACATGGGATAGCCGAAGATGGCATCACGCTAAAATGATAAAACGTGTGATGGCATGATTATGACTTTAAGAATTAACTTGTGGCTCAGCTTACCTGTATTAAAAACGGTAAGAATGCGTAGTCACCCCTACTGGACGTACCAGTACATTTGCTAAGAACGAGTTTGTACCTTTGCCCGGGCTTGATGGGTCGACGGTGGTACATCGTTTAAAACTGTGTTCAAGTCGAGATGTTGATATCATTTTGTGCAGGTTGTAAGCGTATGGATGTTTTTCTGAGTAAAACATGACAGCGAAAACACAGTCAAAATTGTTCTGTACGTTCGTGCCACCACATTTTTAGCTCTTGGCCAATCATGTCGTGTGTGGAATCGGGGTTCGCACCGCCCCTTGTAAACTTCTGTGGGTAGCGTCCATCGGAGCTTTCAGTCATTAACAAGACCTTAAGCAAACAGCCCGCACGATACAAGCCGCCGTTTTTTCCAAAAGTATTGGATAATAGTACTTTGTGCGAGAAGAATAAGCACCATTAAGATATAAATGAAATATTCAACAGCTTAACTAATTTCAAATTGAAAAACAGTAACTTGTAAAATTACGCTTTTACTAACGTTTGGTATCTGCTATCGTTTGATGAATAGGAAGCAAGTAGTACAGACCACGTGATTAGCTTACTAGCTGCTAAGCCGATGGCCAATTCTAGGACCAGTTAAAAAAAGGCCGTGAGAAACCTGAAATTTTGAAACCGAAAAAGAGCATGGGCCGGCAACAGATTCAGATCCCTGCAAGTAGGCGTCACGGCGACATGATAGCTATACTGACAGAGGATAAATGGACAATCGCACGGGCAATGTGTGCAGCTTGTGAAGCCCAATCGTGTGGTAACCTTGCATCCACCCATTTTTGGGTGTATTCACGCAAGATATCAGCAACCAGAGCCTAAAAAGACGTGTAGTCTGCTGCAAGTTGTAGGCACATATACCGATTACAGCTCGTCAACAAATTTCAGAACTATCTGATCCATAAGCCTTCCAGTAACGATCTAGAATGCAGCCATGTCCATAACAGTGCAACTATTCTCAAAAGCAACACACCGTTGTTTTAACCGAGACTAATCGGGCGGTGCCAGCTGCATGGGGTATAACGCGGTTCATTGTGACCAATGTCCACCCAAGACACTCTTGCGTTTTTACAACGCACTGACGCCGACTCAAAAGATGTAATCTGGTTCTCTCCATCCGCCTCGTTGATCAGAACTGCCCCGCTTAATTACAAAGTAGCCGACACACCCCTACACCAAACGCGATTAAAAGTGTCGGGCCTTAGCAGGTCTAAAGCATAAGCAAAGCAAAGCCTTAGCTTAGCCAATGTTACAACGTCATTTGCAAATATGCAGCTGGACGCTAAATCAGCGTTCCTTCGAATCCCAGATGTAGTCGCTTACAAGCCCATGAACTAGGCTAGTAACCCTAAACTAACCCTAAGGTAGCTTTATTTTGTAAACTAACCTTTACAAAAATACACTTTGTAAAGTGTCATTTGTACGCTTAACTAACCCATAGGGTTAGAAACGTTTCAAAAAGTGGGGTGCCAAGCTCGGGGTGTACTTCAGCAACTTTTTCTGGGAAGCGAACCCGATGACCGGGAGGGGGTGGGGTAGGGATGGATATTGTTATCGCCATTTATTCAAATGTCATGGCTGTTATGCTAGATATGCATCTAGAGCTGTTTCTCGCTGGTGCACAATCTTGCCTATTCGATTCATCTGTCATTTGGCAAATAAGGCTGTCCAGCTTCCCAAGATTATTCGTTCATTTTAAAACTGTCTTTCCTGGGGACGTGGAATTCCACGGATAGGCATTTTGGGTCATTGAGGTAGTATCTGGCTCTGCAGTGTAGATGCCAAAATACGGCCTGGATATAGGCTGGTAAGAATTTTGAAAGTGGTTTGACGGCTGACAGTGCGACAGATTTTTCATGCGCCTTCATTTCGCTGGCTGCTTTTCAAGAGACTTGTAGCAGCATTTTAGGCGGAAACAAATTCGGGAGCTTGAAAATGCCAGGAACAACGTGAAAATCCTTAAGACTGGAAATTATCTTTTAAGAACCAAGCCACATAACACGGCCCATCTGTCATATGTTCCTTATCTGGGCCCTGCTCCTGTCCGCCGTCGGTGGCCACTGCCCTGGTCGGATGATCATACCCTATTATACGGTCTTGTGTCTGTGTCTTAATATGCAGCAAATATGCATGGATATCATAGGCGTAGGAACGCTTCAAAAATTGGGGGGAGGGGGCAAACTTAGAGCTCACTTCTGAAACTTTTTCTGGAAAACAAGCCCGATGACCAGGGGAAGAGTAGAGATGGCGGTTATCGCTATTTATTCAAATGTAATGACTGCTATTCTAGATATGCATCTAGAGCTATTTCTCACTGGTGCACACTCTTGCCTACACGAATCATCTATGTAATTCGGGAAATAAGGCTATCCAGCTTCCCAAGTTTATTCGTCCATTTCAACGTTGTCTTTCCTTGGGAGCCGAAATTCCACGAGCGGGTAGGCATTTTGGGACATTGAGGAGGCATCTGTCCTCGTCAGAGCATAGGCTGGTGAATATTTTGAAAGTGAATTAATAGCTCACAGTACAACAAATTTTGCATGCGCCCTCATTTTGCCGCCTGCTTTTCTAGAGATAAGACTTGTCGCGGCATATCAGGCGGAAACAAATTCGGAAGCTTGAAACTGTCAAAAACCATGCGACAAAAGACATAGAACTGAAGATTATTCTTTGAAAACCAAGCCACAGAATGAAGGCCCTTCTGGCATATATTCCCTGTCTGAGCCCTGCTCCCGTCCGACGTCGGTGGCCACTGTCCTAGCCCGGCTGTCTCCGAATGACTAACCGCGAACTGAAGGTATGGCTGCTTTGTTGCACATTTCTGGGTCAGCATCGCTACTAATTGGGATGTAAAACATGTGTTGGACACCTGCAAAAGTACCTTTTTCCGACTTATCTTCCCTTACACCACACCACCCCAGAAAAATGCCACCGGTTAGCTGCTTACTTTAGGTATGAATTGGCCCAACGGACATTTAATTGGCCATCATTCAACGTAGATAACTTGATCTGCTTTTGTGTGCAGGCAGGGGGTAGCCAGAGCCTTGCTAAGAAGAACAAAGGGTTGACAAAATGGTGATCCTCCCACAAAAAATCCCCGGATATAGTTTACTTGTTAACAAGGGATACAGTTTTTTTCGTTTAGTTGTTATTGTTACGTTGTAACCAGAGCAGAAACCAGAAGCTACCGTGAAATAAATTATGTTTACATTGTTATCACGCGCCCGGACGGCTGCCTAGATACCCTTCGCTCGGGTGACGGATCAGCTTGAGCCCGCTGAGATCTCGGGAACTAAAAGAGCTAGAGGCACCAAATCCACAGGGTGTGTTAGCCTGTACG
This sequence comes from Pollicipes pollicipes, assembly GCF_011947565.3. Classification (NCBI taxonomy): domain Eukaryota; kingdom Metazoa; phylum Arthropoda; class Thecostraca; order Pollicipedomorpha; family Pollicipedidae; genus Pollicipes; species Pollicipes pollicipes. Next base: position 36,707,681 of record NW_023596818.1, read on the forward strand.
TGAGCTCACTTAGTTGAAAGTTTGAGGTTTCTAGATTATGACTTTCGGGTTGAATAAGGTCAAACAAGGTCAAATTTTAGGTTGGTCTCTTAAGTGCCCCAGAACCTAGATAGCTGTTTCTTAGCAAAAGGTCATATGTTCAGTTAAAGCCAGTAACCTTGTTTGACCTTTTGAAAGTCATGGTAACCAAAATCATATAAGATTGTTCTGAGTTTTGCATTTGAATAAGCGAGAAGGACTATGCTAGGCAGTATGCTTCTTAAAACAAAATGTTGACATAGGTCATTTTAGGTCAATGACCTATTCTGACCACTAAGAAGTCCATGGACAATGGATAATGCGGTTCCTGCCATCAACAAACTCGAAATCAGCACAAGGAAACTATCCCATACAGCAAGCCCCAGAGTAATAAAACAGGTTGGTTTGACCTTGGTCTGACCTTTATATCTAACCTGAGGTCAGCGTAATTTGTTCATTCAATATTTGTGTTGCCTAAGAAAGCATCTCAGGGATGCTGTCCTTGTCTAACACTCCATTGCTGCATCAGATTGAACGATTCCCTAGAAGTTGACCTTGCGCAAACCATGGCCTGACTTTGACCTGTCATAGGTCAGCGACCTTACAAAGTGCATCTAAATTTTTATACCAAGCGATCCGCTATTCAATTTTCTACAACTATGGAAAACATGGCGTGGCTGCGCCGCGCCGTTCGAAAACCATTCTGAAAAACCTTCGGAGACCGAGTCAATTTGACCCCCACCCGAGCGCGTGATAAGGTCAATGAGCTGCAGAAATCAAGCGTTTAACGACCGCATGGAATAAATTACCGGTGTCATTAATTTGAAATGGCATAGTAGACTCTTTCTAATTCGATAGAATTCAGAAGGTTTTTCGCAATGTAATGTTCTAATGTTCTACAGACATTGAGGACATCGCGAAGGTAGACTGTAGATCGATATGTTTGATCGAAATTTGAGGGTGAAAATTTTGGTTGTAGATCGAGTGGTCAACACTGTGTATTGACATTGCCAAGCCATGTTCGTCTGGAAATATTTAACATTCAGTCAGAATCGATTAGTGATACAATTTATATAGCGTGGTTTTTAACATGCGCGCTCGAAAATCTTAGCAACAAAAACCTCGACAGCAGGCGTTGCAGCCTCCATAGTCCGCGGCGTGCTGAGTGGTTAACTTTTCGCCATGGTCCACCGGTGGGCAAAAATTATAATGGTTCTAAGATAATTACCTTTGGAAACTTGAATCGGTTAGTAATAAAAGTTAGGTGACATAATTTGAGCACGCCTACTCGTAAGTCTTAGTTTTAAACAAAAATCGTCTCCAGGCGTTGCAGTTTCCGTAGGCCGCGTAGCGTCGGCTCAACAGCTAATACTGAGCCGTGGCCAACGGATAGACGAAAAAGATGGCGCTTCTGAAAGAGCTACGTTTGAACGCTCCAGGACATCAAATCTTACATCTACAAAGCAATCTGGGCGCATATTTGACGTGTGCGATTTTTAGACTCATGATGAGACCGGATTGGCCCTTAAAGCACCGCGAGATAGTGCCTGGAATCTGGTGGTGGAACTGGAATAATAAAGGTAGATTCTCTATTTTTCGTGTTTCTGTAACTATTAAATTGTCCAGAAGATAGACTAACACGGCGCCCGCCGTCTGATGGCACTTGCAGTGGCCGAAGTCGTTTGGTTTTACAAAAGCTGCAATCCAGACCGTCGCTGTCCTTGCTCTTGAGGTTGCGGGCGGGCGGGTATGTTCAAACTTTTGGTGCACCTTTTTCACTAATTCATTCTGAAAAATGAGCGTTCTTCGGCCAACATGGAATGGCCTTGTTCTTTTTTTAACATAATTTCGACCTACTCTATTCAGCAATAATGAGATCTTCACTCTACTCAACAATAATGAGCCCTTATTTATCTACTTAACAATAATGAGGCCCCTTACGGGCAAGGGGCCCCCCGAGTGGAACACCAAAGGCACATTACCGGTTCCGGTCAAGAGCTGAAGGTTCACCCCGTCCCATCGCGAAGCGTCTTCTGGGTGCCATTCTAGCGACACAGGGCGGCATCTCCTGGTCGATCCGGTGGCCATTGGAACGATATATCATATCACATTGTTCCCCTCCTTCACACGGGAGGCCTTCTGACCCACGCAGTTGGCCCCGGATCAGCACAGGAACCCTCATTGACGCAACAACATCCCTGATCGCCAAAGGTGGTCCAATAATTGTTACACAGGCTCCAGTTCCGTGTTTTTCTGTTTTCTTCAGAGATATTGAGGAATCCCTGAACGTAGATTGTAGATGAAATGGGATCCTAAGCTTGTATTAACATGGCTTACTCATGTTCGTCTTAAAATGTCTAAGATTCAGTCAGAATTGATTACTGATAAAAAAACTATGCAATATGGTTTTGAATACACGCGCTCGCAAGTCATGGCAACAACAGGCTGAACGCCCGGCGTTGCAGTCTCCATAGGCCGCGTGGCGGCGGCCTGCGGCTGAAATGCTAAGCGATGGTCAATAAGCAAACAAAAAAAAATGACGCATCTTAAAGAAGATGGCTGGTGAACTAGGTAAACCGTCACGTAAATTTAAATGTGGTGCAAGAGTAAGCTAAACACAACCTTGATCTGAAAAGTGGGGGGCCAGTTAACACTGCTGGCCTCCCCACCTTGAAAAAAGGGAGCCATGGCCCACCTGCCCCCCCCCCCCCCCCTGTTCCTACGCCCATGTTCAGGTTTCTCTGTGCACTGATAGCAGCGGCATGATTATCTTCCGGTATTTGAAAAGGTCTTTGTTTAATTTAATACCCTCGCCCCATAATTACGGCTGGCCACTGTTGTCCTATTCCGGCGCAGACGATGCATTACTAGCGTCGTAGAACGCCTTACTGAAGGCCGTGCCAGATTCTGCGGCCGGTTTGTGTGTTGTGGCTATCGGGGCAATTGCTGCTGCTTCGTTGAAATAAAACAGTTATTGTCACGAGATGTTAATATGCTCCTTTTTACTCTATGGTGTATTCGTAGATAATTGTTATGATGGGATGTGAACTTGATTGGGACCCTGGACAGGTTGATTGGACTCGTTCTGTAAATTAATTTTGTGGAATTAAGGTCTTATGGAGGACTGCATTATCGGAAAGCTTATGCAGCATTGAGGAGGCATACATTTGTCTTGTCAGTTCAAGTCCACATAAGATCAACTCCACCCAGACAAGATGCAGCAGCCAGTTGGTCCAGTGGATTCAGTTCGTCCATACAAACTAGGTGAGCTGTTGGAAATAGAGGTCAAATTTCAAGGCACATCACATTCATGGAATATTGGGTAGAGCAGTTCAGTTTCACCACACAAAAGGATGATGTTAAAGCTGGCTTACATTGAGATGACTGGGAATGCATATGCATTGGGTTCAATCAAAACTTAAAAGGAAAAAGGCATTTGAATATATCTAGATGTCCACTGTAAGTTTTAGACATACTCATTGATTCTCTGTTTTGTTTTTGGTAACCTTCACTTATGTTATTCCAAGACTCACCAAGTTATGTGTATTGGAATATGTTTGAAAAAGTGATTGGGTTTCATTATCATGCTTAAAGTTGAATGCTAAATATAACACATCATGTGTAGTTTGATGCATGCAATGCAATTGCAAAGTGACTTCTGCAAATGAGACACTTAGAAACCAAAAATTTGCTGCTTATCTACATCAAATGTGTGTTGTGGTCTTGACTGTGAATAGTTTATCATTCCTGCTCTTGGTTTTCTGATATGCCATCACATTTTAGTATTTGTGATAAGTTTTCTTTTCTTTTCAGCCCACCAGATTCTTAGCTTGACAGGCATCAACCTGCAGAGGCAGAGCATCATTGTGAGTGCAAGAGTGCATTATATTGAAAAGAATGTTTAGGAAGGCTTCATGAATCATAACACCTGTGATAAGGTTACTTTGTGGCTGAGACAGGAGCATGTAGTGCTAGCCTATCCTTTGAGAATGGGTTAAAATAAATTCATAGGTAAAACTGACATCAGAAGATTGGTGGCATGATGCCTGCTTACTAGCCAAAGCCTCACATTGTTTTGATTGCATCTTGTTCACACTGAGTGGCTGATGGCTGTTGTGTTTCTGCATTGCCAGGGCTTTGTGGAGCTGACAATAGCACTCCAGACAGACTACTTGCGCCAGGTCAAGCTCAACTGCAAGCAGTGCCGAGTCTATCGCGTCACCCTGAATGATGACTTGGAGACCAGCTTCAGTTATTGTGATCCCACACAGGACATCATGCAGGGCAGCTCCAAGTAAGAGGAGTTCAGTTGGCCTAAGCCTGTTCTTTATGGTTGCATAGTTTGAAACATGTGTGGTTTTAAAATTATTTAGTTGTGTTGGTAAAAAGTGGTACATTGGCATTATTTGTTCATTGTAAAGTGTGTGGTCCTCCCCTGCGGCCCTAACGTCGCGCGCGCGCGCCGACAGCCGCGACCTCGAGTCGTTCGCCGAGGCGCACCAAGCGGCCGTCAACTCGACCGACCCCGAGTACGGCCGCGGCGAGCTGGTGGTCGACATCCCGGTGGAGGCGCAGGACCTGGTGCAGGACGGCCAGATGCTGCGCATCGGCGTCGAGTTTAGCCTCGAGACGCCTACGGCCGGCGTACACTTCGTGCTGCCGGAGGGCGAGGGCACGTTGGCCGAACGCGGCGCACACATGTTCACCTACGGCTTCGAGAACTCGTCGCGGCTGTGGTTCCCGTGCATCGACAGCTTCTGCGACCTGTGCACGTGGAAGCTGGAGCTGACGGTGGACGAGAGCATGACGGCCGTGTCGTGCGGCGACCTGATCGAGACGGTGTACACGCCGGACATGCGCCGTCGCACCTTCCACTACCATCTGGCGCTGCCCACCGCCGCGCCCAACATCGCGCTCGCTG
>NW_023596818.1:36713591-36864709 GCF_011947565.3 Pollicipes pollicipes
GGGCAGAGTGAGTTGGAGCCCACGTGGTCTTCTCCTGGCAGGATAGCCCTCACCCTCACTCATACCCTTACCCTCATCCTCACCATCACCCTCGCTGTACCCTCACCCTCACCCTCACTCTCACTGCTCACACCTCGCCCTCCCTGCACTCTCACCCTTACCCTCATCCTCACTCTCACCCTCACCCTCATCCCCATCCTCATCCTCACCCTCACCCTCACCCTCACCCTCACCCTCACCCTCCCTCACCCTCACCCTCACCCTCACCCTCACCCTCACCCTCACTCTCACCCTCGCCCTCGCCCTCACCCTCACCCTCACCCTCACCCTTATCCGCACCAGCACAGCCTTCTTCTTCGCTTGTTAGCCATCACTTGGTGGAGTGCTATCCCAAAAGTGTGCGAACGTCCCTCCGCAAGAAAGATAGGTCTACCAGGTACAATCTTGACAGTGCCTGACGGTGCTTGGCAAGTGCCGCTGGAGGTAGAGCCTTCACCGAACAGCATCCACCAGCGTGCCACGTGCTCCGCCCCGCCCTGGCGGACGAGTAGTCATGATGAACTCGCTCGGAATTTCTTTGAAAAGCGGTACCTTGCCTAGTGCTATGTACTCATATGGTCTTGCGAGTGCTCCACTATTCGTGTGACGTTTGTTTAGAAAGCTGCTGTTGTCCGCCCGCACCCGCTGATGGCACGTCCTGCGGCTCACAGGCAAAGAAGAAGAAGAAGGACAAGAAGAAACACAAGAAGCACAAGCACAAGCACGACCGGCCGGAGCGCTACGACAAGGAGAAGCTGGACAAGCTGCGGCTGAAGGAGGACAACCTCAGCTCGCCGGGCAGCTCCGGTCCCGACACGCCCACGCCTACGCCCAACATGGACATCAGCTTCTGAGGACGGGGAGGCGCTGCAGGTGCGCGGAGGCCGGCTGGCAGCGGTCTCACCTCTCGCTGGTGTCGTGCTGGTGTCGCTGGTGTCAGACGAGCTGGTGCTGCGGCGTGCTCGGACGCTTTGGTGCCGATCTCGCATATTGGTGTCATCCGCGGGCTGGATTTGTTGGCGGTTCATCTGGGCTCATCGTCACGGCCTTGTCGATTGAGTGAGCGCGATCTGCGTGATGTGAAGCGCATTTACCGCCCCGGACTGGGGGCACGTTGTGACCTCCCTCTTGCTTCGGTCGCCGGACTGTCGGGCTGTCCGCTGCCGGAGTCGGCCAGGGAGCTCCAGACTCCAGAGCTCCAGAGCCGGCCAGGGGGTCTGTCAGTTCGTCCACCGGTCCTCTAGATTGCTCCACTTCCCATCGAACGACTGGCTTCTGCGCATGCAGCAAGCCGTCAGCGGAGCGATCTGCACGCGCTTCCAGCGGTCGTGTTTATGCTGCGTTGTCTCGTGCGTCGCCTGTCCGGGCCCGCAGCCGTCCAGTGAGGTAGCTGGAATCGGTCCCTTCGCGTTGGGCTGTCCTGTGCCGTGGTTCCCATGCAGCGGCCAACCCCGTGTTCGGCTGGCCGTCGATGGAGCTGGTCGGACCACTGACTTAGAGCGGCTGCGGTCTCGTGTGTGACCGATCGCAATGCGCCGCTCGCCTCCCCTGTGCAGAACTCACTGAAAACTGCAGCTGGCACCGGCGCCACCAGCTGTCTGCCCCTGTGAATACATCAAGGTCTCAACGTGCCGCATTTGTGTGTGTGACTCGGACGACCCAGCGCGTTTCGAAGGTGTGACATGAAGGCGCTGTCCTGTTGTGCTGCTGCATTCTTTATCACGTCGGCACGCCTTGAAGCCCCTACCTGCCTCTTGACTAATTTAGGGGTGCCGCCATGGATGTACGAATAGACATGGTCATATGCCTGCTGTTGATTTAAGACGAAAAGTCCCTCATAGCGATGTAGCGTAGAGCCCCACCCCTCCCCTCCTCCCTCCCTCCTTCCCCCCCCCCCCCCACACACACGGTAAATCAAGGATCACAGAAGTTTATGCTCGAACCATCCGAACGTGCAATGGATCCGGATGTATCAAATTGAGAAGGAGTTCTGCTTACCAAAGATAGGTCTCTGAAAGCTTTAGGTTAGTCCTGTCGGACTGAAAAAGGCTTTGTCAGTTTGGGGAAGTGGGCTTGAAATGTGGCAGGCGCAGGTGAACCGGAAAGAATACTTTTCGGGAGCTCGCTCGGCAGCTGCCAGGTGGGGGGGGGGGGGGGGTGGAGGGGGACCCCAACTTGTGCAGCGGAGTCAATCGCCGTGGATGTATTGGCGAGCAGGCGCCGCTGCCACATCCAGGGTGTGCGGCAGCTGAAAACAGCGCCTTATGTCGTTAACGCGGTTAATGAGGTACGGGAGCGCCCTAGAAGTGATCATTAGATCAAAACCTGCAAACACAGCGCCAGTTGGAACTATTTTGTAACTTCAGATTGCGACCAGTTGTGTTGCGCTGATTGCACAAGATGTAAAAGAACCAGAGTTATGGGTTAAATTGACATTTTGAATTTGGATGGGAGTTTTGTAACTGTTCGATCAAATTGCGGCCAGTTGTGTCTGGCTAATTGTGCAAGATGTGACGTAATCAGAATTATGCGTTACATCTACATTTTGAATTTAACTTTTGAGCTTTGGGGATCATTTTGCCGCAGCACATCGGGAAAATCATGGTTGCTTTATCACTGGAAACATTTGTGACCACTATGATCCACTCTATCGTAATTTACACGCTAGTTGTCAAGTCCTAGTTGCACCAGCCAACCGTCGTACGATGACTACATCACGACAAACAAGCCCGTTTCGAAGCTTCGCCTGGGCTGCTGCTTAGTGGCGCCACCAGCGACCCTGCAAGGTGCAGGGAGCGGTAGTGTTCCGTTGAAGGCGGTGCTCTGCTTGTGTTTCATCGCAGCGGGAGCGCCACAAATCACAACGGGAACATGATTCTTTAAGAAGCCAGGCAACAAAGCTGGGTTTGTGCCCAAACATTTAATTCGACGACCGAGTTAAATCACCTACTTTTGTGTAAAGGATTTGCTCTGCTGAGATGAGCACATGAGTCTTGTCAAGGCTGGCGTGAATATGCCTTTCCATAAGTTTTCAATGCTTACTTAGATGTGGAAAGATGCTTGAAATTGTTTCAAACAATGCAATGGTCTCGAAGAACCATCAGAGATGTGACCGCAACACTGAAGCGTAGCAGGCTGTTTCCGGACGCAGTGTATCTCAGATGCTCGGCCACGGCGACCACGCTGGAGTAGCGGCGGGGCCGCAGCGTTCACGGCTCTCAGAAGAACCATGTGTCTGCCGCTAGCGAGATAACATCCCTGCGGCTGCAGAGGCTGGCGGCCGCGCTGCGCCAGCGCGCCATCGACCGCCCCAGCTAACACGTGCATTGCGCGGCGGCCGCTCCCCTCCGCGCCATTACGGGTGGCGTTCGGTTCGGCTCATTCACAGCCCGCCTCATTTCCCTGTCTGCCGTCCCCCCGGCTGCCATTGTGCCGGCTGGGCCGGCGTGTCCCGGCGAGGCCGCTCAATACTCGGCACGTGGTGGGCGAGCGGCGGGGTGCGGAGAGCGACAGGGACCGGCTGGGGGCGGAGCACCGCCAACCGTGGAGAGCCGCCAGAATATCGACCGTCAGCCGGCCGCCGATCAATGGACGCGTTCCAGGCATGCAGTCGGCAGAGCGGCCGCTTCGCATCACGCTGCAGTGGGTACCTCGTCGCTGTCAATAATGTGGGCTTAAAGACGGCTACCAGCGTCGTTGGCACAGCACTTCTAATCTCCATCATCAGGGTGTGGCGCTTCTACTCTCCATTCCGGTGATAAGGTCGGAACAGCGCTGCGTTTTTGCGATATGATTTGCTGTAAAACAAATGATGACAGGTGGAAAGTCAAAAACGCATGTTTGCCGTCCGTCTGAGGAGGTTAGGCCCTCATCTGGTGGCTCACCGGATCGAACCTGACGGTGATCCCCCCCCCCCCCCAACATTAAACTCAGGATCGCGTTTTGGTTACTTGGTTGTTTCGATAAGAGCCCAGTCGGACAGCCTTGATCACTTCAGGGCTGCGAGACGAAGGAGAATGAATAACGGTGGGGCAGGACTATATGCACCTGAGGGGCTCATACACCGAAGGCTTATCCGCACAGGGACCTTATCCTGCGACATGTGTCCTCGACGTACGGACGGGGCCCACCAGGGGACACTTCGGCCCACTCGTGGCTGGCGCATGCACCCTACCCCAGAGAAACGGGGAATCGCGATTATGCACGATAAAGCGAGAAAGAGGATACAGGGGCGGAAGCCATGATAATGAATAGTGCAGGTGATGCAAACAGCTCAAAAACCAGCACCCAGAAATATAGCGTGCAGTGTCTGAGCCCTCAAGATGCCGTTTGCCGTGGGATGTGGGCGAGGTTATGAGATATGTAGATAATTCATCATGCGTATGATAGCAAAGGTGAGTGAGTGGAGCCCATCTCGGTGGGCACCCTGACAGGAAGAGGTCGTAAAAGTGCACTGATGCGTCCATGAGCTTGGCAGGCATGCGAAGATATCAAGCAATTCGCACCTCACATCTGACAACCTTAATTGAGGACGTTGGTGGGCCTGAAACAGTTTACTCATGGGGTGATTGTGACGAAAGCATTGCTGAAACACAAATACGTGGGCTGGTAATGGCCACAATGCATTGGACCATGTGGCTTTATAGCTTTCAGGGCCCAATTTCCTTCAGTTTAGGCCCCTCCGTGGCAGATTCGGGGCAGATTTTGGCAAGGTAATGCAGACCTCCTCCCGGCCTACTACTCCCGCACGTGTGGGTCGGACAGTGCTGGGATCGCGTTATATGTGGACGTACATCCGCCTGCGCCTCAGGACTGGCTCGATGTCTTGACCTGCTTTGGTGGTGACATCTGATGTTGGTCCCCAGAAGCATCCGAAGCGGTCGTATCCACGGTGTGCGCATGCTCGCGCATGGTGGTCTAAACACATCGACTCACGCTTATACCAGTGCGGTGATCCATTTTCTTCCACTTCAGAATCAGTTTGCCGAACTTCGCTGCGACTTCCGATCGTCGGAACCTGCGCATATTCTAGAAAGCGCTCCGCAGTTGGCGGGCAGTTTGACGTGTTTTGTTATCGTGCGCAGGGTCCCATGGTAATCGAACGCGGAGGCGAATTGGTAATTATGTTGTAGTGTCATAAAAATACACCGCCTGATCCAATATCTTGCACGCAATTGCCTCAAAGGTGTTGCAGCACGATGTTCAATCATTGTGCTCAGGGACGTAGCTTTGCAAAATGCGCTGGAAGATTGGGCAATGGGAAATAACGCAACGCGTCCCAAAATACAGCAACACACAGGCTTCCGGGATTTAGACCGCTTTCTTTTTAAAGGTTTTACGGGCCAATCTAGGCTTCCCCGTCCCCAGCTGAGCAGGAAATCACGTCCCAGCTTATGGCACTTGCTGTATAAAACTTCACGGTGGTGTGATTAGTGTTTGCGAATGTGACAAAATCGTAGGCGTGACTGGCCGATCCGGGCTGTCCAAACTACGAAACTTCAGCTTAAGTGACATTCAGACCCGAACACCTATGGCTTGCCTTGAAACAAGACCTTAAAAGTGATATCCGCATCGATAACTGCCGTTAATTACACAGCAAAGTCAAGCGCACAATGGCTTTCAAATTTTAACTCGTATGTCCAATCGCTGCCAGTTTCCAGTCAGCATTTCGCAGTACCCGTATTTCCAGATCTTCGATGGCGCTGCCAATGCCTTTGATCTCATAAGTCTGACACCGCCATCGGTTGCTCCCGGATGTCGGCTTTTGCCGGCGTCACAGACTCCTCTCAGGTCCAGCCGCCGACTATCCAGGACCATCACTGGTCCCTCCAGTGTCGACTATCCAGGACCGTCACTGGTCCCTCCAAGGACCGTCACTGGTCCCTCCAGTGTCGACCGTCCAGGACCGTTGCTGGTCCCTCCAGTGTCGACTATCCAGGACCGTCACTGGTCCCTCCAAGGACCGTCACTGGTCCCTCCAGTGTCGACCGCCCAGGACCGTTGCTGGTCCCTCCAGTGTCGACTATCCAGGACCGTCACTGGTCTCTCCAGCGATTAGCGTTTAGGCCGAGCCCGGCCACCCTTGAACTTAGACTTATCGATAAGAATTATGAGTGTGTTTATATACCATATGCTATATATGCATATTTAGATATACAAAACAGTACATATATACAAATATCATAGAAAGTATGTATATACAAACATGTATATGTACCTATATACATATATATATATATATATATTCGTGTACTTAGGCAGTGTGCTTTCATTAATACAACTTTTGTTATACGCAAGAGCAAATGTACAAATAATCAGTTTCTTGTGCGTTTGTTCGATTGCTGAAATGAAGTCCTTCAATGCTTTCCGTAAGTTATAAATAAGCTCGTCTATAGTCTAACTCGTCTAATATCCACTCGTTTATATAGATGTATATATATATATATATATATATATATATATATTTATATACGTACATATATCTTAGCTTAAGCTAGCTAGCGTTTTCAAGGACGTCGCTGTCAGCTGTCTTGGTCCGTTCTGGGTCCAGGCCTCCGTCGCTGTCAGCTGTCTTGGTCCGTCCTGGATCCAGGCCTCCGTCGCTGTCAGCTGTCTTGGTCCGTTCTGGGTCCAGACCTCCGTCGCTGTCAGCTGTCTTGGTCCGTCCTGGGTCCAGGCCTTCGTCGCTGTCAGCTGTCTTGGTCCGTCCTGGGTCCAGGCCTCCGTCGCTGTCAGCTGTCTTGGTCCGTCCTGGATCCAGGCCTCCGTCGCTGTCAACTGTCTCCTCTTGCGAGCCAGCCCTAAATGCAACCACGGGTCTCTTTTGGAATCAGGTCTGCGCCATTGGTACCCCTCAAAGTCTGTCTTCCTCCACCATCATCAGGTCCATTTGTGCTCCATCGCCTCTTCTATTTCGCTATACAATCGCCATAATTGTTAGATTATCCGTTGCCGTATGTAAATGCTAACGTCATTAGCGTTGCCACCTGACACGTGAGGGTAGCGGGCAGTGGAAGACCTGACGATGCAGGAAATCGAGCCATCCTGGATTATCAGATGCATTACAACTGTCTGCTTCAGATCTTCAGCGCGATCAAGGTTCCTGGGCATTTGGTTGTTCCGGAGATTCGAATTTTTGGTCCTATAGCTGTCCGTTGGCGGCATGCTCTTAAGATTGGTCGGTGGTCTCGGGCACTTGCTCTCCTGATATGTGTTGGCTAGACAAACCTTGAAGCATGACGAACGCTTCTAGATCCTCTGGTATGGCATCGACTTGTATGGCTTAATTCCGGCATTACTAGTCGTCAAGGCGTGTTGTACGGCCGGTTTTCACGCTTGCGATGCCTAGGGTAATAACCTAAGGTAAGACGATAATAAACGATACATCTAAATAACAAGCGACCAGAAATCAGGTGCGTGCATGAGACGCATCATTATTTCTGCAAGATTTATGAATCCTTCCCTAAGCCATCTGTCACTCAACGTGGTTCAGCGGCCCATGGTGGTTCATTGTTTCGAAGTATCCCTCGCAGGTGATGGCACTGCACTCTCAGGCGTCATTCTGGTCGGACATGCCTGAGCTGGTGCCTAAGCTGAAAACATCTGGGTCCTTGACAGGACCGATGACTTGGTCTTGGTCTGTGACTGACTGGCGACATTATCTGAGTTCGAACATCACACACACGCTCAAATACCAACCATGGACCCATCGGCTTTCACCATTTTTAGGACTAATTCCAAATCTCCTCTTTTAAAGCCTATACAGCTTCAATATAATAATAATAAAAAATAGCATAAGGTATGTGGATGCATCGCGTACAGTCCACATGGGCAGATGCAGGAGGCGCAGCCAGGATTTTTTTCATGGTAGGCCAGCAGCTCGGTGAGTAGATATTACGCCGTTTTTTGAAATTTTCTTCCGCCGGGTGTCATCTATGACAAAGCACGAAAAATATGGGCTTAAGGAGGAGGCCCGGGTCTACCGGACCTCCTTTGATTGCGCCCATGGGCTCGACATGCAGCCCCTACTCCTAATGAGCTTGGACATTGTTCATGAAAAAAGAACAATCAAAATCAGTGGAATTCGTCGGTCAACACTGTCAGTTATCCGCAGCTTAGAGTTAAGCGTGGCTTGTGGATGAGCTAGCGCGCAACGCAGCAATGACTCTCTTTCTCTGCTAGCATGTCTTCAGTTATTAACGGCGGCTCTAAATGTGTCGGATTTCAGTCGATTGGACTATCGCATCACGTGCCTGAAGGTACCCCGCGACTCCGTGATTATTTCACCTGCCCCGCGCTGAATGAGGTGCCAAGTTGGTGGAGAATGTTTTCCTACCCACTCCGGTCCCACGACAAGGCAGGAAGAGTTTGCCCGGGTCAGCTCCGCCGTCGCCCGTGCTCCCACGCCGATCGAGCACGGGCCGCCATGTGGCGCCCTCTGGATCGACGTGGGGCCTGCGAGTGGGAATTTCTCAGGCAGACGCGTGGTTGCGCCCTGGCCGCCGCTCCGTGGAACAGTTCTAAATCTCGACAACAGATGGCAGTGCTCCATATTGGCCATGCGTGTGTGGCTTGATGCTCAAGGACACGTCGCTGAACGCTGGGCACCAGTGGGGGTGGAACTTTCCACACTTTGAAGGGACAGGTGCCTCCCCGTGTGTGTTCAAAATAAACATTTTTTATATATAAGCCGAGAATCAACGCCAAACGCACCCACTTAACCTAATCTGACATTTTCAGGGAGTCCTGGCACTAAGCAGTGAGGAACGGAAGTGTTCAGTTTTGCCCCCCCCCCCCCGTCCCCAACAGCAAAAGTGCCACAAAGAAACTTTGGAAAAGTTTCCCTAACCGAACGGTAGGGACAGCGTGATATCCCTATGCCGCTTGCATCCCATTTGCATTCCTGTACCGCTAGGTGAGCGAAAGGAAGCGTTCACCAAATGTAGCGCGATTTGACCTTGTTTGAACCAGTCTAACAGGCCAACCGTTTTTCATGATTTCAATGTGTGACCTTATCTTCTACGTAGCTCAAGTCGCCTTTCTAAAGGCAACGTGCACTGATAACGCCTATTACCACTGTTTGAACCACTTGATAAGTTACAAAAAAGCAAGGCCATTTGGGCACTTGCTGCGGCGAATACGCCGCACAGAGAGGGCCAAGTTCCAGTGGCGGGCGATTTCCCATATGACTGCCCATTGCAAACCTTCCCTTTGACCGCCCATTGCGAAGCACTGAAGTAAGAGTGCATTTTAGGACAATCTACCGGACGGTTCAACAGAAATTCACGAATTAAACGCAAAACTCGTTTAGCTCTCCCCTAGACTGGTGAGGATTACAGAGACTATTTTACCGGAACAAAATTTGCTAGACATATTTTGTCATGCCTTCACACTGGGACAAAGTTCAAAGTCGCAGTGCGCAGTGAGTAAAATGTGACTTCTAACAGCGCACGCTGGAAATGGCCTATTTCTTTTTGTCAACCCCGCGCATGATGTATCCGAGCATCCGTAAAGAAACTATTCGCCCCTTAAATCGCATGGCACATGATGTCACTACCTGAACGAAGTAACGTCAAATGTGACATTTCAGCCTGTTTTTGGCTCCACGTTGAGTTGTATCATGATATATGTTGCGGCCGCTCACTCTCTTCGACACATACCTACTGCAAGCCTATTGCGCTCCCATTACTCAGTGGCTGTTAGGGATTTTTTATTGAAATATGCAGCGGCAGTAATGGCTATCATTATTGCACGAAAACTTGAACGGCTTGGGTGGCCCTCTTTACCCGAAATGAGAATTTTTGTGATCTCGTAAAAATTAATACTCGTCCCAAATGTTTCACTGGGGCGTCATGATGCACGCTGAGGCTACATGGCGCATTTGCGTCTCAGCTTGGCCGGAAAGGCGACACCGCAGGGAAACGAACCCCGTACCTCTTTGTTCCGAGCCGCCAAGCCGCTCCACTATCGGAGCCCCCCTCCCCTCCCCCCATCGCCTCTAATGGAATGGTTTCCTCCCATGCTATATATCCTGTGGTGGCTCACCTCCCCAAGACACGTTCAATTAACCAACTGTTACTGTATTTCAAAGAGAGTCCCAACTATTGGTTCGGGGAGGTGCCGTTTCCCTTGTGTGTCGGCAAGACCGATTATCTTGTTTTCGAAAGCAACACACGGCTATGCAATTCACTTGGATCACGCAAAAATGACGTGTCAAGACCGGACCCAGCGATATTCTGTGGTGGAAACCACAGTGAATACTACAGTGGCACTGCCCATCCGACTCTCTCTCTCTCTCTCTCTCTCTCTCTCTCTCTCTCTCTCTCTCTCTCTCTCTCTCTCTCTCTCTCTCTCTCTCTCTCTCTCTCTCTCTCTCTCTCTCTCTCTCTCTCTCTCTCTCTCTCTCTCCTCTCTCTCTCTCTCTCTCTCTCTCTCTCTCTCTATCTCTCTCTGTCTCTCTCTCCCTCGCCCTCTTTCTCTTGCTCTCTCCGCCCTTCTCTCTCGCTCCAAAATTTCACAGAACATTAAAATAGTCTCCAGCACCCAGCAATGCGTGAGCCACTCATTACCACAGTCCTTGCGGTTTTGGGAGCTTCAGATTCATTTTGCCAATAACTATGTCTGCTAAATGTAGGTAAGTCAGGACAATGGGGCAAACAGAGACAAGCCTTCTACTACTCACCGCATCGCAACATGCATGAGTCGTGATTTAATGCAATGAATAATGATAATAGACGGATAGGTGGTGGCGCACTGAGCGAGGCATAAGTCAGACACCAGCAAACATGGCGGACAGACGCTGTTGAGTGGCACCAGCGCCATTCATGGCCCGGTTTCCAGAATATCCTCGCATGCTCCCTGCAGGGTCGCGCACCCCTGGACAGGCTTTACCTACCGGGCTCGTCCACTCGCGCAGAGCGGTCGGCGGCCGGCGGTGGCGGCCTGCAGCTCTGGTCAAACCTGCCCTTGGGCGGGATTACAAGGTGACGATGCCAACGCGCGCACACCGGGAGCTCGGGCTTCCGTAGCAGCCAGAAACAAATGCTTTGGCATCTCCAGGGTCTTAGGACTACGTCCTGCACTCTATGCATTCGCACAGGAAAAATCATGGCTAAAATCCGGCATGTGCGCCGGCCATGAATGTGGTGCCGTGAGCGAAAGAATGCGGTTTCCAAAGTGTTCAACAGCTTATTCGAAGGCGTTTCACGAATGCGGCTTATCACTATACTGCAACCAACACATGGCGTACATTACAACAGGGTACACGCTCTGTATTTTGCAGTACCTAAAATGCGGGCGCCTCGTGCGGTGAGAATCCTTTTGCCCCAGAGAAACTGGACCAGTTTGTGACCAGAGCTAATTGGTAGGCGCCACTGGCGTGTGCTGGCGGGCGGCAGTCGCTGCCAACCCATGTCAGAGCGCTACTTCATATGGCAAGGAGGACGTGTACGCATGGTCAATTACGTTAGATTATGATTGTGCTCGATGTCGATTATGATAAGGGTTGTAAGTTCATAAAACATACCTCACGTTGAACGTAACAAGATATTGCGACAGACAATATCTACCGTGTAGCATGTTCCGGTGCCTGCGTGTATCTGTGATCCTTTTCACACCTGAACATTATTTTCGTCCACTCGACTGGTGAATATTTGAGAAGAAAAACAGCTGAGCATTGTACATACGATCACTCAGACCATCTAAGAATCCTCAAATCACAGTTTGCCTGCTTATTTTACGTTGCCTTAGCTCAGCTACTTTACTTATTTTAACACGCGCCTCTTGGCCCGTCCAATGTGACACGTTGGGGTGGGGTGGGTGGGGGAGGGGGGCTGGAGGTGAAATTGGCCTTTTCTATGGAATTAAAAAACCAAGGGAGTTAGGGGCAATAAATTCACGGGGCATGTAGGACGATAACGCTAATTTGTGTGAAATTTTGCGGTGCGTTAGTTACGACCTTCGGGTCAAACACGTAGAAACAAACTGCGGACCGGTGCCGGAAGTATCCTCAGGTCTTGTCGCGATGCCAGCTTTAGCATCAACTTTTCCTGTGGCCAAAAGGTCGCTGCGTTCATGTAAGTCATTAATAATATCTGGCCTTTGAAAGGCCACAATCGTTAAGCGATGTTAACCGAAAAACGAAAAAGAAACAAAACGAAAATTTGCGATATAATTTTTGTACCTGGATTAAAAATCAGCCTCAAGAATTACCCTTGGCGTCACGCTCTCCATAGCAGAAGGTTGATTGAGGTCATACAAATTCATTGACTAACCTGAACTTCATGAATAAAAACCTAAAAATGTGTTGACGTCCTTGTGATCTATGAATTTAAAATTAGCATCAATAAGTTTCCCCAAAAAAGAAGTTTAACAGTAAAAACGTGAGTTGGTTTGATCTTGATCTGACATTCATACTTAATCAAAGGTCAACAGAAATAGTCGTAATCCTATTTTCGGCTGTCCACTTGAATAAAAGACTACACCAGAGTTGTATGGCATCGTCTAACACCACGCTGACACATCAGAATGAAAGATTCCATAGCAAAGTGTCTTGGCTGACAGCCATAGCCTGACCTTGACCTGCCACAGGTCAGCAATCTTGCAAGGTGTCTCGAAATTGCATGCTTAAAGATCGGCTATTCTGCCGCCTAGTCATGTTAAGTGTGGCTCGGCTGCGCTGTGGCGTTTTGAATTTATATTGGGAAAAACGTATGGGGACTGCCACCCGAGCGCGTTTTTGCTGACGTTATGTTATGTTTGCCCATCTCATCTCAACTATTCTCCCATCATTTTACCTCGCCAAACCTCGTCATTTCTCACTGTATCTTGCCTTGCTTTATCTTGACCCGGCAACCCGGCACTGCTGGCTCCAACTTTCGACTCTTTCAGTTTCTCTCCAATCTATCTTGCACATTTCATCTTCCCGTCCTGCACTACTCTGGCGCGATCTGATCTGGGCCCGTCTCGTCCCTACTATACCGTGCTTTCTCCGCGCTGCCCTGTTCTGCCGTGATCTACCAAATGCTAACCTAATCGGACCTGCTCTGACATGATCTGACCTTGCTCTACCCCACCTCTCCCCATCCCCCGCTTCCCTGCCTTGCCCTGCCATGCACTGTCATACATAGCCCTGTCTTATCATGCCCTGCTCTGTTCTGCCCTGTCCTGCCACATTCCGCTTGCCCTGACCTGAATCGACTTCCTATAACCTGACCGCGTCACACCCTTATCTCGCTATTCATTTCTCGCCTAACCTGACCTCAGCCCTCACCTTCACTCCCCCCCCCCCTGGCCTGACCTGAACCCAGCCCTCTCCTCACCCTCATTCCTCCGCCTGGTCTAGCCTGGCCCCAGCCCTCTCCTCGCCGTCACTCCCCCGCCTGGCCTGATCTGAACCCAGCCCTCTCCTCACCCTCACTCCCCCACCTGGCCTGACCTGACTTCAGCCCTCACCTCACCTTCACCCCCCGCCTGGCCTGACCTGAACCCAGCCCTCTCCTCACCCTCACTCCCCCACCTGGCCTGACCTGAACCCAGCCCTCTCCTCGCCTTCGCTTCCCCGCCTGGCCTGATCTGAACCCAGCCCTCTCCTCACCCTCACTCCCCCACCTGGCCTAACCTGACCTCAGCCCTCATCTCACCTTCACTCTCCCGCCTGGCCTGACCTGAACCCAGCCCTCTCCTCGCCCTCATTCCCCCGCCTGATCTAGCCTGGTCCCAGCCCTCTCCTCGCCTTCACTTCCCCGCCTGGCCTGACCTGAACCCAGCCCTCTCCTCACCCTCACTCCCCTGCCTGGTCTAGCCTGACCCCAGCCCTCTCCTCACCCTCACTCCCCTACCTCGCCTGACCTGAACCCAGCCCTCTCCTCACCTTCACTTCCCCGCCTAGCCTGACCTGAACCCAGCCCTCTCCTCACCCTCACTCCCCCGTCTGGTCTAGCATGGCCCCAGACCTCTCCTCACCCTCGCTCCCCTACCTGGTCTAGCCTGACCCCAGCCCTCTGCTCACCTTCACTCCCCCACCTGGCCTGACCTGACCTCAGCCCTCACCTCACCTTCACTCACCCGCCCTGGTCTAGCCTGAACCCAGCCCTCTCCTCACCCTCACTCCCCCCCCCCCCCCGCCTGGTCTAGCCTGGCCCCAGTCCTCTCCTCACCTTCACTCACCCACCTGACCTGACCTAAACCCAGCCCGTTCCTCGCCACCACCGCCGCCATTCGCGGCCGGTCTCGGCACCGGCACCGGAATGCGGTCGCTCTGCGTTCCTCAGGCAGCCTGCAGAGCGCCGCACCGGCTGCCGTCCCGTACATCAGGCCGGCGCCAATTACTGCCGGCTGCTGATCACTCGGCGGCCGTGCGCCGCGCCGCGCCTGCCTGCGCCGGTCACGCCGCCACGTGCGCGCCGGACCGGCGCACGAGCCGCCCCGGCGCCCTGCAGCCACGTGACAAGCCGCTGCAGCTGCTCGTCGCCGCGCCCTGACGTGTCGGCTGCGCCGGCCTCGGCTGCGCGTGCCGGTGCTGCTGGTGTCGAGGGTGTGTCCCCACTGGGTGTTTCCCCGCACCCAATGGACGACCCAGCCCTCTCTAGATTCGACCCGTGTCCTTTCCTTGGAGTCCATCTGCCCCCCCCCCTCCCCCCCCCCCCACCGATCGTTCCGGTGTCATCCAGCCGGGACCAGCCGCCCTAGCCCCTCAGCGTTCGCCGCGTGTGAGCGGTGCAACGTCGCCGCCTGCACACCCCCGTGCCGGCCGTGGAGCGGCCGTTGTGGACCGTAATTGCCGCCTTTTCCCCGAAATTCCGCAGTCTGGCCGCTACTCGAGCCAGTTAATCGCTGGCCGTTGGGTCGGCCGCCGGCGAGACGCAGGCACAGGCGTCCGTCCCTGCGGGAGCAGCAGAAACTGCCAACAGGCGAGTCTGTGCCGGCCGGCCGGTAGTCGCCGCGACTCCTCCCGCCTGGCCGCAGCCATGGGCAACGTCGTCCCGACCCCTCCCCTAGCCCCGACCGAGGTGGGCCGGAGAGCTGGTAGCTGCCAGCTCGAGCGCCGACCCAGCAGCGCAGTGTAGGCCATGAGACGTGCTGTGCCGAAGGCGGCTCGGCTGAACACCTTCTGACGCGAGCAGGCACCGGACCAGATACTGTGCTCGATGTTCAGCTGCTGCCGCGGGAGGTGCCAGCGAAGGCAACGGGTGGGAGATGAATGACGCTCCCCGATCTAGCCGGCACCAGTCCGAACCAGTGCCGACCGCCGCTCGGCCCTGACGTCGATAGGGAGGCACGATTTGGCCGGCGCCAGTCCGAACCAGGACCGACCGCTGCCCGGCCACCGGTTTTGGTAGGGAGGCATGATCTAGCCGGCGCCGGTCCGAATCAGCACCGACCGCTGCCCCGCCCCGGTTTTGGCAGGCAGGCACTATTTAGCCGGGCGTCGGTCCGAACCAGCACCGACCGCTGCCCGGCTCCGGCTTTGGTAGTAGGGCACGATTTAGCCGGCACTGGTCCGAACCAGCACCGACCGCCGCTCGGCCCCGGTATCAGTAGGAAGGCACGATCTAGCCGGCGCCGGTCCGAACCAGCACCAACCGCTGCCCGGCCCCGGTTTTGGCAGGCAGGCACTATTTAGCCGGGCGCTGGTCCGAACCAGCACCGAACGCCGCTCGGCCCTGGCGTCGGTAGGAAGGCGGCGAAGCGAACAGCCTAGAGCAGAAATGTTGCCATCTACTCTGGCCGCTATGGAGGCTAAGGCTATCTATGAGGACTGCCGACAGAAGAGGACACGGTAGCGAACGGTGCGAGACTCCGCCGCCAAACATCCACGCGGCTCGACCAGGAACGTCGCCTGGCGCGGAAACTCCACTGTAATGCGCTGTCGCCGGCGAGCGTGGACTGGAATGTTCAGGTGTTAGGATGCGGTGACATTGTTTGACCAATCCACGAACGTGAGCCCTGATCCAGGTCGCCGTCGCCATTACCATGGGCCGGAAATGCTGGTGGGAGCCGGGGACGTGCAGGCGTGTCGCAAACCCACAAAAGGCTGCTAGAGATGCAGTGGCGGTGATTCAATCACTGTCCCTGACCTGCAGGCATTGGGACTAGGTGAGATTGAGCACCAACTTCGCGCGTTTGCCGACCAGTCAACGCGAATTCAACCGTTAAAAATGCAGCATAAACACGGTGCACATACTTTGATGACATGTGGAGCAGCCCCGAGGTCGAGCACAGACGTCATGCGTCTGCTGGCAAGCCCGCCTGTCAAGAACGCAACACAAATGCATATCGCGCCCCGGTGCGAGCTGGCGTCTGTGTGTGTGAGCGTCAACCCCGGGACCGCTGACCACCGCGCCCCACACTGCGGAGCTGGCGTCTGCGTGCGTGAGCGTCAACCCCGGGACCGCTGACCACCGCGCCCCACGCTGCGGAGCTGGCGGCGGCGGCGGCGCGACAGCTGGTGGCCAGCTGGCCGCAGCAGCTGTCGCCGGCCGCTGGCAGTGAGCAGCTCGCGGCCGATCGCGGGAAGGCGCTTAGCCGACGCCGTTTACGACCGCGCCGGAAATGCCGCGGCGCGGGCGGCGGCGCCACTTCTGCCGACCCGCTGCGGGCGGCGGATGCCGCACGCGTCGCGCCGCGGGCGTGGGCCGCGCTGCACGGCGTCACACGGCGCACGCGGCGCCGTCCTTCCGCGGCACCCGCAGGGTCTGACCGCAGCGCCCAGGAGGCCGACGGCTATGAGTGGGGCTTCTCACGCGACCGACTTGGACTTAGTTTGTCTTGCGGTCCGATAAACGCCGACGCTCAAGGCTGCAGCGCTGGGCCGTGCATCTCAAGGGTGTGCAAAGTAATAAGGACGTAAAACGGATGTAAACAAACAAGCTGGGCTGGAAGCGTCATATATGGTGGCGTGGTAACAGGGGGAGGAAAACATTGCAGGTGAGGGGATCGTAGTGACGGCAGAATAGTGATCATCGTTGAAGGATGCCCCCCCCCCCCCCCTCCAACGAACTTTGAGGAATGTGAGCATGAAATTAACACAAACATCAATAAAACTAATGTTACATACTTTTTAAAGCAATAAATTGATTATGATAAATACTGGACACCACCACTGCCCCATTCCCATCCTGCCCCACACCCCACCCTGCCCCAAACCCCGTCCTTGCAACATGCATATACTCTCGCGCTCCTGGTCACCCATCTTATGCTACTTAGCACAGTGACCTGATATAATGGTCACTTACCTCACGCGCCGTTGCAATGAGCATATTCGTTGGCATATCAGGGGAAAACTCCTGTTATCCTGAGCACCTGAAGTTGGGCTGGCCTCACTCCGACCGCGGCTTCCTTCACGGTTTTACATGCACTTTCCAAATTCGCTCCGGTATTCCTGGATTCGGACCCGAAGTTTATTGTGTACTCCACGGCGGCGTCTACCTTTCCAGACCAAAAGTTTTTGAAGTGTGTTGGTCGCATTTCAGTTGTGGCGGCTTGAAGAAGGCGTCACGACCTGCTCCGCTGGCGGCATCATCGAGCGGCTGTCGAAGTCAGCTGACCATGAGAAACGTGACGGCCTACCGCTACACCTCTTCCAGTGACCGGAGGTGGAGAACGTGCAGCGGGCTCGCCGGGGAACCACTGCGGGGTGGGTGGGACGGTGGGACGACGACGGGACGGCGGTGAGGAGGGCGGTGCTGTGTTGCTGGACGGCTTCGGCGGACGTTGGGTCGGCGGCGGGCCGATGGGACGGCAATGGGACGGCGGTGGGGGGGGGGGGGGAGGGCGGTGCTGCACTGCCTGGTAGGTGGGTCGGTGGGACGGCGATGAGACGGCGGTTGGAGGAAGGGCGGTGCTGTTCTGCCTGGTCGATGGGTTGGTGAGACGGCGATGGGACGGCGGTGGGAGGGAGGGCGGTGCTGTACTGCCTGAACGATGGGCCAGCGGGACGGTGATGGGACAGCGGTGGGAGGGAGGGTGGTGCCGTGTTGCCGGACCGGTATATCGGCGGGACGGTGGTGTGACGGAGGTAGGAGGGAGCGCGGTGCTGTGCTGCCGGACCGGTGGGTGGGCGGCGGGCTGGTGGGTCGGCGGGACGGCGATGGGACGGCGGTGGGAGGGAGCGCGGTGCTGTGCTGCCGGACCGGTGGGTCGGCGGGACGGCGATGGGACGGCGGTGGGAGGGAGCGCAGTGCTGTGCCGCCAGACCGGTGGATCGGCGGCGGGCTGGTGGGTCGGCGGGACGGCGATGGGACGGCGATGGGACGGCGGTGGGAGGGAGGGCGGTGCCGTGCTACCGGACCGGTGTGTCTGCGGGTCGGCGATGGGACGGCGGTGGGAGGGAAGGGCAGTGCCGTGCTGCCGGACCGGTGTGTCGGCGGGTCGGCGATGGGACGGCGGTGGGAGGGAGGGCAGTGCCGTGCTGCCGGACCGGTGTGTCGGCGGGTCGGCGATGGGACGGCGGTGGGAGGGAGCGCGGTGCTGTGCTGCCGGACCGGTGGGTCGGCGGCGGACCGGTGGGCCACGTGGCCCGGTGGCCTTCTGAGGTCGTGCGCCTGCCTCCGGCCGGCCGGGCGGGCGGCATGGAATGCGGCGCCCGCCAGCTCCGGAAGTGATGTCCCGTGGAAGCTATTCGCACGTTGGCGGCGCGGACCGGTTCTGGGTCCGGCTGCAGCGCCGCGCCCGTCCGCCGCCGGCCGTGCACGGCCGGCGAGCTCCACGAGCGTGGCGTGCCTGTGTCCCCCTCCCCACGCCACACACACACTCGGGGGAAGGGCGGCGGGATTAATTATGTCAGAGGCTTGAGAGAGCACGGAGGCCGGCGAGTGTGGCACGGTCCGCGAGAGGTCAATAGGTCACTGGAAACCTGGGAACGGTGCAGCCGGTCTGCCCAGGTTCGTGCCGTTCTCTGGGCCGGCCTCATACTACTGGCATTACGGGCGTCGCCGCCGGGGGAGGGAGGGGGGGGGGGGGGCACTGGTGCGCGCGGCGTGTGGTCTATGAAGTTACCGATGGTGACGTAATCCTTGATTTGCGTCCCGTGGAATTGCCGCAACTCCCCCCTCCCCCAACACTAGACTTAACTGGGCGAGACTGCGCATGCTTGTTTTTCATCTGACACGTAGGTATCTATTGAGGAGAAAATTTCCACTCGAGACCACCAAACAATGACATTTTCAGCAGTGACGACGAATCCTCCCATTGGATTGGCGCAAACATGATTGTGGCTTGGTGTCTTTCCGTGCAGCATCATAATATTAACATTTTTCGGGGATATGTGGCTGCCGCTGCCTCTCATCGGTTCCGTTGGTCTTGGTGTTGACATACGCTCAGTCATAGCCGTCTTGTCACAATCTTGATGAGAATCACATGCAAATATTGTTCATCCAGCAACAAATTATGAACTCAGTTCTTACGCAGACTTTCTGTTCTATAGTGGCTTACACCAAATCTTGAACTGTACATAATTTAAGATGAGTTGATGCAAGGCACATGTAAGGATAAAGGATGACAAGGCATAAGTTGCTATCCATTTAGGAAAGCTCGGATATTGTTAACAGGGGTTGAAAATCCAATGCATCACTAAAGGCTCCTCAGTGGACTGGGCCACTTAAGCGTTTTCAAATTCTAGGTCTTATAAATCAAGATATAAATCTGGAAGCTTATAGTATGTTTCAGACCATACCACAGAGCATGGCTAGGTTCTTTCATGTCGATAGATTTTCTTAAGTAAGTCGATATTTGTGCCGGCAGAAGTGGTGCAGGGGATGCAGGTGCATAGTTTTGCAAAATGAGTGGGCGGGACTGAACAGTGAAAAAGAAAGCCTACGATCAAAATTGTCCTCACAGTTAGGTACAGATAGGCAAGAGAGTTAATCCGGGATTTGTCACACTGTCTTCTCAAACTTGGAGAGGGAGCTAGAACCTCCCTCCCACCACCTCCACCCTCAACTGAATAGAGAACTACACCCCTATGCGGCTCTAACTGCCATGAGTACCGTGTCGGAAAAAGTGTATCATGTGTGCACTGGGCGGTTACAGCGCTATGCTAAAGAAAAAAACAAGGAAGCATACTGCAGCAAAAGGGTCACATAGGTGGCAGAAACATAATTATCAGAGCAATCATGGTGACATCTTTCGGCATGCAGTATAAGAGTCTCAATGGTCGAGCAGCA
Source organism: Pollicipes pollicipes (assembly GCF_011947565.3). Lineage (NCBI taxonomy): Eukaryota > Metazoa > Arthropoda > Thecostraca > Pollicipedomorpha > Pollicipedidae > Pollicipes > Pollicipes pollicipes. The sequence continues at coordinate 36,733,793 of NW_023596818.1, forward strand.
TATCCCCTAAGTAAAGAACGGGTATCAGACTAAGAAAAAGTTTTTCCTGAATTTGACCCATTTGCTTCTCAAAATTGTTGCTGGTGGGCTGCCCCACCCACCCCCCACCCTCCTCCCCAACCATCACTGGGTGGGAAACTACATCCCCGTCATGTGTAATGCCGTCATAGGCGCGGTAAAGGCAGGGCAGGGAGGCTTGCCCCTCAGCCTTTGGCTGATGGCCAGTGCATCGCAGTAGCGCAGGCAGGGGGGGGGGGGCACAGGGGATACTTGCCTTTTCCAGGTTCCGAGGGGCCTTTTGGGCCCCTCGAAACCCGCGATTAAGGGCCCGAAAGACCGGCCGAAGGTAGCATTCAGGCACCCCGGCCCGCAGGGCTGGGCACTCCAATGACAGCCAGAGGACCCTGCACACTGATCAGCGGTCCACTGAGTCGATACGGGCCTTTATTTTGGTCAGACACCACCAACAGCGCACGGTCGGCTCCGTGGCGGCATGGGCCCAAGCGCCCGTTTCCCAACGAGCGACGAAGCCGGAGCCAGTGATTTGCATTGCTCGAGGCCTCACAGAGCCTTACAGGGGCCCTGTATTGGCAAGGGGCCCCGAGTCGGCCAGAGGCAGTGATTGAGGAGGGCCGAAGAGCCTAGGGGGCCCACCGGGTCCGACGATCAGGGGGCAGATTGGAGGGTCTAAGGGCACAAAGGGCTGGTCGGAGTCTTATTCAGGGACCCCACCCTACGAAGACGAGCCCTCAAAAAACCGTCAGAGGGCCCTCTGCGCCGATCAGGGACCCCTGAGTTGATGTGGGCCTATATGTCGGTCAGGTGCCATCAGTACCGCACAGCTGGCCCCGTGTCGGTATGGGCTTGAGGACCCAACTTCCAATCAGGTACAATGTCCGGGCCAGTGATCTACACTGGTCGGCACCCCTGTATCTGTCAGGGTCCACAGCGCCTAACAGTGGGTCTTGTGTTCGCAAGGAGCCCCGAGTCGACCAAAGACAGTGTTCGATGCTGCCCAAAGAGCAGCCCGGGCGGCCCGATGGAACCGAATATCAAAGGCCCGGCTGGAGCGCATCAGGGCCCGAAGGACTGGCTGTAGGTCACATAAAGAATCGCGGCCCGTTGGGTCGTGACCTGAAATATCAGCCACAGCTCCTCTTGTACCGTTTGGGGAACCCCTGAGACAATGCGGATGTCTAAGTCGGTCAGAGACCACGAACACCGAACAGTTGGCTCCATGTCCGTCGAGTCCTCGAGATCCATTTCCGTAACAGAAACGAGGCCGGGGCCCATGGTTTTCAATGTTCGGGCTTCCTGACACAATGAGGGGTTCCTAAGCCGGTCAGGTGCCGCGGTGCCTAACAGGGGTCTTGTGGCGGTAAGTGGTCCCGGGTCGGAACGGCGTTTGAGCGGGCCCGAAGTCGGGGGGACGAAGGGTCTCTCGAGACCAGAGATCAAGGACCCGTTTGTACGGCTGAAAGGTCTGAAGAGCTAGCTGTAGGTCACATTAAGCAATCCCGCCCATTGGGCCGTAATCTCAAGAGTCAGTAAGAGAACCTTTGGCACCGATAGGAACCCCTGGGACAGAGCGCTCCTCTTTTTTTCGGCCAGAGATCACGAACACCGAACGGTGGGCTCCGTGTTGGTCTGAGCTCTGGGGGTCCATTTCCCAAGAATAGACAATGCCAGGCGGGCGATTTGCGTGGGTCGGAGCTCCTGTATCGCTCAGAGACCCACAGTGCCTAACAGGGTACCCGTGTCGACAAGGAAACTCGAATCGACCAGGGAAGATCTGCTAACAGGGACGGGGACGCGAGCCCGAATGACTGAGGGTCTCTTGCGTTGGCCGGGGTCTCCTGACAATTACAGGAACATAAGCACTTATGATGAGTGCTCATAATGAGGCGATACCGGGGTCCTGTGCCAGTCAGGGTCCCAGCACCAAAGGATGGTCCCTCCATCCCAGTTGCAGAATGGACCCGTTAAGCTGAACTGGGGTCTATGTGCCTTTATTTGATCGCCTGCGGCGATCAGGAATGTTGTTGCGTCAATGGCAGTTCATGCGTTGATCCGGGGTCAACTGCGCGGGTCAGAAGCTCTTGCGTCCGGGAGCGGACCAATGTCATATGATGTATCCCTCTGAGGGGGTCCAGATCGGCCAGAGGATCCCGCAACAACGGCCATCGCAAAATGATGTTTCTGAGTTCCTTTCAAAATCAAATCGTATAGATCAAAGATTACACGGGGCGAATTTTAAAAAAAAAATTGAGGTTGTCCTCGAGACAACTTAACATTTACAGCAACACAAAAAATAATGGTTTTAACTTTACTCTCCCAGTTCCACAACCAGTTCTAGGACCACTTCGCGGTGCTGTACAGGCCAATCCGTTATTATAATTGCTCTTAATATTGCATAGGTGAATATACGCCCGGAATATCTCTACATGTGCGATTTTGTGTCTTAAGCGTTCAAAGGTATCTTTTTCAAATGCATCATCTTTTCCGTTCACCTGTTGGCTGCGGCCTGGTGCTGGTCGCGCAGCCGACGCTGCGCGGCTTCCGGAAAATGCAACGCCTGGTCCGATGTTTTTGTTGCCAAGATATGCGAGCGCGCCTGCTCAAAATTACATTACATAATTTGCGTCACTAATTACGATTCTGGATGTGCGTTGAACATATCCAGACAAAAAAGCTTGGCCATGCTAATACAAATTTTCGAGCCATTTTGATCTTCAAGCTGCATTTGCGAGGTTCTGATATCCCTGCACAACCCAGATAGAAATTCTGACAAAGTTGCTGCGTTCTATATCGATTTAAAAATAGTTCACTGAGCTATTGCAAAATGAAGAGTTACATGGATTCATGTCATGCAGTAATTTAACGCATCTTTTTCAGTTTACTTGCTGGAAACTTCAGGCAGAATTGATCTTGCGGTGGCGAATATAGAATATATATATAGAATAATATAGAATATATTAATAATATAAATAATATAGAATATAAATATAGAATATATATATATATATATATATATATATATATATATATTCTAAGAACGGAATGCATCTACCAACAAATGAGCCATACCCGGCGATTTTTTGGGGGTGGGTCCTTTTGCTATCAGGAGGCATTTATTACCTCTGTTCTCCCCTTCCCCTACCCTCGCCAAGGGGCTCTGGCTGCGCTCCAGGTGCATCTCCTTTTTGCTCTGCGGGGCTAATTTTAAGGTTTTCAGGCGCAAAACCGAATGCATTTTTCACAACAAAGTCCTAGAAATCTGGAAGTCAGAAGGAAGAATTCTTCATAAAAGCTAGTGGAACCTTATACTGTGTTTGACTTTCTGCAATTCTTTTTCATGCAATTATTGTCTTCTTTCGTGAATCGAAACATATACTGCGTCTTGGAGGAACTTGCCGCTTTGTGGGTCTCCACCAAAATGCCATTTTGCTAGCGATCAGCGATGTGTGCATTGTTTTGTTTATGTTTAGGCTTGTTATTCTCCATCGCCATGCGCAACACCCACACCACGCAGGAGGGATGAGCACAGGTATAAGTAGCTGGTTTTGTCACTGACCCAGAGGTGAATCCTGGAGGCCGCTGAAAGGAGGCCGCTCACAAGGAGACAGGAGACATACGTGTAAGTTGACAATAGATTCCGATTCATATACAGATCGATAATCGCCACTTTGATCTGCTATTGGTCCCGTGCTAGGTCTTGCCGGCGTCAGTTATCGTGTTCGTCGTGTTAAGGGGACGGCCATTACCTAGTTTTACACATGTTCTTGTGAAAATCAAAGAAGACTGTTTTAAAGGAGATGGCGCCAGACCCTCTACAACTCAACTCATCGGTAGTACGAACAGGATGTGTGTGACGTTATGTGCCAGTTTCAGTTTTCATGCTCAATGCGGTCAGAGGGTTGTGTTACATCTCTGCGCACATTTTCGGGCCAGTCGAACGGTCTCTCTCGGGTACACGTCGATCTGAATATAAATTTGAATTTGTTGCCGATTTAATGAACAAACTCGCATTGTGGTGCCCCTGGGCTTTCGTGTCTCCAAATATCTGGACCTTCGCCGTCATTTTTAGATACTTGAACGGGAACCAATTTCCATGACCACTCCATGGGCCGTAGGCACATGGAACGTAAACATGCAGGCATGTTCACTTTCTGCTAGGACTGGTGACTTTTGGCATTTTCAGGCTAAGTTTTTCGGAAAGCATATGGAAAAATGTTAAAGTTCTTTGCTTAATGTCATCAAATTCAGACGCGACAATTGATCAGAATGAAAAGCATTTGCTGTGCGCAGGGAAACAGGCAGACACATTTCTTAGGTCGCTGAGCCTATTTACAGTGGATAGTTTGAAGCAAAAGTAGTAGCATTTACACGAATTCTAACCCTAATTTGTGACGTCTTAAGTGAAGTCGTGTGACGCTTACGTTGAGATGGTGGTGGTGGTAGCGGAGAGGAGCAGAGGTGGATGAGTATTACACTTGATGCCAAATATTTTTTGGCAGTGGCGCATAGGGCAAACTCCCTGGATGTGTATAAATGCTCTGTGCATGGTTACAGTGGGAATAAGCAAATCTTCTGCAGCATGTTTTGACTACAGTGATGGAGAAAAAACTTGTTTACACTGCACGGCATTACGAAAGTGACACCAGCCATGCATAAGTAATATGTTCGCCACAACCATCAAATAAAAATAAATGTACTGGGCCACCACCACGGTACGTGAATTATCTTGGCAAACTGTAAAAATACATCGGATATTTGACTGTTGCCACGCGCGTCAAAACCGACGCAAAATCATCATTTATTGTGACAAAATCGAAAATCTGTATTCGAATGGATTTAATCAGATTCGTACCTAACCACACCGGTGGCACCCGCAGTTTGTTGTGGTGTAGACTAGATTATTCCGACGAACCATGAGAGCGGTTCCAGGACCACTCCTTTGACAAAGTGATCAATCGCCGACTCGAAGTGAAACAGACGACTCATTCCCTGACCTGTCATGTCAAAGCTTCTGTCTGTGGGGTATCTGAGAACTATGTCTAGGAGGTAGCCGAAGACAGTCCCTGAAGCCAAAACGGAAGAAAAATAGGAAATTAATGCGGTTCCTATTGCTCAGCGCGTGAACTTTACCAATAATGTCGCCAAATGCATTAGGGGTTTTGGAGCCGTCGGTGCAAACATTTGGGTGTGCAATTAAAGAGACATGAAATTAACATGGAAGTTCTTATTACCATTAAGTTTGGTGTGCTTAAAAAGCAGAGTATTACAAACGTTCCGTAAAAATACTGAGGCACTTAACTCTGTTAACAAAGCCGTTGTCACCAAGCTCAGGCTTAATTGGGATCAAAACCGTAAATTCTACATATCATTTGTGTCATATCGGTTCGTGGGACACCTGGTGCGCAATGCTTTGTGTATCTATTAACGGTGACCGGAATGACCTGCCAACAACCAGATGCATAGGTACATAGTTTTTTCAGCTTTTCCAGTGACCATTAGGATGCAACACATAATGATCCGTTTGACGCGAAAGCAAATGATGTTCCGTATCGCCCCGACGGAAGGACTTAACTGTTCGACTTTTTCTAAGCATATTCGATTGGCTACGTGTGTATCGTCGACAAAGCTGCTGAACCCCGACTTGACTCCACTCATCTATTTCATTACTGATTCGCTGACTTGCATGTTCAAATGGTGCCGTTTTTGAAGGAAGCAAAAAACGAAAAGAAGAATTTTATGAAACCCTATTTGTTTACCATAGCATGGTCCAAGGGACGAGATGGGCCTCTCGTGCACCATCCTGGATCTGGCACTGAAATCACATTATTATAGTTTCGTGGGTAAATGATGGCGTTGTCATCAATATTAAGTCATGTCAGCGCATATCCATGCAATGATATAATGCGCGACAATACGCAGATCACGTTTGTTTGCGTGGCGTTACTCCCACTTTATTGACCATGCGTGGACAATCGGTGAGTGGACTCGTGGTCTAGGCTGGCTAAACAAAACGATTGGAAGATGCAAGCAGGCGGAAGTGTGAAAGCTGACAATGCAGTGGTATATCACTTGTGTCCGGATGATTCAGTAGTTATTGTCGTTTATAACGGAACGGCCACTGCATTGACCGGTGGTGCACTGGTGGTGAAGCCTCATATCAAAAGTGAAAACAACGCGATGCCACCGCAGTAATAATGCAGAGTTAGTGCAGGATTATCGAGAGTCGTGGTAAGACGTTAAGAATGCCATGACCGTCAAGTCGTGATCAGCTTTAGTAGGAATAAAGGGAAGCCACTTGACTTCCGACGTTTCCGACAATATCTTGTTTTCCTTCTTTTGTTAGCTATCGTGATGGCGAAAGTGCATGATAAGGCTCTGAGAGCATCTTTCTTACAGCACGTTTATTATGTTTGATTGTATGCATCATGTCAGATTGATAGCTAAATGTGTTCGTAGTATACATATAAGAGCAATAATGTATATTCAATGCGAGAATGTCACACCTAAAGAGAGAAAGGTACAGTAAGATTTCACATCTGACGTCACACACGGTCACACGCTGACGTCATAATACATATTTCAACAGTGCTAATCACCTTTTTCACCACTCTTGCGGGTGAATGGCCGATCATATCCGGAGGAAAAAAACTAGGGAAGGCAGGGTTGGCAAGCAATTTTTCTGTTTGCCCCTCCCCCGAACTTTGAAACTGCCCCTGCACTGCTGGATGCCACTGCATATCGAACGTTTAGCTCATCTCAGCTACGATGTGTTCGAATTTCTGACTTCCTCTGACCCGCACTCGCTCAGGTGAAGTAACTGTACTAAAGGTGCGACTTTTTCTGAGCGTGGGATAGATTTCTATCATCAAGCTACATATCCTTAATCTCGCAGCTCATTATAAGGCTGGATGAGGCCCACAGTCATGGATATCGCGCTCATGCTGCTCGTGTGACGGCGGCTAACGCGCTCAGCTGCTCGTGTGACGGCGGCTAACGCGCTAATGCTGCTCTTGTGACGGCGGCGAATGAAAGAACTGGCTTAGAATACGGGAACGGAAAGAGCCAGACCTGTGCTTGATAAGGTAACGACGTCGCAATAAATCACACATTGGCCCCACCTGGTGGCCATCACAGACTACAAGAGGAAGTCCGTGTTGAGTCTTGAGAAGTAAGGACAGGCGCACGTTCTAGTCTCAGCCTTAGCGAGCTGCCCGTCTGGAGCCTGAAGCCGAAAATGGCGCCTCGAATACTCCGACCCGAACGTTCCGCCCGCTTCGCCATCGACCTCGTGAAGGACTGCGTGCCGAACCAGATCCGAACCAGATCCAGATGCCGAGCCAGATCCGACTGCGAGCAACAACGTCACCAAACACATCTGGAAAGGAGACTGCTGGCGCGTTTTGCCACGAATAGACTGGCGCTTACCATGCCCAGTGGCACACCTCGTGACTATTTATTACAGTTTGTTATGGGTTCCAAAAATAAGCGTTGCTGCAGTCTAGCCTGATGAGTTGTGATCAAAGTAACCGGCCTTCAACATGCTAGGAGATGATGATCATTCGTGTAACGTTAATTTTGTTCACTCATGACCAGGAACACTGCAATTAAACGTCGAGTTTCGTCATGATAGATACCGCTGATTGATAACGTCGCTTAATTCCTGAAAGATGGAATGCCTGCCTTTTCAACATAAGAGCTCATAATGACGAAAAAATCGACATTAGGCCTTACCTGCCTATACCAAGGAAAAATACTTGCTAACATGCCGTTTCATGTGGGCAAAACATAAAAAATTTCCATACTGTGCAAAAACACTGTTGCCATAACCGCGGCCGCTCCAGTGGTGATTACGATCGCGTCCAAATCCATGTCCCTAATGCCTGAAGATTACAATTACAAACCGCTTGAGGACATTTAACTGACCGGAAACAGAGGAATTCCAGCACACCCGCGCGTAGGTCCTTCCAGTGCAAACGTGACCATGAGTCGCAACAGACTGAGGCGCTCCCTTCGGCAAACGAGGTGGACGCTGGTAAATACCCTGAGGCTGATTTGCGAGAACGCCGGCCGCTCAAACACGGCCGGACCTAACTCTGCGACGAAAGTAGACGTGTGAGATGGCTGGGAGCTCGCAGAAATACGTTGCATCGACATTTTCTCCGCCCGACCCGCGCCCAACTGTGCCAGCCGCGTCCTGCATGCGACGGAAGTCGGAAGCCGTGATTCTCCAGCCCGGACGCGGGTGCCTCGGCCGCCGGCGCCCGCCCCGGACAGGCCTGGAGGCGCACTGTGACGTCACCGGTCACGTGTCTGCCCCGGGGCGTGACCGGCTCGACCCGGTCGGTCGGAGGCCAGTGCGTTGGGTCCGCGGGGGCGTGGAGGAGTTGGCGGATGGGGCAGGTCTCCGCTGGTCGACGGCAGCGGAGCCGGCAGGTTCAGGGCGCGACCGCGGCACAACATCGCCCGGTGGGCCGGCTTCTGGCGGGTGAGTGACACTGGAGTGCTTCCAATCCCGTCTGGCGGCCTGGCAGCTGGTAGAAAAATGTCGTAAGCGCAAACCAAGAGACGCTTGAAGAAGAGTCCACGGGAGCTGAGCATGCTCCTGCGACCATTGGGTGTTTTGTCGCATCTTTAAATGTAACTACGAGTTGTAGCTTGACTCTGTCAACGACTCTGACTCTGTCTCTGTCACGGCTCTGACTCTGTCACGAGTGTGTAAGTGAAATGCCCGAAACGAGGGCAACAGGACAGTTGCAAAAACTCGCTTTGAGCTAAACTGGCATTGTTAAGTTGCTCCTCGCGTCACCAAATTTGTTCAGATTTTGAGGAAAGCCGAAGGGAGATGGGTCTTTTTGCCGCCCTTTCCCCACCCGTGCCCACACCACAAACCCACCGCCCTGTTATTCCTTGAAATATGGGCTGGAAGCATGATAAACCCCGAACCATGATATCCTTGTGAGAAAATGTTGCCAAGCTTCTGACAAATCCCTAGGTTTTGGTGGCTGCGGGTCCCAAGCCAGTGGCACTTCACCATAGTTCTTTAAAAGTTTGGAAGTCTGCCGCAAAAGGTAGATGCGAAGTCGCTGCACGCAAATATACCAATATGTATTTACATTGCCTCCTAAGTGGTACGTCGTACGCCATTGTGCCAAGCGCACGCATACTGTGGGGACTTCAATCTTTGGACGGAAATCTGCACCAGTGAGTCTGTTATAATGGCTGAGGTACCGTACGATTGCTCACGTGCTCACAGCGTAACGCAGACATCCAAACGTCATCAAAAAGTCCATTTTTCTCTTTCAGTTTTAGTCTTTCCCGCTGCCCAAACAGCTTTGACCCTAAATCCATTTCCCTGTCGGCAGTTGTATCATTGCCGTTTGCAAACAATGAAACTCGTTTTTGTGGAGCTACATCGCCCCGTACTTTTTCCTGGTCCCCATAAATCTACGGCCGCTGTGGAACTTCTCTGGCTCATGGGAGCTCCCTGGGTCAATGGAACCCTTGTGGGACATCGCTGCCCCTACGGAACTACCCTGTTCCTTGTGAAGCTCTTCTCCTACAAAACTTCCCCGCCTGTTGTGAAGCTTCCATGTCTATGTGCACCTGTTCTGACTCGTACAAAGCTCTTCTGCGCGCATAAAATTATATTTGCCCGTCTTGCCGGCGCAGGCGACCTGGGCTGTCGTCCTCCCGCATGGCCTCCATGGCCGTCAACTTTGAACATTGAATTTGGAGCTTTGGAGCTTCCCCGGAGATGCTGTCAGACCACCCTGCCCGGCGGCGGCTGGGCGGCCCTCTTCCGTCCGCTGTTCGTCTCCCTCGGCCCCACGGCGTCTTGCCTCTTCCCACCGCGTGCCGCCGCGCCGGTCGGGGCGGCCGGGCGTCGTCGGACGTTGACCCCGCGGCCCTGTGCGTGTCCGGGAATACGCAGCGGGCCAGATGTGGGGGTCGCCGACCTTCCGGCCCGGCAGACGGCCGGCCGCAGCAGGGGAGCGAATGACCCCGGCTGCGCAGCGGCCGTAGAGGTGCGCCGCCCAGGACCTGCCGATCCAGGTCGAGGATGGAGGATGCCAAGACAGTTGCAAGACTGGTGGCGACGCTTCTTTGACGCTGTGTGTGCTTCGGCCTACTTCACATTTACTAGTCGTCCGACATGACATAAGTGTGCCATGACCAGAAAGTTTTGGCCTTGGTTTTCGGATTTCGGGAAGATTTGACAGCAATGAGTCCTTTGAGGAAAAAACTTCTCAAGCGCTCGGGATTTGCTGATGTAGAAGTATGCTTTCCGGATCATAACCTTCGACTTGTTTAAGGAAAAATAAAATATTTCATCACTGAGGTAGATGTTGTGAGCCATCAGTCCATTGCCCAGTTTTTGAATTGTGACGCCTTTGACGTCTTAACAGTCTTGAAGACGCAGAAACTTTACAAATCAGAGGGAGGGGGAAGGGATGGCCCGATATCAGCCAGACTGGAGATCGCAGCCCGCCATTTTAGCGCCACTCCATGCCGGCTAATGCGATGCTTACCAGTTGGTGCATGCTGATGGACCGCATGGGGAGCTTGGCTCACAACCTGCTATTGGGTTTGTAAGCCGGGAATAGCGGGCAAGATGTTTGAAAAGGACTGACAATCACGGCGTCGGCCTCTTGCCTGGCACCCTAGATGGCCTGCATGAGCACGCCCCCCCCCCCCCTCCCCCCCCCCATTACGCCTGCATAGGGAGCCCGCGTTAGCTGCGCCAGGGGAGGTCTCTGTCATGTTTCTGGATCCACGGGCTTCTGAGCCAGGTTTCCAAGGGACTGTGACCACCAGGGTCCTAGGAGTAGGGCCTTGGTGGTGTTGGGTGTTGGGTGTTTTAGTGTTTTAGACTCGGACTCAGGAGTGCGGATGACATCATCCTAACCGTGTGGTTCTGAGCCCATTTTTGGAGACTCGGCACTGTTGTGAACCGGCGAAACCAAGCAGGTGCTGCATCAGCTATCGTCCGGGTGCTATCGCCTGATCTGTGGGCTTGATCGGAGGCCAGGTTTCTTTGGGCCCGGCCGGTGACCGGTGCCCCAGCTGGGGCCGGGCTCCGGCTTGACGTGGGGCTGTCGAGCCGCGCCCCGGCAGACCAGCAGTGGGTCAGTGGCAGCCCGCCCTCGCCCCATGTCAACAACCAGGCCGCACGAGCCGAGCGGCTGCCATGGGAGGCGGCCGCTCGGCTCTCTCTGCCGTGCGTACGGCCGGAGCGGTGTGCGTGCGGCGCGGCCGGGGTCAGGGACCGGGCGCGGGCGGTTCGGCGCCGGGCCGAGAGGCCGCTGGCGCCGGCGCGGGGCAGCCCGGCTCGGACCATCGCCGCCCTCCGTCGTGACGGCGCGTCGCCGGCGCCCCGAGCCGTCGCCGGCACTGGAGGAGCTCGACACGCAGACGCAGGTGCGGCCCAGAGCTGTGCTTTCTGTCAGCATCTTTCCAGGTCGCCCACACATGTCGGGTGCTAGATGCCTGTACATCGTCCTTGAGTGAGACAGTTATGAGGACTCGACGGTTTCACATGTTATGTAAACTGTCTTAATGGCGGTTTTATCCTTGCGACGGGCCCACAAGATTTAGAAAGGCTCAAGCGTGGCCCTTTCGTAACGTATCCTTGACCCATGGCCTACTTTGCCTGCATCATGGTTCTGATCTTGACATTCTTGACCACAGATCATAGCACTTCCACCTTTTATGGTTGTTGGCCTATGCGCCATATTATCAAGCCGCCTTCAACTAAGCGTTGATCGCCTTACAGCGCTTAAGGACTGTGTGCTGTTGCCTGTATTCTTTGGACAACTTGGTCACCGTGAAGCAGGGGCTGGCCAGGGTGTGCCATTTTGATCGAACAGATTAGGTCACACGTGGCTGGGCATTTTACATTTTTCCCTCCTTGTTTACCTTCGGCGCTCGCCTGCAGAATGAGGACATGCTCTGGCAACCAGATTTGCTGCTTGAAATGATTTCAACATTGCCAACAGGGCAAATTGTTCAGAGAACTTGCTTTGCTACAGGAGAATCCGGCGAATCATCAGAGCGTGGTTGAAACGGAAAATCTCTCCATCCGTGCGCTATTGCGGATGACTACGGTCCAGCTATACATGACGCATGTGGGTGAAAACGAGATAATTATCGATCCCTGCCGAACGCAGATGACATTCTGCATGAAAAACAGTAGGTCGGAAAGTTATCGGTTGTTATTTTTCCTAGGCCGAACACGCCCGAAGCCGTAAAATCACGTAAACGTACTGGAAAGTACAGACAAAACACAGAAAATCATCGGGCAGGGACTTGCATTTACTGGAAACCATTCAGTAAGCGTACGAACTGCCATGTACTGCTGTAAGTGCAATTAATCATCCATGCAGTTGATAAGAGCAAATGAAACCACTCATGGGAAGCAAGAAAATCTCACCCAGTTACCATAACGAATTCCTTTTTTGCACTCGCATTCGCAGGTTGACGAGTGGACAAGAACTTACGTGGATCCACTTCAGTTATTCCTTATTACGTAGACTACCAGGGGAGAAGCTGATATAGCCGCGGCATAACTTCAGGTCCCGAGGCCTGCAGAGGAGTGGTGACCCGGCATCACACAGTGATGTGGAAGTGGGCCATGCGGGAGGTATACCAACGATCAGCTAAGCTTTTTGACGCATTTTTGTATGCGCAGGAGCCAGGATTGAGGCAGGGTACTGTGATCTATGCATTATACATTCGGGGGCAAGGCGATTCCAGACCATGTGTATGCATGCAGCGTGCCGGCAATGTAGATGCAGCCATTTATGCGCGCGCCATACGGATGTATTATGTTTGGGAGTATCTGGGTATTGTTATATGATGTGAAAGAACTGGGAGAAATAGCGACAAATTCTCAGGAGTTAAATGCGTAGAAAGTTGCGACATGAGCATTCCATGCTAGGGTATTTTCCTTTTCACCAGGATCTTTTACGACGTTTTGAGATGCTTAAATGCCTTTTCTGCAGCGTCTGAGCCTTAACGCGGGTCAGGTGCGATACAAGTACCATTGCGGCATTTCGATCATGGGAGCGTTCGAGTGTGGAGTGTTACAGGTGAGAAGACGCCACACGGCGAGGTCGGTTAAATCAGAGCTGAGGAGTTCGATTCTCCGGGGTTCGATTTCCCGCGGTGCCCGCCCTTCCTGCCAAGGTGAGAAGCAGGCGACGCCATATAGCCTCGGCAGCTAAGCGCATCGCAAAGCTCCAATGAGGATGTCGGTTGCTAGGCTTTGCCGTATTTTAGTTGAAAAAGCTGCAGCATGCTTTCGAGGCTGGTCTTGCCCGTTATATAAAAATCTACCTAAAAAAATGGTGTCCCTTTCCCTTCGTGGCATTCATGCTTAATGGTTTTATCCATCAAAATAGCACGCAACGGAAAACATGAAAGAATAACAGCATTGAGGGTAGTGGTTAACAGTGTTGCCCATGATAATCATAATTGATGATGAACCATAATCATAATCAGTGCCGAGTATGAGGTATACAACTATGCTCGTTTCGCGAGACAATTTTTCTGCATACCAGAAAAAAGCGCAAGTTTTTTTTTGGTATGTTATCAGTTTCTGCTTTTCGGATGTTGATGCGTTATGTGTCAAAGAACGCTGTTAGTAGAACGCGTTATGTGTCAAAGAACGCAAGGATGCTTATGGTATCCGTACAATGGTCTTTTGTTTCTGCACAGTATTATATACAGTTTGGTCTCTACTGTAGCAGATCTTTGACGTGCCTTGAAAGTGTATCCATGAGCGTAGTCGAATGTTCATGTAGGGCAGGGGCAATTGTAGGAAGAACGGAGTATGGGCGTCTCCAATATCGTGCCTGCGGGTTGGCGCGCGACTGGATCCTCCCGCGAACCTTCTTCTCACTAGTCTTCAGCGTTGTACGCAGCGGTACGAAAAGCCGGGAAGGGGCAACCTTGAAAGCGCAGTTTTTCAACGTCGCTCAGTTTGATAAGCCTTGAACGGCAACCTTTTGCGATGCGCGGAAAAACTTCATATGCTCATACATCACCTGTGCCGTTTCTACCTTCTATGCTGCTTCAACGAAAAGATTGTTTTGTCTGTTTTCTCCCCGTACCGGCGTCATACCATGCGCCGATTCGTGCGGCAGTCCTGTCCGTTTTCTGTGCCGACGGCCCTCGACGCCGTCTCTGACGGCCTTGTCCAGCCGTCGATCCTCTCCCCCTTCCTCTCCCTCTCCCTCTCCCTCCCCTCTCTCCCCCCCCTCCCGCTTATTTGAACGACCGCGCTGTTTCGCGGGTCCGCGCGGCCGACAGCGTGTTGGCTGCCGGGCGCGGGCGCCGCGGCCGCCGCCCCAGTGCCGACACCTGGCGGCGCCCCTGACGCCATTCCGATAAAATGGCGGCCTCGGGGTCACGGCGCCGCAGCGGCGCGGGAGGCCGCCCGGCGCCCCCCGGCCCCGCGTGGGAGCCTGGCCCCGGCCGACATATACTAGGACGCCGAAGGACGTGTTGGTAAACAAGCTGAGCGACATTGGACGCTGACGTTGGACGCCCCCCTTTTTATTCTCCTGCAATCTCCCTCATCTCATTTCTGAACCTAAAAGCGGTTATTTGTAGGACGTAGAGTAAGCATGATGCTGCCGAGAAAGTGTCATGCAAGTTCAAGCAAGCTTTCACATTCTGTCTCTGACGCGTCAAATTGGGTCGACGGGATCAAAATGTCCGCAAAGATTTGGATTTTTGAATGTTTTCAGAATGTGCTGCGTAATGACTGGAGATCGTTGGTGTTAAGTGGTAGTCAAACTGATATATGGCTGTTGTCTTACTGATATGACGTATCTGGGGGAGTATGGATTGCATTACGGTGCCTGAGCTTTGATCAAAGGCAGATAGGTCGAGAGGCTCGTGTGGCGAGAGGCTCGTGTGGCACCGCGCCATTCCGTCGGGTACTATATCCTTATCTAGCATCTAGTTCACGTGCGCCTTGCGAAATGTATCCTGAAAATGCGATTTCGGGGGAAATGAGACTATAGAACGAACACTCAGAAGATCGTCCGATGCAGCAGCTTCACTGTACAGATCGTGCAGTTTCATGCAGGACAGTTGCAAGTCGTCGCACCTCGCGAGCTCTAAAAACAATAATGTGCAACTTATGAACAAGCGCTCCCACTGACAGCGCTTGAGGCTGTTACGTTGCGCGTGCAGGCGCCGGACACAAGCAGCACAGATCACTGATGCTCACGGTGTCTGTCTTGTGCCGTCCAATTCAACGTTCCAGAATGCGTAGGCCATCGTTGAACACAGTGATGGGATGCGATGTCTAAAGTGGCGGTAGAATTTGCTAAGCCGCAACTTCGTCGTTGATAATCCACATCAGGCTACTTCGTGGTTAGATGCTTAGTGTCTAGATGCTTTGCTTACGAATTCGTTTAGGGTCGGGTTGCCGCGGTCGCTTCACTTTGTTTTGTTAGATGCTTTGCTAAGCTGACAGCTTACAAAAGCGGGAGGCCGCACACGCACGGGTTGGGTGAGTTTTGAATCGCTCGTTACACACAGAATGGTTGCCGGAGCTAGGCGTTTGATATATCTGTGATTAAGTTACATCCTCCGACCCTTTCCCACAGTCTGCGGTCTGCGCGATTTTTATCTCCGACTGGCCCGCTTTTTTGTTCTGTCTGGGACGTTTTGTTTCGTTCGTCGCTCTCTTACGCACGGCTACCCTCTCTGAAAGGAGAGGGCTGACCGGGTGCTGGCCTTGGGACGACTCCTCCCCGGCCCCCTGTCGTCAGTCATCCCGGATCAGAGGCTCGCACACACTCGGGCCAGGGCGCTGTACAACGTCATGGAAAGGCACGAAAGTCCGAGATAATCTGGAGGCAATTTGACTAGTACGGGAAGCCTCGAACATAGCCGGGGTACAGTCACAGGGCCGCCGCGGCGGCGCCGGCGCCGACGCTGGGCCGCTGCTTCGAACAGAGCCGGGGTCCAGTCGCAGGGCCACTCGGCCAGGGCCGAGCCAGCAGATGCGATCGTGGTCTGGTTGACCTTTTCCCCACGCCAAGCCGCCGCGTTTTTTGTGCCCGTCCCTGTCTACATACGGCCGCCGTCTGTAGTGTCGCCCCTCCCCCCTCTCCCGCCTCCGACCCCAACCCAGGCTTGCCCAGTCTGCGGCGCCAGCTTTTTGCTCTCCCCTTCCGCCCTGGGGGCCGCACAGGAGACGCAGGTGGAGGTCCGAGGGCCGGAGATCGATCCGAGGGGCAGGCCGGACCGGGCGAGACCTCTAGGCGTAAGCCCTGGTACTGGGCTTGCGGGCTCATTTCGGCGAATCAATACAGGCGTGGTTTAAATCGCGTAGCATATGGAGCCTGGCTGATCCCCCACGCCCGCGTGCGACGGGCTTGTCGGAATGATAATCTTTTCTGCGATCCGTGGCGTCATCGCAGACGTGACGTCACATGATGCCACTGCGGCGCGACGGAGCCCACGGGAGTATCCAGGAAGTGGGAATAAGCAGTCCTTTGCGTACAGGTTTTAAGCAATGATTAAATGCGAGGGTGATCTGTGCGATGAGCTCATTAACACTACGTATTTCACTGGCAATAGTGACGCATAGTTCCTTGAACTTAAATCTTACCCGGATCAATGGCGACAGACGTGGTCGCGGGAAGGTCGTATGGCCTGCCGTGCTGCCGGTCCGTCTGCCGTCTGCCGTCTGCCGCTGGTGGGGACGGACAGTCTGTCGGTCTCTCGGTCTCTGCTCGTTGGTCTCTGTTTCCGTCTCTGCCAATGGCGCAGGGTTGCGGAACACGGCGACCGATACGCACAGAAGGCAGCGGCGCGTGTGGTGTGCCATTGCCTCTCTTGAAAACGTGCCCTGTTCCATCTCGCTTGTCATGCTTCCCATCAACACTAGCCTTGCAGCCGGTGTCGCACCATTTCGGTAGAGGCACGCTGTTCAGCCAGTTCACCAGTTGTCTGCCTCCTTTGAAGAGCCGCCGACCTCCCAACCGATCTCGCGCGCTCCTTGGCTGGTCAGAATTGTTGAGCGCATTATTCACCAGCAGCTTTATTCATCATTCGACATTGAAACTGCCACCGCTGACTAGGTGTTCCGGGTTGTTCATCAAGGAAACTGTGTTCCTCATGGTGCACTGCCAATGTTCTTCAGCGGCCTGGTACCAGATGCCTTGATACTTGGTGAGGATACGTTACTGAATCAGTGCGTGGGAACACGACCGTCCAGTTTATGAAGCGCATCCATAATCTGTTCACTGGACTTCTGTACGAGAGTAGTAAGACCTGTAGTAGTAGTGCAGCTTCTGCATAAGGATCGGGAAAACGTGGAAGTGAGCGTGGGCGTCACGCTTTGAGCGAACTCGGCTAGTTGCCGGTCCGGTGCCGTGTTACACGCGCTGGGCTTTCTCACAGCTGTCGGCGTCTCGAAGGCAGCTGAGTGACCTGGCTCGTCACTTGACATTGGCCCAGAGCGTTCGGCAGCGCCCTGCCAGGCAGGAGGGTCGGCTGACGCTGCCAGGGCATCAACACGCAGTACCGCGCTGCCAGTGCCTTCAGCGACGCTCCCTCAGACGAAAATGGCCCTAAATAGCCGGCGTTTGCACCCAGCTCCAAGCTGGCGGGCGCAAGCACGTTCGTTGAAACCCTGAAACCAAACCCAGTTGGAACGTTTAATCCTGCAAATATTGACCCACTCAAGGATATCCATCAGCAGATAGTTCTCCCGACCACGCTGTGTCTACGGAGCATTATTGGATTTCGTGGAAAATTATAGCACTGCAGGTCGCATTCGTACAAGGTTGTAGGACGGCAAAATTGCTCATCGTGGGTCTTTCGATGATCTGTCTTTACACCAGTGATTAACGAAAGGAGAGCTCGGTGCACAAGGACATGTGCATGGATTGCTCTCGAGTGTTTTCATGTAATACATAACTGCAAGCGCTATCGTATGAAATACTTATTTCATTTGTGATGACTGTCGTGTTGGCCACGTCACTCGTCAGGACATAGTGCAAGCGGAATAAACGTTCTTTGGCATGTTGGGCGCCGCAGGCAGGTTGGGTTTTGTTTCAAACTGCTTACGTGCACCACAAACCTAGAGTTTAAAGGAGCTATTCCACATTCATCTAGGGTTCTTGACTGAAATAGCCGTCTCAGGGCATTTCGATGCTGTTCACAATCCTAAGTTCTCTTCTGTTCCTAAGTTCCTCTTGTTTCTGGGCTATACGCCCGCGAAAGTGGGGCGCGATATATCGAGGAGGGTATTTCAAAGCTACTTTGGTATTCATGACGTCGCGTCATTCAAGTCCTGCCATTTCATAAGCAATGCGGCGGTCAAGCCCAATAAAGATATAATTGTCGAGACGTTCATATCTGGCGTTCGTGAGCGCGATTTCCAGATATAACGGCCGCCAATTGGCTCTCAATGTTGTGCGAGGTAAGATGACGTAATCAAACCATGACGCATTAAGGAGCATGCTGAACATAATTGCGCTGTTTGGAGCAGTCTTTTCCACTTAAAAAAGCAAAGCAGCAAGTCTAAGTTAGATTGTTTTATCATACGTCACGTTTGCTTTCTGGCTAAAGCAGCAGAAATCAATTTTGTCACCTGTGCCCCAAAAAAGTTTCACAGCAGGCAAATTGGAGACCGGGGCATTGCAGGTGTGGCGCTTGGTCATTCGCCATTAGAAAAGGTTAAACAGTCAACTTGTCCTAGCCTACATGGAAGTCATTTAGTGAAGAAAGCGACGGAACTAATTATGAAATGACGTCATGCGCCTTAAACTTAACTATTTTTGGCAGACTTGGGGCTTCTCTGAGGCACTGTTGAACGACTTCTCTGAGCCTCTTGAGTGACTTCTCAAAACGGCGCTCAATTTTCCTCACCATTGCGACGCTTCACTGCCCTATAATGCACTAGCACCCCTCAGCCGTGCTTAGCATACCCACGTGACTTGGCCAGAAGGAGAAAATTAACGGAAGCGTCTTCTGCCAGTGCCAGATTCACTTAACGTGACATTCAAATTTGAATTCGTTAACGGCACTGATGTGCTGCTGTATACCTGGACACTGGACAAGGTTAATTTAGTGTTGTTTTCTTAACATTTGATATATGTGCACATTCTGCGCTCGGAAATATACGCATAATAGAGCGGGAGACGCAGCTGTTCTACCGTGGCATCTTTCTTGTTCTGAATTCTTGGAGGAGTGGGGTAACCAGCTCAGCTTTTCTCTCGCCACGTGCATCGGCGTCTTCTGTCTTCAGGAGCCCGCCAAAAGTCGCCAGACCGTTCCGTTCCTGTCCAGCGTATCGTTGTCTCGCGCTGTGGCCGAAATGCCTGCCGGGCCCATCACGCCACCGCCGTCGGGTCGCGCGCGCAGTCAGTCCCGGAGTGGCTGCGATCGATCCGCTCCCAGATCCGTCCGCGCGGCGGGGTGGGCGCCGCGCCGCACCCGGCCGTCCGGTGCGCAGTTGGGCGCGCGGCGCCGCGCGGCGCCCACTCGGCGGCGCCGCACGCACAGGCGCGACGCGCCGGCCGCTGGCGTCGCCGCTGCGTGGCGGCCGGCGCCGCGTCGCACGCACGTCCGAGCCTCGCGCCGACCGCGTCCGGCCGCCGCCGCCGCCCCTGCCGGCCGCGCAGTGTGACGTCACAGCGCGGTGGGACGAGGTCGCGGCGCTGTTGTGCGTGTGAGCGGCGGGCGGCGGCGCGTCGGAAGAGGCCCAGTGCGTGGGGGCGACAGGGAGCTACGGCTCTTCGCGTGTGAGCGTGGGAAGTCTGCGGCTGTGTGTGCGAGAACGGAAGGAGAATGATCTCCCCACGTGAGGGCGGCTGTGCGCTTGAACTGGAGAGCCGCCCACTGGAGACCAGCGTCGGACTTGGTCCTGACGAGCGGCTGAGGACGATAGCGAAAACGGTCGGCCAGCCTGGAAAGTAAGCTGCTGCTCTGGGCGAGCTCATTTCTGCAATGAAGTACATTGTTTGAGACAGCCGGTGGGTAGTTGTGCTGTTGGGATTGCAGTATATCTGCTTCGCAGTGTTGTAAGGTTGTTGGCATGCTTCTTTGGTGAGAGTTGTGGGTATGGTCATGCGAGCTATTACAGCCCGAGATGTTTCTGTCAAACAGTGTGATATACCCCTGTAATATAACAGAAACCTTGCAATATGTGATCTATCCCTCATATATCAATCTAGGAGCTAGATACACCAATTTAGCAGGTAGGCCTGTATTCACATACACATTTGTCACAATTTGGGGTTCGTAGGTTACGGCCTTCGGATAAAATAAGGCCAAACAATGTCGGTTCCAGACCAGTGTTCAAAGTGCCTCTAGACTTGGTGCAACCGCGCCTAGACGCCTGTTAAAAGCAAATTGGCACTGGTGTCCGTTTCACTTCGGTGACCTTGCTTCACCTGAACGTCATGACGAAACAATTTTCTTTATAGGCTTCTGATATGTTCCTAACAAAGGTCGATCTGGGTCATTTGAGATCAATGACCTCCTTCGGCCTTCAAGAAGTTGAAGGCAGATTGTTGCTGCCTTCCTTGTCAAGCAACTCTTAATGGGTGTCAGCAACTACCCCTTGAAGAAAGTTGTACGGTAAAAAAGCAAGACTGCTCTTGACCTCGATCTGACTTCGTACCTGACTCCAGATCGATGTGGTCGGTCGTCACCCTAAATTAAGTTGTCTGATTGCCCCTGAAATTCTCAGATATACGGCTTCGCCCACTACTCCGCTGCCGCATGCGGTAGAACGGTTCACTAGAAATGGCCTTCGCTGACATCCACGGCCTGACTTTGACCTGCCTTAGGTAGGTGACTTCGCAAGGTACATGGCATTTTGCATTTTGATGCAAGGTTTGGTGCGGCTACGCCGCGCTGTTCGTAATCTGTTTTGGAAAAAAGGGGGTCAAATCGACATCTCGGCCTGATCGCGTGTTAAAGGTTAATTCAGCGAGTTTCTGCGTGCATGCGGGTAAACTGTCACGTGCCCTCATTCGCACATTGAGCTGGCGTGCCTACTTAGTGTGTCTTGGTCCCTGCTTAGTGCCCACTTGATCCATGGACTTACATAGCGCATGCGCTCCCAAAACTCGAAGCGAGCGGGCGAGCGTGGCCAGCGCTGTTTATAAAAGGACGCACGCCACCAGGGGTCTCTGGCGAGCGCTGAGGCAGTGGTAAGAGTCGCAATGTACGGTAATGCGCTGTGTCCATTTGTTGGATCAGAATACTCGAAGTCCAGTCGCATGCCTCGTGCGCACCTGCGTGCAATGCGTACCTGCTATGCCTCGTGCCAGCGAGTTGAAATATGTGCCTCGGCCTGCATCTGGGGCTGCAGACAGCTGTGTGCTGTCTTGATGAGTGCCCCGGTGTGCGTGCCTGTTCTTGCTGGCGAATCTGTGCTTCAGCCTACATCTGGGGCTGCAGACAGCTGTGTGCTGTCTTGATGAGTGCCCCGGTGTGTGTGCCTGTTCTTTCTGGCGAATCTGTGCTTCAGCCTGCATCTGGGGCTGCAGACAGCTGTGTGCTGTCTTGATGAGTGCCCCGATGTGTGTGCCTGTTCCTGCTGGCGAATCTGTGCTTCAGCCTGCATCTGGGGCTGCAGACAGCTGTGAGCTGTCTTGATGAGTGCCCCGGTGTGCGTGCCTGTTCTTGCTGGCAAATCTGTGCTTCGGGCTGCATCTGGGGCTGCAGACAGCTGTGTGCTGTCCTGATGGGTGCTCCGGTGTGCGTGCCTGTTCCTGCTGGTGAACCGGGCTGAGAGTGCGCAGCATATCTGCGGTCCTGTTTCCGCGTTCCGCTGCGTGTTCGCCCTCCGCCAATTACACTGCGGTAGAAAACCGTTGGATGTGTGACTGGCTCCAGGAGGGCTTGTTGCAGCATGCTCGTGTGTTCGTGGCACTCTTAAACCATTCAGGGCCTTTTTCCTTTACGTACGTGCACGGCTCTAGACTTATTTGTTCTGGGCAAAATATGCTGAGCGTGGACCTTGGCATTTCAGTCTTTTACTCAAGAATAGCTTGAAGATGGTATGCATTCGGGCCAACGACCGCTGACTTGGGCTTTTGACTATATAGACACCATAAACAGTGGACAATGCCAAGATCCACAGATTTAGGATGATTTTTTGGCCGGTCGCCAAGTTGCTTCCGTAGCATTAAGAACAAATAGTGTTTAAAGGAGCCTCCATACCTGTCAAATCATGCTTGTCTACACCATTTGTGTCTTACTTGTTGTTGTTGTTACTTTACCTGTGCGAGTGAAGAAAGGTCCGCCAAACCAACAGTGACATGCGCAACGCGAAAAACATCCCTGTTCAGAACGAAGAATTCCGGGACAAAGTGTGCATTGAATAGCCTAAAGATGTTACCAGACATCCAAATATATCCAAGGGACCAGCCTTCCCTTAAGACCTAAAGAGCCAGCTCACCAGCGTAGGTTGAAGCTCCATTTTATTGCATTTTACCTTGGTACGAACTTTACTTATTAACTTTTAATACTTACGACATACATTCCATTCAATTTCAAACACTGCCTTTTAGAAATAAGGGTTCGTATGAGTTTTGTTCGGGTTGCTCATTTTGAGCTCGTACTCCGCCAAATTTAATTTCAGCATTTGCACATAAAAACTGCTGATCAGTACCATGACATGACAAGGACCGTTCAGTTTTGTTCAGTCGTCCAGTTCAGACAGGTTATCAGCCAAGGAGGAAATCAACATTTCATCGGGATTGAAAAATTGCCATGTTACGTTCTCCCCGACAGAAAACGCTGGATGTGTATAACGCTACGCATCAGAATGGCAGAGGTGCTTGAACCGCGTGCTTGAACAGTGCAAGACAATCTGCAGTTGTTTCAAGTTCAGATAGTACAAAATTAGTATAAATTCTGTATATTCTGTACAGATAGTATAAATTTTGGGGGTCCGTTAAAGACTGTACATAATGGACTGAACATGCCAAGATGGTTATGTATAGTTTTGTATGCAGTTTTAGTTTTGTATGCAGTTTTTTTCACTATAGTTTTGTGCCAGGACTTTTCACAAATATATGGCCTGCGCTAATGACGTGGGAGACAGGCATCTCGCCGGGGCAGTTGTATTATGTCGGCTTATTAGTCCTTGGTGTAACGGTGGAAGACAAATGTAAAGCGATTGTATGTAAAGCGATTGTTTTCGACGTCTGTGTTGGGATGAAACTGCATTCATTGCAATCATTATCCTCGGCGCTGCTGAGAAAATACAAATGTTTAAAAACTGTTGCTGCTCCGAATTTCCTGAACGCAAGTAGCTGTTCATGTATGCAACGTGTCGTTTCGTTATCGCTTACGCTTTGCATTGACGCAATTCATTTTCCTGTAATGCATCTAGTACTTGTCAGTCTTGTTTGCTCTCGTCTCTTGCGTAGAATGATGGTAACTTATTTGCATTCAGCATATGCGCCATACGCATTACATGATGCTCGCGTTGACAAACCCGATACCCTTGGCATAGACAGGCTAGAGCCGCATAGTTAGATGGGCCGCCACTAAAAAAACCGTGGTGGAAAGCAAATAAGTACCCACAGCAGAAGTTTATGGTCAGCGTGCCAATGGAGGTTCAATTGATAGCAGGTCGGGAAGAGAGATGCCGACACTTGCCATGGCACTTGCTTCAATAGTCTCGACATAATGTGACCAGAAGCCTCACTGGTCCCCAGGCGAATGCTGGTATTCGCATTTCGCGTATTTGGCCCTGCCGTCGGGACGTACTGTGTGTAGCGTGGTGGTAGTGTGGATGGATCATCCTCCACCTTTGTCAATGTGTCTTACCACAACAAGCGTGAAAAGCAGATGGGCTGTGGCCATCGCTCCCTTCTGTTCTGGCTACGCCTGCCTGCTCTGGGCAGACAGCCAGTAGGTACCGAGGACTGGTGTCACCGTCTCCTTGCTCTACTTGCCTTTGCTTGCTACGACTTGCTCTGCGACGTTCACACGTGCGCGTTTAGCGTGATAAGTGGCGCTGGATTCGCCCAAAGTTAGCGGTGGAGGGGAGCAGATGTGTTTTTTCCTAGTTGCTTCTTGCAACGCCATAGCTTTATGCGGGTTAATCAGGGCTTTATTTTCGCAAAATGAGTTGGGGGCCCTAGTCGGGACGGAGAGTTGGAACCCCTGCCCCCAATACAACCCTAGGTTCACTGTTTTCTAATTTGGGGACAGCTGTCCCCGTTTATACCCTCTAATGCATTAGTGGTAAGCGCCAACCTGAACTGATCTCCCAGAGAGCATGTTTTTACCTTGCCTCGAGGCGTCTCCTTCGGTCCATCGACGTGCGAGCCGAATGCGTGCGTATGAAGCACGGCAGACAGGGGCGCAGATGCAAGTGCCATGGGGGGGGGGGGGGGGCGACGGGTACACAGATCACACAGATTTGCATCTTTCCGTCGGGTTCCCGCCACTGTAGAAACCGAAAATCCGAGCGTAAGGGGATCCGACCCCCGCCCCCCCCCCCCACCCCACCCCCTCCTATTCTGGCTGGGCGCCAGACGGCGGAACATCTTCATCGTGCTCTTGATACCATGCTATTGTGCTGCGTGTATGTTGTACCACGTTTTTTATGTCACACGTTTGTATCTTCCACGTTGAGGTGTTACGGCTTCCTGGGCCTTGAGGGTGGATGTCCATCTCGTGGACAGGAAAATGGCAAATCGTGGAAACAGATTAATTAAGTAAATTCAGAACATGGTGCTTTCTTCTCGCCGTCAAGCTGACAAGTGGTGTGTGGGAGGCTGGTGTTGGCGCTCGTTCACCGCTCCCTCCGACTGGTGTCGCTGGAGCCTGTCCTCTCCTAGTCTTTAACGGACTCCCTCTCCCTCTCTCGCCAGCGCTGCGGAGAACTCCGATGGAGCTCGGCGCCGTGTCCACGGGAGACGGTCGTGTCAGCCGCTACCGCTGGTCGCCGTTCGTCGCCGTTCGTCGCCCGCTGGCCGCCTCTGGCCGCCCGCTCGCGCCCCCGAGAGGAGCCGGCGCTCGGCCGGCATGGCTCGGCGGCGGCGCGCCGCCTGCAGTGCGTGTAGCCCCCGGAGGTGGAGCGAGGCTCGAGCCGAGACGAGACGGCCGCCGCGCCCGCCGGCGGGAGGGAAGCCGCGCGCGGCCACAGCGTAGTACGCGTATTGATTGGGCTGGGACCGGGGCCGCGGCGGGCCAGCCCGACCTCCCCCGGCGCGAGCTGCGCGCGCTCGTCCGGCTCAGACCGATTTTCAAACGGCGCCGGATGCGGCGCGGGGCGCGGGAAACGGACCGCATTGCGCTCCAACCAGGAATTTTTACGTGTTGCGGCTGCCGTGTAGTAGTAACCTTGACGGCGGGGACAAGAATGGATGAGCGCCATCCGTGATTGGTCGCCGGCTGTCGCGGCGGCCAATGGGCGCGCGCGCCGCGCGCTGGCCCCGCCCGTGCCGGCCGCCGATCGCCGGCCGTCGGGCGCGCAGATCGCGAGGAGCGGAGCGGCCGGCGGGAGCCGCGTGGTGAGGAGCGGGTGCTGCGAGCGGGGCGCGGCGCGGCGCGACGCCCGTGCCGGTGCTCTCGAGCGGTGCGCTCCGCCGGCCCGGTGGGTGCGCCGCTACGGACCGAACGCCACTATTCGACGAGGTAAGTAGCCCGCTGGGGACCGGCCCTGAGTGGCGCGGCGCCACCGCGTGGACTCGCGCGTTCCCAATGACCCCGGACCTGCTGCGGGACGGAGTATTGGCTCGCTTCGGGTGTTTTCCAAGGTCGCGGTGGTCGGGACAGAGGTTGGAGAACGTGTGCTGTCGAATTGGGAACCCTACGTAGCTGTAGGTTATTATCTGATTGTGATTCTGTCACTCAATTGCATAGCTCCTCTGGCAGGCTTTCCCACCACACTGCCGTCGCAGCCGGTGTGGCTAACCGCTGCGCCTTGTTGCCCCTCCCTCCCGTCACTGCGTGGGGAGCCCGCGTCGGTGGCCGACGCCCGGACGCCGGCGCCGCCCGGCTCCCGTCCTCCGACAGCCCGGCCGCCCGTATTGGATTGTGCCGCCGGGGTCGATGGTCGGGCCGCGCATGCGCGCTAGCGCCGCCGCCGGCCGTCGGCCGGGGTTTGGCCGCGGGGAACAGGCGGCAGGCGAGGGACGGCCGGGCTCCGGGGCGAGGTCCGGCCTGCCGCCGCCGTCGGCCGTCGGCCGGGGTTTGGTCGCGGGGAACAGGCGCCAGGCGGGGGACGGCCGGGCTATGGGGCGAGGCCCGGCCTGGCGCTGCCGCCGGCCAGACCCGGCCGCGCCGCTGTGCGGGTCACTGAGAGCGCTGAGCTGAGCGCTGATCAGGCCTGCGTTCACAGCTGAGAAATGGTTACCAATCAGCGATTTCTATGCTCTACCTGGGCTTAGTCGAATTTGTGCCTTAAGTCGGTCATAGCTGTCCGGCCGGCTGGGAATTTCGGACGAACTCGGCTTGCCTGTCGCATTTCCACGCAGCGGTAGAGGGCTGATGTTAATTTTTCCTAAATATGGTGTGCTGCACACCCTGACCTCCCACCAATAGGCTGCCATTGCGTAAACAGATAACATGCCCCCGGGCTGTTGGCCGGCTGGCCGACTGGTTGAATTTGTACGCTGCTGAAGTTGAAGGAGCTGCAGCCCCCGGGATGCCGGGAAGGGACCAATGGGCCCACACGCCTTGCCCCCGCTTCAATTTTGGGTAATAACGTCACTGGAGGGCGTCGGCACGGACGCTGAACTCGGGGCGTTGCCAGTAACTTGACCCCTGCAAGGCCTGATGTTGGATCCGCCCTTGTGTACAGTAACAGGCTGGGACTATTTCCACTGTTGCGATTGTCTCGATCATTGAAGGAGTAGCCGTGTGCGCGCCGGGAGCGACAGGCGCGCACTCCATCCCTCACCTCCAGTGCATGCCCAGCCACGGCAAGCTGAGACCGTCTGGCAGTGCAATGGGAGACGCGCTCCGATTGCCCTCCGTCCTGCTGATCTGCCAATAGAATTACCGTCACCCCCTTGCTGGAACGGCGGTGCTGCACTGCTGGCAGATGCAGTGACGCGGTGATTGAAGGACTGCTGGAGGCTGTCCCACCATTCGATGCGAAAGACATGCGACTGTTCGGCCCCACTTCCCAAAGACTGTGCCAAACGAGCGTGGGATTACATGGTGGTCAAGATGCGTCCAAATTGATTGGCAAACTTTGTGTCAAATGTCAAAATAAATCCGAGAAATGCGCCCAGACCGTGTGTTAGATTTGAGTTGCTTCCGAACTTGGTAGACACAAAGAACCTCAACATAGATTCTGGGCTTATGCTTGCATTTTTTGCGAGTGAACTCCTATTTTACCGATTATCTTTTTGATGTGCTTAAAATGAGCCCCACACATAGTGGAGAAGTGCCTTCCTCTGAGCGAATGTCATTAATAAGGACTGGTGGTCAAGCTATAGCGCGGGATTTTTCAACAGGTGACATTGCATGGCTATCATTCATAATCAATGGCTCGCACGAAACCAGTCTAAACGGCACTAAACTGACGGAACCAGCGAATAATTTTGAGTTGTTGGCTCCTTATACCAGGCCGCTTGGCGTTACGACCTTGCATAGCGCGATGTAAATTCAAACAATGGCAGTAGGGTTGTGCAATCCTCAGCCCATCTGTGTTCACCAGCTCCTTTGGTGGCGATAAATAGGGACTTTTCTAAATGCATGATAAAGCTTAATTGGAGTTGCTTTGGTCGCCCGAATGATGGAGTGCTTTGGCCGAAACGCGTCATCGAAAAACCTTCGCAGCTATCGGGTGCTCTGCACATTTTTCTGGTCCCTGCGATTTTTTGTCATTCTGAATGGTGATTTTGGTTGATCATGGACGGAAATGAGAGGTATGGTGCGCAATCCTACCCTTCACACATAAGTGTGTGACTGAATGACAGGATTACATTAGACGGTCTTGTGTGCCCTTGAAAGGGACATAAAATTGCGCGTTTTTGTTTTTGTCTTAAATCTTTGACATCTAAAAATTTAAATCTTTGACATCTGAGTCCGTCAGTGCGAATCCTTGACGTTTTTGAAGTGTGAATCGTTGAAGCGTGAAACGCCTTTTTTTAATCTCAACATTTTAAAAAGATTTGATAAGTAAGTCTTGTTCCACGCGCGCCATGTTGCCAAATAATGGCTCACGTGGTCTGATCGAGCTGGACGCCATACAGCTGGGATCAGCATCCTCATGTCCCAAGATAACGCGGGGAAATACTTTTTTCAGGAACAACTTTTCAAGATGATTGATTATTACAAAATGACTATGACTGTACATACAGACGTGGACTCTCCGAAAAGCAGCTGGACGTTGTATTTCTGTGAATTGTGGCTCTTTGGCGGCTTCCAGATACGTTACCAGTAATGCGTCAGATGTTGTCCGGGCGCTGGACGTGAGCTATGCGACAATGGAGGTGCTTTATTGAAGGGTATGCTCAACGCTCGTATTGGTGCCTTCCAATGCTACTTTCAATGCTAGAATAATAAGCAGTTTTTTATTACATTCTGACCAGCTGACTTTGCGCACATGTATGATCTTCATTCGAGATACGGGCAGCTAGATACCGCTGATTGCCAGTCCACTGGAATGCACATGTCAGACTGTGGTACACGTGTCGTCGCTTTGGTTACAGCTTGCTAGTGATATTAGAGCATTAAGTGGATGATCGTTGACAGGATGAGAGGAACAACTAACGTGAACACTATATCATTCACGTTTTTTAAGCTGTGCGATCATCTTGCAGGGTTCTTCCACGTTTCTTGCGCACTGCGCTCGCTGTAAAATTTCACGCATGTGATCATATGAGCCTCTCGAGGCGCAACCAAAACGTGGCACGAAAGTTTTCCGTTTGTCAGAGAAGCAAGGACGCTCTAACCAAGGTACGCTCCAAAGGTGCATGTGCACGACGCGGTACATTCCTGAACTCCCCTCCCCCCTTCTGTTCCTTCGTTGAGCGCCGAATAAAATATCTACTGCTGAGAATTGTTTCGCGAGACATGTGTAGCATATCCGTCCCAAAAGCACAACCCAGCACAGTATTTTTTTTTCCCTGTAGTATTTTGGGAGCACAAAACACTTACTTGGTTCATTGCATCAACTCATTCCACCCAGGCATTCCATGCATGGAACGCGTTCATGCAAATATAATTTACCGTCCACTGAGCAGTCATTCAATGCAGAACTGCTTAAGTGCATCCCAGAACATTTCTGGGCGGCATGTCCATTTCGATTGCGTCGTCCCAACGAGCGCCGCTCCTCTTATCGCACAGGTCTCCTCCGGCTGTGTGTGTGTGGGGGGGGGGGGGGGGGGTTCGATGACACGCCAGCACTCTGAGCTGGCCACAGCACATAGCAGAGCTGGCCGGGCGGGGCCACGGGCTGACCGCAGACATCAGCGGGCTGGCCGGGTGTGAATACGCGCCCTGGGCCGCTGCAGTCCTCAGGTGGGGGAGCGGAGGGGGGGGGGGGGCGCTCAGTGTTGGGAGAGCTCGGCAGCATCTGCTACGGGCTGCTGAACCGGCGGCGGCGGCGCCTCTGCTCAGGGCTGCCGAGCTGGCGGCGGTGCCTCTGCTGAGGGCTGCCGAGCTGGCGACGCCTCTGCTGCAGGCTGCTGAGCCGGCGGCGGCGGCGCGTGCCACTTGTCACCCGACAGGAACGGACGGGAGCGACGCCCCCCCCCCCCCCCTCCTCCAACAGCTCAGCTGGCGGCAGCGCACTGCAAGGACTGGGGTGGGGGACAGAGCTAGGATTGGGGTTCCTGGGAGCCGACAGGTCCTGTGGTAGATTATTTGGAACAAGACGCTGTAGCGGCTTTGACAGTTTTTTCGAAGATTCAATCTGGTGTGACCTTGGCTTTGAATGCTCTTGAAAAGGGGGCACGAGGATTTGAAATGCAATCTGACCTTGATGAAAAAAGTTGATTGCAGGCGCGAAAATTTGTTTAAGTTGCATATGTGACATAAGTGTTTTAGCTGTGATTGTGACTTTGATATCGAGCGACCTTGGAAAATTAGGGAGTAAATTGTGGACACCACGATGGCACGAAGCAAGTCTGAACAGAACCCACAAAAAATCGCGGAGCGCTGCTGATTTTCTATATCAGGCCCTCAAACCAGTAGATTCGACTAAGCAAGATTTGACGCCTACACCTGGCGACAGAAGACTCTCCCAAGGAGTTTTCTGGTGTTATTTGTGCACTACCCGCTCTGGTAAGGGCTGTTGGCTGCCCCTAGTCTTCTCCGTTCAGGCAGCGTGGCTGTGGTCTCGGCAAAATCGGGACCCTGGAGTACTCGCGCCGATTTCTGGGAGCTCACCTGAGGTGCACCGGCCAGCGCACCTGGGGACCCGCAGTCTCTGGGGCCGGTGAGGAGTGTAGTGCCGGCGGCTGGGTGGCGGCGCCCCGTCTGGGGCGAGACTCCGCGTGGTCTCCAATGCTACCCAAGGACGTGACCCAACTAGTCTTTTTTTTGGGGGGGGGGGTAGGAGGGCTATATTGCTGATGGGCATCGGTGTGTTGCTGGGAGGGCCTGACAACCGCTGGCTCCAGTTTTTCCCTCTCGCCTCCTTGCCAATAGATTTTTCGGGTATGATTATATTACGTGTTTTATTACGTTACGCTTTTTATCAGAAGCGCTCTTCAGGATCGATCCTGGGCGTCAAGGGGTGGAAGCGGCGCTTGCCCCCCCCCCCCGCCCCTCCCCCAAGGTACGTAGCTAGAGTCCATATTAGTCTCGATGTTTGGGCTTGCAGAGGATCAGTCCAACAGCGGTGCTCCGTGCTTCTTGCAATTGCAAAGTTGTCCTATTGACTAGTCCAGCCCATTTGGCTACGTTTCTGTGTGGTCTCGGGTCATTGGCCCACCGGTGACTGCATGTGGTAAAATGACTCGATGGCTCTGAAGGGGTTTGTTTGGAGGGGGAGGGGAGGATGGAAGTGGGACGGGTTGGAACCTGAAGCGCTGCATTATTCAGTTAAAAACCGTAATTCCCACTTCAGAATCTGGCTTTTCGTTTTAAACCAAAGGACTTAGTCAATGGACTTGCATGATAAAGCAATGCTGCTAGTGATGAAGACTCGAAACGGCATTATGAGACGTACTCGTTGCACCTGCCAAGGCGGATGCAATGACATTTTGCGGGATTTGAGAAAATAACCGGGCGCCAGTAAAGTTCAAGTAATAGGTGCTGCCGTATGTAGCATCGCCTTGTAATTTTCACCTCCACATAATCATTGATACGCTTGATCACACCCGTCATCTGGTCCAGAGGTGCGCTCTTCATGGGCAAACTGTCCTGGAGCAATTGCGTTTGACGCTGAAGGTAGCTACATCGCAACAGGTATTGCACGGTTTCACGCTTGTGCATGTGTGTAACGTGGTAACCCATTGACGTCACAGGTAGGAAGCCCGGGGCGGAGTTCGCCAGTGAATAACTGGCCTCTGTACAAGCGTGCCGTCCTGTGGTGGCGCAGCACAGCGCAGGATTTCAGCGCCCCGTGCTGGCTTCGCCAACAATTTTGCGGCTCTGCTGGCCCGACGAGCCGGCGCCGGACTCTGAATTCTGCCGCTCCAGGGGCGCCGCGCGCTCTCTGTTTACAGCGGCTCTGCCGCCGGGGCGGATGAACTCGCAGTGGGGCGCTCCGCCGGCCATTGCCCCCCCCCCCCCTGGCCCTCCGTTGCCCCCTGGCTCTGTTTGTGCGCGCTGTGTGCGTACCGCTGGGGTAGGGCCCGCGCGCTGTGGGACTGCGGGGCGCCGGCGGACCCGCTCCGGGGAGGGAGGGGTAGCCGAGGCGGTTGGGGTGGACTGGTTCGGAGTGTAGTCTTCGGGCCGCTGTGGCGGTGCCGTATACGTGTGTGCGATGGGTACGTCCATCATTTTGGGGATAAATGTTCGGTTTTCGTGTCGGCACCAAACGGCTGGCACTAGGGAACACGCCTTCATTTTGGGCGAACTGAAATGGTTACCACCCAGTTCTTTTTTTGTACAATCTGAGATGATCTTTCGCACTGCGAGGGGTAGGGCGAGATAAACCGTGGGATGATGGGATTGTGAGGCTCCATCAGACGGCTTCAGCCACGGTTTTACTTGCTTATAACTGTTAAACTTTCAAAAACTTCAAAAACTTCAAAAAAAACTTTAGGGCAGGGGTGTAGTTTCCTATTCAGTTAAGGGGCTTGGGTCTCTCTCCCCAGCTTGGACTTGGGACGCAATCGAACAACTCTGGGAAGAAAGTGGGAAGGATCCGGGGAGAAACCGATTGGCATATTTTGGTGCAGATCTGGTCATTATTCACTGTCCAGCACCTCCCCAGCCCAGTTTGCAAAACTGCGCCCTTGATTCAGGGAGCACGTGGGACCACGACAGCATGCCGACTCGGTCGGTTGAACTGTTCGTGAACCGGAACCCCAGGCATGTCATGGGTTCACCGCACGTTGGACCGCCGATTACGGGCGCCCATCAAAAGAACCGAGCGTGTGAAAGGCAAACACTGAACAATCTGTCCTTGTCACTATCATGGAGGCAATGTGGCGTTCAAGTGTTGTTTTTAGATGGGTTTGGGAGTGGATTCGGGGCGATTGCCGTCAGAGAGGTGTCCCAAACACAAGTTAATATTCTCTTTGGATGTCGTGCTTACTGGCTGAGAGCAAGTGCTTCATTCATATACAAAGGGGCGCTCGTTTCTTTTCCAGAGAATTTTTTCTCCAGAAGCTAAGGGAGTCATTTCCCCCCCCCCCCCCATCCGCCCAGGGAGTTCATCACTATCTGTTCTCAGACCGCATATCCATGTTTTTTTGTCCACTCGTAGGGCATAGCTTGGGATAGATACAACGCTGTATCGCAATCCAAACTTGCGAGGATCGTGGCCATGCTATGCACGTGGTTCGGCCAAACTTGTCTATATGCGTATTTGGGGGAGAGGCGCTGAGCAGTGAAATGGTCCAACCCTTCCCCCCCCGAAATGTGCTAACACGCGGGTATGACGCGCTTAAGCATCAACGAGCCGCCAATGTTGTAACTTTGGCGGCGTGGCCCCAGGCCGGCACAATTTTGATGACCATTGATTTGATAATTTTATCACATTTTTGATAATTTGTTCATTGACATTCATGGATTCACATTCATGGATTCGCTGGGTTCCTTGCTATTTAGGTTTATGCAATGGACACAAGCGAAATTTATTAGACACGGGTAAACGGAATAATCCACCATAGCCACAAGCAGTTCGGAGAGAGGCTTCAAATTCCAAGTGTAAAAGTACGATTTACAGCCGAAGTTGTTAAATGTCGTTCCTGCAATTCGTACTTCTCAAACCTTCCCCGCCCCTGCCCTTCAGTGCCCCCCAGGTAAGTGATCTCTAGGCGAGGTGCGGCCTCGTACCCGTGAGAGCAGGCCGCTTTCTGCGGTGCACCCCACCCGCCCCGTTCCAACGCCCCTCGGTCCGTGCCTGGGCCGCCCGGAGGCCGGGGTCGGTCGTCGGTCCGCCGAGTGAACCGATCACCGCTCCACGTGGGAGCTGGCCTCGCTTTGGGCCCGGTCAACGAACGCCTCGCTGGTCCCACTTCCGCTGACTGAGGGGCGGGGGACGGAGCACGTCTGGCCGAGGGCTCGGCGACCGCTGACGGCTCCGCCGGCCGCACGGACGGACGGGTGCCGCTACCGCCGCCGGCGCCGCTCGAACGTCGCACCACCGGAGGGCGCCACCGCCGCCGGACTATTTCCATCCGGTGTGCCGTTTTTGTCGCGCGTCCCCCTCGCGGCGGGCCGGTCGCCGCCGGAACCGGGCCGCTTCCGGCGCAGATGCGTGCGTAAACAGGCGCGCGGCGCGGCGAAGGGGGGGGGGGGGCAGGCCAGTCCAGAGCGGCGAGCGCGGGTCGCTGGCCGCGGCGGGGCGGCGCCGAGTCGGGACGGGCCCACCTGCCACCGACGGGTCCCAGACGGGCCCACCTGCCGCCAACGGGTTCCATGTGGCCGCTGGGTGCTTCACTCAACTGGACGTGCGTGCGGCCCGGCCCCTCTGGGCGACAGGGACCAGAGAGGGTCTGTCGTAGAAGCAAGGCGGTGCCGTCACCGAGCGTCGAGGGAGTAGCAGTGTTGGGTAGAGATAGAATGTGGGTAGCGTCTTGACCTGAAATCGGCCGCTTCTTAGGTGAGCCCACGAGGGACCGGGCGCAGCGGATGCTGAGTGTTGCGGAATATTGCGACTGATGTCTGTTGATAAGTGGAAACATCGTTTGGCATTGGTTGCTTGGCATCCGATTGGGGTCAGACTAAAACTGAAAGAAACCTGAGGGCTACGCCAAAGACCAGAGCGGGACGGCGTCCGAGATGCCCTGAAGACTGCCGTGGGATGGCCCTTGTCCAGTGCTCTTGATGACTCGAAGACTGGCGATGTGTGTGGGCCTGCGCTCGCCGCCGGCCCTCCGGGCAACAGCCACCAGGCGCGCGGCGAGGAGTGCAGGGCGCCGTCGTCGCCGCTCGCACGCGCTGACAGGCCGTCCTGGTCGGCCTACAGCTGGCTCCACCGCGTGCTCGCATGGCGGAGAACGGACAGGCAGGGCCGAGGCCCGTGACGTCACAGCCGGCAGGATGACGTCTCGGATGGCCGGACGGGCGCGGCAGGGCGCCGTATGACGTGAAGCTGGCCGGACGGGCGCCGGATGACGTGAAGCTGGTCGGACGGGCGCCGTATGACGTGAAGCTGGTCGGACGGGCGCCGTATGACATGAAGCTGGCCGGACGGGTGCCGTATGACGTGAAGCTGGCCGGACGGGCGCCGTATGACGTGAAGCTGTCCGGACGGGTGCCGTATGACGTGAAGCTGTCCGGACGGGCGCCGTATGACGTGAAGCTGTCCGGACGGGCGCCGTATGACGTGAAGCTGGCCGGACGGGCGCCGTATGACGTGGAGCTGGCCGGACGGGCGCCGTATGACGTGAAGCTCGCCGGACGGGCGCCGTATCACGTGAAGGTGGGCGCGCCAGCGCGCCCCAGGCAGCGCATGCAGCACCGGAGCGAGGGGAGACGGCGGACG
Organism: Pollicipes pollicipes; assembly: GCF_011947565.3. Lineage (NCBI taxonomy): Eukaryota > Metazoa > Arthropoda > Thecostraca > Pollicipedomorpha > Pollicipedidae > Pollicipes > Pollicipes pollicipes. The sequence continues at coordinate 36,768,876 of NW_023596818.1, forward strand.
GCGCCAGGGCGCGCGGCCGTCGCGACGGAAGCTGAGGGCGCGGAGGAGGACTGTGGGGAGCCGGCGATCGGACCAGACTGGGCAGAGGCAGAGGCGGCCGGTCGGTGGGGTAAGGATGAGACTAGGGTTTGCGCATGCAAGGTCGCTGTTATATCCCTTGCTCATTCCTTGCTCTGAGAGACCACCAAATGGCCCCAACGCGAACACCTTCGCGCCCTGCGATCGGTCTAAATGAGCCCGCGCCCTGTGATCGGTCTTACGAGCCAGGAAGTGCGCCGCGACGGAGCGGCCGGGACGGCGGTGGCGGCGGGAGGCAGAGCTCCGCTCCCGCGCTGCCAGCCGACGGCCGGCCGGCCGGCCGGCCGGGCGGACAGCGGTCCGAGCCGACCGCCCGGCCGCGCGGTCCTCCGGAGGCGGCGCGCGTGTTTGAGCTTCGTCACCGGCCGCCAGGCGGCAGCAGCGCGCGGCTGGCTGCCGGCCGTTGCGCTCGTCCACGGCGGCGCCGCGTAGTAAGGCCGGAGAAATGTAATGGGAATGGGGCCACCGTGGCCGGGGCGGCGGGGGCGCCGGCGCAGCCGCGCGGCCGCCCGGCGACCGAGAGGCGCCGGGCCGCGGGGCGGAGCGCGCTGACAGACGGCCGACTGGCCTGGCCCGGGGGAACACGAGAGAGGAACGGCGGCCGTAGAGGCTCTGGAGGATTCGCATGGTTCTAGGGATTTTCATTAGTTTGCATCCCGCGAAAAGGCAACTTAGCATTGGCTTGATAAAAAACAAGCTAAAAAATCAATGTAGTGACATTTACATTACGCATCTTTACTACCATTTGTAGCCTTTGCCTCATAACTAGAGCTCGCCCGTGCCATGTTTCGGCACTTGCGAATTTACATTAATTACCCTGCGAGGTGCGTTGGCCCGGTATAAGGCAATGCCATGCCATGACTTTTGTTTTTGAGTTCTGTGTTGTCTCTTTTCTTTCTTTCGTCTGAGCAGGCTCTGCTCGAAATATCCAGTGGACACGTGCTGAATCTTTTGTCAGGGGGTCCTGACCCAGCCCCGCGGGATACCCAGCCATGGCTACTTTGCCTGAACAGTGGTTAGTCGGCCGCCGTTCGGCCGGTGTATCTTACTAATGCTTGTCCTAGCGCCGCGCCTGGTGCTGACCGCATATTTTAAACAAACCCCTGCTTCATCCCTGGCGGCACCTCTCTCCCGACCCGTGTCGGTCGGCGGACCGGCCTCACCTGAGCCGAGACGCGGCCAAGGGCAGGGCAACGAACCAGTCTCCCCTGCCCCTACCTCTCTGCAAAGAAGCTCACATTGCGCTTTTATACTAGTTTCCTGGGCATTTTGCAGGGATTTGGTTCAAACTCGGAAGTGCTGGAGGATTGGACATCCTTTCCCCCCCCTCCCCTAAGAAAAATTCCGCCTAGTCTGTGTGGAAAACCAAGACGCCCAGTTTAGTTCTGCTTAAAATGGCTGGGCCGTTAAATCCACCGTCATTCGGTCTCGTCGGTTCAGCTCCTGTCTTGCGTGCAGTTGCCAAAAATGCTGATGTCTTGTTATCTTCGGCAGGTTCCATCTATATCCGCTGGAGCGAACTACGCCTGCTTACGGTATGTACTGTCGAGTCTGTCCTGGTCCTCAGGACTGACAAGACCCGGGGCGAGACCCGTGCATAGGTGGCGGAATCTGGGAGGGCAGGGAAACACTGGGATGGGGGACTGCGTCCACCTGTCTAGAATTAAACGCAAGCCTAAACCTGAATGATACCTCGGAAGTTTGAAATGGTCTGTCTCATAAAATCTCATGAAATGGTGCATCCAGAAGTGAACCAGGAGCAAATGCACCTGTTGGGCTCGTGAGATTTCGAAGCTCTACCTTGGTGAGGGGCAATAGAACGGTCATTCCGGACCACTTGTCTTTATTTTCTAGAGGCGCCAAACTCCTGAGGGACTTTCTTGCTCCTTTGAGGCTTGTCGGATGCTTCCTCGGTGATGGCTTGGGCTTCCCCGTGTTTACAACCGGATCAACCCATGTGTGTGAACAGCTGCCACCCTTGATTCAGCCTCCAGGCCTGTGCAAAAGACATGGACAGGAAGGGGATGTGAACGACTTTGGTAGCAACGCTGCTATGCTACTTCTGTATAATTTCCTTAGGCTGTAAAGTGATTTCGATGACTGCAAGCGTTATGATGTACTTCCGTGACACTAACCCTCGAGCGAAGTGAACATTACTCGGTTCTCTGTTGTCCATGACACCGAATCGGGGGATCAGCGGCCACAGCTCCACGCGCTGGGTGGCAACAGGTGCCACTCAGGCGTGCACGCCCGTTGACAGGGTGCGTGCGCGAAGGAATGGCGGGATATGGACAAGGACAAGGAACAGCGGAAATGTCGCGTCTATCCGTGGCAGTGAAACTGAAATCGTTGGGCCGAGACCGGCTTGCGCGCCCATGATAACGTGGCCGGTGTTGGCCGAGCGCAGGGTGCCGCTTCCATCCCCGGTGGCTGTGCGAAGCGGAGCCGCCTTAGACAGTCGTTCAGGCGGCGTTGACCGCGCTCATTCGTGAAGCGTTGGTATAGGAGTAGCAATTGGCCTTTCTGGTTGTTTTTATTCCAGTGACTAGACATAAAGAGTGCAAACTCACACGATGGGAAAGGGAGGGCACCCTTAAAGAGAAATGATGCTAGTCTCATTGCTCTATCAGTGTGCGGGGCCCCGCCGCTAGCCCTATATCGGGGCCCGGGCCCTCTGGTTCTGGCTGAACCGGGCCCGCTCGCACAAATGGCCCAGTCTCTGGAGGCCTGCGTCGGCAGCTAATGGAGGCCGAACTAGAACTGCAGGCTGCACTACTGGACTGGACTGGACAGGCTGGACAGGCTGCAGGCGCTGGACGAAGAAGTGAGAGCTTTGGAACAAGAGTTGGCATTTGCTCTTTATAGGTCTGGATGAGCTCGCCGGTGTACATGGGTCACAGTACGTGTGGTTCAGGTGCGGAGGGCAGCATCTTGTAACTGATGCGATGATGGTCCTGTTGCGGCCGTGGATGATGGATGATTGCGCCAACATCGTTCACTTTCTTTGAGCAGTATTGTATATTCTCAATTAGATTCTCAACTGAACCAGAAAACTATCACTTGTATGGTGCTTGCAAGATCTAGCTATGAAGTGTTTATGGCAGCGGTAAGACCAATGCAGTTGCAACTCGCTCGCAACCATATATTTTTGCCTCCAGCTGGGGTGGTCTGGTAATGATTGTGGAAACTGATTTCTGGTTTCAAGGCTGTTTTTCAACCTTGTTTTCATATTGCGTTTTCCAGAGCGCTGCCGGGTCACGTTTTCCCGTGACATGCCCTATGGTGTGCGCGGTGTGACACGCCCTTGGGCTCCAACGCCGCGCTGGTGGCTGGCTATCTGAAGCGGGGCCCGCTGTCTGTCCGCGGCGCTCGCCTGACGCTGCCCCGCTGCAGCTGGTGGCTCGCCATCAGGAGCGGGCTGCGGTGTGTCCGCGGCGCTCGCCTGACGCTGCCCCGCTGCAGCTGGTGGCTCGCCATCAGGAGCGGGCTGCGGTGTGTCCGCGGCGCTCGCCTGACGCTGCCCCGCTGCAGCTGGTGGCTCGCCATCAGGAGCGGGCTGCGGTGTGTCCGCGGCGCTCGCCTGACGCTGCCCCGCTGCAGCTGGTGGCTCGCCATCAGGAGCGGGCTGCGGTGTGTCCGCGGCGCTCGCCTGACGCTGCCCCGCTGCAGCTGGTGGCTCGCCATCAGGAGCGGGCTGTGGTGTGCCCGTGGCGCCCGCCTGATGCTACCCCGCTGCAGCTGGTGGCTCGCCGTCAGGACGTGTTGCGGTCTGCCCGTGGCGCCCGCCTGATGCTGCCCCGCTGAATTCTTCGCCGGCGCCCTGTGCCGGCCCCTCGCTGCTCGGCCTCCACCGAGGCGTCGTTGTGCCGAGGGCCGTGCAGCGGCGGCAAAAACTGGCGCACATAGAGAGCGCCTCGGATCGCGGCCGTTGTTTACTGTTTACTTTCGCGGGGAGGGGAGGCGTGCTGCGCCACGCAGCGACGGCGGTGGCGCGGGGACCGGCGGAGCGTGGCCAGCTGCCGGCAGTCGATGGTGCGCCGCTGAATTTTGCAGCGGCTGGGCCGCGGACGGCCGATCGCCGTCCGTTCCCAGATCGATGGCCAGATGGTGGGCGTCACCAGTCGAGTCGATGGCGCCATTGTCTCGTCCCTGTTGCGCTGGGGGCCGGCGCTGGGGCCCGGCCGCGCGTCGCCGGTCGGCAGCGGCGGCGGTGCTGCCCCGCGTTGACGCCGCTGGGGCTGTCCTGTGACACACCGGCGGCCACCAGCCGGCCTCCTGTTGGTGGGCAATCTGCACATGCGATGATCGGCCCCAGCTGGATGTCTCGGCGCGGCCAGCTGGGCAGTCTGGTCTGGCTCGGCCGCGAGGCGTCGCTCGAACTCTGCCAGCTCGGAGTCTGCCAGCTTGGGAGTCTGGTCTGGCCCGGCCGCCAGGCGTCGCTCGGGCTCTGCCGAGCTCGGTTCGGTCCTGTTCGCTCGCTCGGCGGCTCGACTCATCCCGACAGCCGCGCCCAACACGCCGAGCTTTGCTCGAAAGGCGCCTTGGTAGGGGCGCGGGCAGGAGCGGGGCTGGGGTCCGCCCCGCACACGTCTGCGGAGAGGTCATGGGGCACGCCTCGGACCGAGCTGCGGCCAGCTGTCATCGGCCGCCCGTGCTCGGGGTCGGCAGAGCCGCGCCCGCAACCGCAGCCGCAGCCGGCGCCGATCCGGCCGTGTTTGCTGTCGATGCCGCCGGCCGGCCGGTCTCGGCCGCGCCGAGCTCGGTCGATATAGTGCGTGGCCGTACGGTGCGCGCGCCGGCGCTGGCGGCGGAGGGGCGCCGACGTCCGGTCGATGGCAGTGAGAGGGCCCTGCCCTGCCCTGCCCGCAGCAGCCCCGACGGCAGGCAAAGGCGGCCGGACGGCGGGATGTGGTCTGCAGCCGAGGAGGCGGCCTCCCGGATGCGGCCCGCTGGAGGCCGATCGGCGGCGGGGCGCAGCTCCGGGTGGCCGCGGGGTGGGTGCCAGCCTGTGGGGCCCAGCTGGGGTGGCCGCGGGGTGGGTGCCGGCCTGTGGGCCCAGCTGGGGCGGCCCCGGGGTGGGTGCCGGCCTGCGGGCCCCAGCTGGGGTGGCCGCGGGGTGGGTGCCGGCCTGTGGGGCCCCAGCTGGGGTGGCCGCGGGTTGTTGGCTGCGCTAAAACGCCCCGCTGAGCTGAACATGCGCCCAGCTGTGGCTGGCGGGCAGACGGGCGGGCTCGATGGGGGAAATGGTCGAAGCTGTAGGTGTCTGTTGCCGTGTGGCTGTAGGAAAATCCCCACGGCCAATGGGAACTCAAGAGCAGCATCTTCGTTTCATTGTGCGAGTTGGTCGTGCCCACTCGGCTTTTTAAGCGTACGTCCCGGCGAAAACTCCCCAAGATGGCTCCAAATGGCTTCAAAATGGCTCCTTCGTGTTTCAGAGTCGTTGAATGTGTTTGTTTTCATCTGGATGGGCAGTAACGCGTGGTTTAATGGCGCTCATCCGTGTCATCGTTTTTATCTTCGTTTCCGATGACTGTGTCAAAACAGGGTGACTGCGCCATTTCATCTCGGTGACTGTTGGTCATTGCGCTGCACCAGCATCAGTAAGCTGCAACCACGCTGAAGAATGCCATGTCTGGTCGTTGAGCAGGAAGTGGTCAACAAACGTGTGGGTGAAGGATGCAGAATGGACCGCCGTGCTTCTTGATTTGCTCCGTCCTTCTGCGCGCAGCTTGTTCATACGTGGTGTCAGCCGGGCCCGGCCGCCCCAGGCTCGCGCCATGCTCATGTGATCGGAACATCGGAACAGCACATTCTGTGACGCTCCGCAATGTCTCTGAGCAAGTGTCGCAGTGGCCCGGTGTGGAGGCAGGACGCGTCGGCTCCGGGCCGCTTCAGCCGAGGCACCACGTGCCCCCGGCCGGACGCCGCCGGGCCAGCGGCCTCTCCGGACCGCCCCTCTGACCACACGCCGTGCGCGGGGCTGTGAGGTGGACTGACCTCGGTGCCGGCCCTGGCCGACCTCGGCCCCGGCCTCCGGCCCTTCTCCTTCGCGGCTGGCGGCTGTGCGTTGGCCGACTGTGCGTGCGCTCGGCGGCCTCGACATCAAGGCCGGCGGCGCGCGCGCGCCCGCCACCCGTCTGACGTCACGATCTGCGACAAAAAGCGACGCAGGAATGCGAATGGCGGCGGCGAATGCGGCGCGGCGCGCGGCCGGACCGGTCGCGGTGCTATCGTGCATATTGATAGGGCGTGTTTGCGCGGGCGACGCCTTGATGGCCGCGCGGGGCCCGCCAGGGTGGCGCCCGCGCCCGCGCCCGGCCGCGCGGCCGGGCCGACCGCGCGCGCCGCGCGCGCACGCTGTCTTTGTCCGAGAACGGTTTTTGCGCGGCGTTCTGTTGAGCGCGCCGACGAGGTCGATGTTGCATCGGATGGTGTCGGCGTTCGGGCGGGGAGGGGTAAGCGACAGGTGAGGGAAGCCCATCCATTTCAGGCGCCATGCTCGTCCGGGGGCATAAATGAAGCCGCGCGCAGACGGCTCGAGCCTGTGATCGTGGCGAACAAACTGCCAATGTTGAGCTCTGGATGCGCATGTAGTGGAAGCATATGCGCGGAATGGAAGATTGGTGGTGGGCTTAATTTTCGGTGACAATTGCAGCCGAGAACGTTGATTATGACGAAATGTAATGAATTATTGTAGCTGCACACCCCTCTTTAAAACGATATAGTGGTCAGAAAGCTGCGGCGTTCGGGGATTACAGCGGCATCGCTGCATGCACGTTTCAAACGCCGTTTGGTCAGTGGGTGGCTGGGCCACTGTACGCGTCAGGCACCGTTCTTTTATCTTGGTAAATCCGCCGGCATAATCCCGCCCGCGTCATGTGCGCCATGAGGTTTTGCGGTTGCTTGTTGTAGACCTCTCCCTATCAACGGCGTCTGCCACCGGGGGTGTTTTTACATAGGTTTTGGCGAGATCTAAAATCCAGACTTGCGTGCCGTTCGGCGTGTTCAAACGCAACATGGAGTGTGTAATCCGATTGGCCGCAGCGCCTAGGCACTTTTTCTTTCCCTCATTGGTAAAGCTCTGTGTTAAACATGTGCCCGCTACGGACGCTGTTGATCGGAATTTTCATGAGCTGGCCGGGAGGTGAAGTCCAATCGCACTTTGCGCCTTAGCCCAACAGAATAAATGGTGGTACGAGTTTCGAAGGCCGCGCCACAGCAAGCTGACAAGTCCTTTCCGCGGCCCCCTCCCCCCTTCGACTTCTTGGATCGCACAGTAGGCAGTGAAATTTCCCTTGTCCATAAGATTTTGCTGGCAAGGGAATGCTCGAGATGTTCAGCAGTAATGCAAGTAGGAAACATCTGCCAACTAAACTGGCTTTCTTGCAAATTTCCATGTTAAAGCCCATCAAGTGTGTGATTCTCGTTATTACTCGGTAGCGGCCGGGATCGTCCTCACTTTGTCAATTTTTGGAACATTTAGGCCCTGGCGATTGTGACAGCCGAAGGTGTTGGAAGGTTCTGAATAGCTGCAGAAGCTTTCCAACCATACACTTAATTACCACAACCAACAGTTTCCTGTTTCTACAAACGTAATGCTGTCGTGTATCAGATAGTGCAATGTACAGTTAGTTGTCGATTATATTCATGACTTAAATATGCATATTTCAGACCTTCGATGTTTTACGAGAAGCTATCGTGTGCAGTGTAGCTATATCGTAGCGTTAAGTTTACCTCCAGGTTATCTAATGTCCATACAAGTATTGCAAGTTCTTTTGAATGACTACAATCCCAAAAAGTGTTGCAATTTCTCATTGAGTTACGCCAAACATAACGGCCCGCATGCAAAAGTGGAACAAAGTCAGTTTCTCCCAGGCTTCCAAATTTTTGAAAAATAGTTTTTCAAGTTTTCAATGAACCCCGGCGCCGAACAAATCATGGCGTGGTGCTGGCATGAACTTTGCTGTGAGAACGTTCACAAATTTCTGGACACTGATCATATCGAATTCGTGAATCCGTGATCTCACACCTGCCCCAGACCAAAAGCACGTGCAGACAAAAAGGCACTAGTTTTCGCTGTCATGATCAATTGTCCAGGCTTGTCCTCGGCGCATTTACACGCGACGGGGCTCCGAAATCCAGGACATCGGAGAGCGTTCTGCGGGGGATCGGCGTTTGGGGCGGTGTGTAGCCGGAGTGGCGCTCTCCCCGCACCTCGAAGTTAGTTTGCTGGGTCCTGTTTTGAAATGCGCGTTGCGAGCATCCTGCCATAGCCGGTCTGTGATCGAGGTGCATGGGCTTGGTCATTACATTACGAGGCAAACGGTGTGCAATGCTTCCTCGGGAAACGTTGACAAGGACCGGTGGCTTCCTTTGTAGCTGTTATCGCATCGGTCTTCAGGACTGGGACTTAAAGATGGGGCTTAATGGCTCTCAAGTGGACTTAAGTGGAGCCCACGTTAGGAGACGCCATGGTCCGGCTGACCCGACCGGCGCTCATTCTCGGGCGCAGCCGGCGGTGCCGCTGCTCTTGGCTGACCGCCGTGACCCCCAGCGGAGCTAGAGTACACGGAGCGCCGCCGAGAGCCACGTCGCAGCCGCTGAGCCATTTTTAACCCGCCACGCGGACCGATTTCAAACTTTAGACCTTCTGTTGTGGTGAAGGCTTAACACACGGCGATGCGGTGATTACTGGCGCCGCGGACGGCCGCCCACCCGCTTCCCGGAGCGGCCATTTTGTTGCACGTTCTGGCCTGGGCACCTAGCCATGCAGCCGGCCGGCAGCGTTCTGATTGGTGCCGCCCTCGCCGGCCGGCCAATGAGCGCACCGTACCGCTCATGGCCGCCGGCTCATGGCGCTGCAGTGTTGCAAGATGATCGGGCGCAAAATGGCCGTCGTACGCCTCAAAATGGCGCGTGGTGGGTGCAGGGGCTGGACTGAGACGGCAGTGGGAGGCGCCGTGGGGTCGTGCCAGGTCTACTGAGAAGTGTCGCGGGAGATATTGCTGATCTGGCCGCTCGGAGTTCCCCAACCAGATCTGGTGCTTCACTTTCCTTTGGTTTGATGCGTGAATTATATGATCTTGCAACATATTTATATACAACACATACACCGTGGCACCAGTTGAATTGGATGCATCGCCATTTGGGGGACCATAAGTCTTACTGAGCAGTTCAGCAGCCCGTTAATGGCAATGGTCTTTGCCGCTGCGGATGGGACTTATCACGTGTTTGCAATCACGTGTAGGGAAAGGCTTTGGGGCGCCCGCTCAAGGTGTGGGAAAATTTATAACTACGCTTTTTTGGAAAATGTGTTAGTAAAATTTAAAAGGGTTGTGGTGCACGGAAAGAAATTAGAACAAAGCGAAACCAGAAGAAAAAACTACCTCTGAGTTGCCACCTTCCCCCCCTCCCCCCCCCACAATCTTGGATATACACGATCGCACCCGTGGGCCCAGGTTTAACATGCTTTTTGACTGGATGTTGGATGCTGCTGTTGGATGTTATGTAAAAGGAATTGGCTTGAGTCCTGATGTGTTGACACGAATTGGCCAAACTTCCACTTTTGCTTGCACGCTTATTTCCGGGGAGGGGTACTATGTGCAATGTGAAATCTAAGGAGAAATGTGGCCAGACGCAGCTGCAGGTACGGTGTAGGCAACTTGTAGCCACCTCACGAATGGGCCCTGATCGGCCATTTCCAATTTTCTTCAGATGCCGCGAACTGTTCCTGCTGACGGTCTGGCATCGGGCGGACGTGATGGTTGTGATGCGTGCCCCGCCCCAGAAAGCACTCGTGGTCTGTTTGAAGAAAGCCCTCATGGTCACTCATGGTGTGTCTGGTCACACGCTCATGGTCTGTCCGCGTTTCAGGAGCGGCCCGTCTCCCGAGCCGCCGCAGAGTGCGCTGCTGAATCCCTGCCGACGCCGCCGAGTCGGCTCCGTCAGACCGTCAGAGTGACTCGGCCGTCCGAACGTCCGTCGGTGTTACCCGGCCGGGAGGGGGGGGGGGGGGACGCCGGGACGTGAAGAACGGGGCCCAGCCCCGGCGGAGACAGGTCACATTGCGGGGTGAAAGACATGGGTAGTGAGATGTGAGATTTTCAACCTCTCACTACTTTGTCTTCCGCTCTTCGTGTGGCGTCACCTTCGAGACACGCCCTCGCTGCCGGTGACCGCCGCCGGCGCCTCGGGAGGACACGCTGGCCATCAAACTGCGCTGTGGTACTGACTAGAGCTATCACAGCCAGCTTTGATGAGCAAGCGTGCCAGCCACCAGCTGCGCCGCCGCCGCCGTCGCCGCTCACCGCGTCGCTCGGTGTTGCCGGGCCGTCAAAATGGCTGTGAGCACGTACGGCATCTCGTATCACAGCCATGTTTGATGAGCTGGGCTGCACCTGCTCGGCGGGACCACTGGGAACGGGAACTGAGTAGGGACGGGACGGAGCTAGTCTGGAGAGGGGGGGGGGACGGGCGTTCCGCCTTCGTCGGCGGGGTTTGTGTGACGTGTGACGGCGCGTGGCGCCGGTGCGTGACGGACTCCGTTCCGGTGAAGGTCGAGCAGGCCGTGCGCCTCTGGACAGCGCGTGACGGGCGCCGGCAGCGCGCGACCCGCCGGGCGACCCCGCCGGCACCATCCTGCCCGCCAAACCGGCTGCTGATGGGCGTGTTCGGGACCTATCACAGCCAGTTTGACGAGTAGGTTACCAAACGTCGCGAGGTACGTCCGGTCGCCCGGGGTCGCAGAGGGCGCTCTGCTCGAGAGGCGCGCAGGGGATACGCCCGGACGCTTCATCCCGCCCAGGGCCGAGACTCGACCGGCTCGCAGCACGCGCGCAGCCAGGGGCCGCCGATGACTGCCCGCGTCGGCGGCACCTAGGGTGCACAGTGGGAGGGGGAGGGGAGGGGTCGACAGTGGGGAGCTCGTGGCGTGTCGATCCGCTGGCTTTTGTGGTCGGGACCGGGGAGGCGTCTGGGCCCCAGAGGAACAGAGGATGCGTGCTCTCTATAGACGTGCTATGAATCTCCCTACATTTTATATATGAACCTCTATGAATCTTTCTATATTCTATGTACGACTCTATATGAATCTCTCTATATTCTATACACGAATCTCTATGAATCTCTCCATATTCTATATGAACGTGCCCTTCGACCCACCCGTGGCCGGTCTGAGAGCCGATGTTCGGCCGGGCTCTGGCAGCGTGTGACCCGGGTCTATCCACTGAGCCACTGATGTCGCGCCATTGTTAAAAAATACATGCATGCTCTCGTGTAAAGACTTTTGTTCCACGAGACGGGGAACGACGGAAGATGACGATGAATGGTGCATTTTTATACCAGGGAAAACATAATGATTTAAAGAGCAACACTCTGTAGCCAGGGTCAGGTCAAGCACCGGGCAGCATGGCATGCCAAATCAAGGTCAGCAGAAGTGTTGATCACTAAGTTGTGAAGTTTGCGGGACGTCACATCGTGCACGTCATGAGGAAATGCAGAGATTAACGTATCCCTTGAAAGGGAATGGCAGAGCATTATCCATTATGATTGACAAGCTCTGTCCGCTCAGGTAGCAGTCCGTGACAGGCCGGGCAGGTGCGCTGGAGGTGTGAGGAACTCCACTGAGTTATTGGCAGGACAGGCTGTCGAGAGCATCGTCGGTCGCACCACCCACGTGCGGCAGCTGACTGGGAGCCGCCGGTTTACACGGTACTCACGGCAGCAAGCATGCTTTGACCGTCACTATGCACGGCGGTGTAAACAGCCGCTTCCTGCCACACCTCGCCTGTACGCTGAGCCATGGGCGGGCCCAGACGAGAACACCGTAGGTAAGGCCGGTAGCTGCGTTACTCACCGAATGGGCGTGTCTCTGTCTGTGGCTGCTTTCCATGGCTTAGTAATGTGCCCGTGGGTGGTCGGGTCCGGATACTCTCAACAAGATTCGCTCAGCAAGTATTTTGAACCCCAAGCCGCAGGTGCAAACTATTCGGAACGAGTTCCTCTGAAGCGAAGCTTCTGGCGTTACAAAGAACAATGACGCTGTCGTGGAGGGAAGCAGGCAGGCGCACGCATTGTGTATGGTTACGGAACAGTGGACGGAAGGTGCGGATCCAAAATTGTCGCGATGCGTACGGGTATAAACGTAATAAAATGCGGTTTGTGGCCTGGCAGGATGGCGTGCGGTGGGCACGGGACCAATCACGAACTATGATCAAGCTGCGGGATGAGGAAGTGAAGGGAGGAGAATGAACCGAACGTCTGGCTAAGGTTCCACAAAGCGGAGCTGCAAACTGACGCGCATTTTTATTGTCTTGTGAGCAGCCAGGCAAGTTGCATGCGAATTTTCCGCAGTTTTGTTAAATTACAGCGTGCAGGGCATTGTCGCCATGACTGTATTTTGCTCCATGTTGGCCCTGTTCTCGGCGGAACTGATTCCCTCGTGTATGCACGTCTGGCCATCGGCATCGCGTGCGGTAATGACATCGCACGAGGTAATGAGTGAGCTAGTCAGTACAGATGCTTTCCGCAGGAAAGAAATTTGCTTGCCGCATGAGCGTAGATGGACAGCCAACGAGCAGTTCTTTGTTTTCGCGACGGAGCCTTGGCGATAGGTTTTGTTTGGACGAGCTCGGGTATTCTACCATTTGGAGAATACCCGAGCAGGAGATGAAATTAAATGAGACGCGTTTTTCTAATCTGCTATCGGCTGAAGTGCACAATTGATGCTGCGTCCGGGGCGCCGCTCAGTCAGTTTCTCAAAGAGAAGGTATAATATTACGCAAAGTATTAATAAATACTTTCCATTTTAAAACCTACACATTAAGACAGTTTCTCAAAGCCGTCACGTGACCTTTGTTGTAGTTTGTACATTTGACAGTGGCGTAGATTTGTGTGTCCCGTTGCCAGGACAACGACCACCAAACTCTACATAATTTTGGCAGCCATAAACATATGTCTTATGTTTTGAATATGTGTTGCCTTCACCTAGAGTGCCACCGATTAAGACAAAATAATGTATCAGTTTTCACCTGTCTGACTCGACATCGAACCGACCACATTAGTTTACGATTTTTGAGATATTATCTCCAGCTACAATTATGGCGCTTTGGTTGAAAAGCAACGCTTACCATGATATGAAAGCAAAGGGGCAGGTGCCGATGGTGCAGTGGATAACCCGTCTGGGTACGGGGGTTCGACTACCCGTGATGCCCGCGTTTCCGCCTGAGTGAGAGGCAGTTGACGCCATATAGCCTAAGCAACTGAGTGCGCCCTAAATCTACAATGGCGACCATGAACGAAGGAAGAGTACGGTTTGCAGTATTCAAAAACACCAGAGGAGCGTGGAGACGGCTCCTCGTCCGCAAGGAATTTGTGTAATACCATTGCCCGTCGACTCGCCCATGGTGGTGTGCACCCGCCTCTTAGCAACACCATTTAGTTCCGTTGACCGCTGCTCGTTTTTGTTTATTGCTATCGACGCGCTGTGCTTGTAAGTTCGTGCTGCGTAATAAACAGAGCAATACGTGTTGAAAGGTGTGTGGGGCCTTGTGGAAATGCGTGTAGAACTAGGGGCTGATTCTAGAGGCAATAATGTCCATAACTGATAAATTCGGCGAACTAAGCTATCTTCCATTCGTCAGCTCCTTCAGTGTTCAGTTTCATCCCAAAATGTTCCACTTATGGAGGCTTTATTTTGCGTAGCGATTGTGGACGAGATCATTTGAATAGTAAGTACACAATACCTATGCTTAGTAAGCATATCTTGGGCATTGAAGGTGGGACTGTCAGGCATTAGCCATCAGACCTTACGGGAACACGTGAATAAACACGGGCTGTCAATGAGCACTGAAAAAGGGCCATTCATGGGTCCAATCATAAGCAGCCTGCTGTACTTGTCATTGGGAACAGGCTCATTCTGAATGACTGATCATTGAAGGTAGGTTTTTGTTACATGATTTTATGCAGGCTAACTGCTGCCTTACGTCATAGTGATGCACAAGATGCATGCAGCTGTGCTATCCAAATGAAGTCAATTTTAGAGTATAATTCTGGTGTTATACTTAACTATTTTATTGAAATGTATTTCACATCATAGGGTTTTCAACCAGGGTAGGCATTGCAGGCAATGATGCTGCTCATATCTCACTTTGAAAGTGTCTGGAATACAACTTGCATAAACGTAGAATGTATGGTATTCGTAACAAGTGTTGTGACAAGTCACGCAAATGTCCCTTAACTGGGATGCATTTTGATGTTTGATGCTCTTGCAAAGGGAACTCCATGACCTGGCGGTTTTGTTTATCTTTTGGCCTTGGCCTGCCCCACCCAAGGCTTCTTTCCTGAAAGGCTGGAACACTCAGTGTTACTCGCTCACACCCAAGTTGTCACGTCAGCAATCGTCTTTCAATAAGTAACAATGCCAGGTCATTGTTATAATCTACGACAGAAATGCTTACGTTGATTGCAATGCCAAATTTATCGAGGACTTATCAAACTTAAGCTCTGCCGTGCATTTGTTCTTGGCTTTGAGAAACTCATGCAAGATTGTTTGCGTATATCTGTGTCGTAGACTGTACATTTTATGTTGTATTTTTTTCAGTGTCGTAGGTTATAGTTGGGAGCTGTATAGTTTTGCTTTTGAGAAAGTGGATTATACGACTATACGCCAAAAATGTACGATGTACGCCAAAAACCTACGAATATCTGTTTTGAGAAACTGGCTACAGATGGCGGCTGGGATAATGCGGCCATTAGCTACCACGCTGGCAGCTCGGCATCCCAGCACTCCTTTAAGCCATCGCCGGCGAGTTTTCCCCTCATCTGTTTAAGGGAAATTCTCCAGAAAGCATTAGGGTCTTTATAAAAGCACGAATCCATGAAATGCTCCAATCGCACTGCAAAATAGCTTGCTGATGACAATGAAAATGCAGTGTGATCACATGGTCGGTTATAACGTTGGTGGCATGTTGGGAATGGTGCGGGGAGCATTATACCAAGAAGGAAAGGAAGGAAGCGCAGTGATCAGACCATCGGCCTGTACGGTTATTTTTCCAATTAAATCCTCAAAATGGTATGTTAGCACCTAGCAGTTTGGAAACGACGAAGACCGCAACAGTCAAGCATGGGCCAGTGTCCGCTCTGAGCACGAGAGGTCGCCTTGCGCTGTTCGAACTTCTAACAGCCCAAGACGCCAACCGTAGCCAATTTCTCAAAACAGAAATTTGTAGGTTTTTGTCGTAAATCGTACATTTTTGGCGTATAATCGTATAATCCACTTTCTCAAAGCAAAAATATACAACTTATAACTACGACCTACGACACTAAAAAATACACAGAAAATGTACAATATACAACACAGATATACGCAAGCAATCTTGCACGAGTTTATCAAAGCCAAGAACAAATGTACGACAGAGCTTAAGTTTGATAAGTCCTTGATGAATTCGGTATTGCAATCAACGCAAGCATTTTTGTCGTGGATTACAACAATGACCTGGGATTATCACCTATTGAGAGACAATTGCTGACATGGCAAGCCTAAACAACATGCAATAGTTGCAAAAAGCATAACAGAGCATAGAACTTGGGTGTGAGAGAGTGATATTGAATGTTTAAGCCTTTCAGGCAAGAAGCCTTGGTTGGGGCATGCCAGTACCAAAAGATAAGACAAAACCGCCTGGTCAAGGGGCTTCCTTTGCAAGAGCATCAAGCATCAAAATGCATCCCAGTTGAGAGACATTTGTGACTGCCACAACACTTGTTATGAATATCATACATTCTATGTTTATGCAAGTTGCATTCCAGACACTTTCAAAGTGAGACATGAGCAGCAGCATTGTCTGCAGTGCCTACCCTGGTTGAAAGCATCATGATGTGCAATAAATTTTAATAAAATAGCTCAGCGTGACACAATAATTATATTATAAAACTGGCCTCATTTGAATGACACCGCTGCATGCATCTCGTGCATCACTATGCCATTAGGTAGAAGCTAGCCTGCATAAAATCATATGATATAAACCCACCTTCAAAGATCAGTCATATAGAAGGAGTCTGTCACTAATGACAACACAGCAGGCTGCTTATGATTGGACCCATGAATGGCCTACTTTCAGTGCTCAATGACAGCTCGTGTTTACTTCACGTGTTCCCTTAAGCTCTGAAGGCTAAGGTCTGCCAGTCTCACCTTCAGTGCCCGAGATATACTTGCTTTTTAAATGATATCGTCCACAATCACTTCGCAAAATAAAGCCTCCATGAGTGGAACATTTTGGAATGAAACTGAGCACTGAAGGAGGTGGTGAATGGAAGATTGCTTAGTTCGCCGAATTTATAAGTTATGGACAACATTGCCACCAGAATCAGCCCCTAGTTCTGCACGCATTTCCACAAGGCCACACACATGTTCAACACGTGTCGCTCTGTTTATTACGCAGCACGGAGACTTACAAACACAGCGCGTCGATGGCAACAAACAAAAACGCGCAGCGGTCGACGGAACTAAATGGTGTTGGTAAGAGGCGGGTGCACACCACCATGGGCGAGTTGACGGGCAATGGTATTACACAAATTCCTTGCGGACCGGGAGCTGCATCCACGCTCCTCTGGTGTTTTTGAGCACTGCCAGCCGCACTCTTCCTTTGTTCATGGTCGCCACTGTAGATTTAGGGCGCACTCAGTTGCTTAGGCTATTTGGCGTCAACTGCCCTTCACCCAGGCGGAAACGCGGGCATCGTGGGTAGTCGAACCCCCGAACCAAGACGGGTTATCCACTGCGCCATCGGCACCTGCCCCTTTGCTTTCATATCGTGGTAAGCGTTGCTTTTCAACCGAAACGTCATAATTGTAGCTGGAGATAATCTCCCCAAAATCGTAAACCAATGTGGTCGGTTCGATGTCCAGCCAGACAAGTGAAAACTTATATATTATTTTGTCTTAATCGATGACAGCTCGGGTGAAGATAACGCATGCTTGAAACATAAGACGTATGTTTATGGCTGCCAAAATTATGTCACGTTTGGTGGTCGTTGTCCTGGCAACGGGACGCACAAATCTACGCCACTGTCAAGTGTACAAACTATGACAAAGGTTACGTGACGGCTCTGAAAAACTGTCTTGATGTGTAGTTTGTAAAATCGAAAGTACACATTTATACTTGGCGTAAGATTGTACTTTCGCTTTGAGAAACTGGCTGCTGATATTGCTTACACTTGCATGCAAGTATTTCGTCATACAATTTCATTTTAACTCAGGAAAAAACCATCAGGAGAGTAATTGAGCGAGCGGGATTTTTATTCATTCAGCGAGAGTAACTTTCGGCCGCGAAATATATGACCTGGCACCGGATCTAGTGAAGAGACTGGCAGGGCTCCGCGCGGACAACGCGGTCACGTACCACACGCGGGGTCCTGCCCACGAGATGCACCATCACGTCGGGCTAGAGGAGCTGGCTGTGGGTTTCCCCACCACTGCGGAGGACCGAGGCCGGACCGCCCGTCAGGCCAGGCACCTGTATGTGCCGCGGTCCAGGGTTGGCGCGGTGCCGCGGTCCCGCGCCGGGAGAGCGGGAGACGTCTCGGTTGTTGGGATCCGACAGTGTGCAGCTCGCTGCCACCCGAACTGCTGCAGCGTGCTGCGCCTCCGTTCAGTCGCCACTGGAGGCAACACCTCTCCGATACGGCGTCAGCTCCGGGCTGACATGTGTCTTTCTAACCGGGCTCGATTGTGTAAGATTATGAACTTCCTGACCGGGCTCGATTGTGTAGGATTATGACCCTCCTGACCGGGCTCTTTTGTGTAGGATTGTGGCCTTTCTGACCGGGCTCGATTGTGTAGTATTATGACCTTCCTGACCGGGCTCGCTTGCGTAGGATTGTGACCTGTTGTGAGTGATGCGATTGCGACGTTTCAAGCACAGTGTTGTATTTATAACGACATTATCGTCAACAATGGGAGAAGCAAAACGGAGATGAGATGCCCTTTAGTTTGAACTGGTGTGGTGCGAAAGTCAAGACGCAAGCGTGCGAGACGAAATTCTGCTGATTTGACAGAGTGCCCAGTTCCAGCAAAAAAACGCCCAAGCTGATTTTTCGGAAGCGGAGTTTTTCCTCGTAATAGCAAGGAACTATATCCTTTTGAAATTATGTGATGTGTCGTGCAAAAAAGATCACAAAATTTCACATGCGTACAGCACCAAGCATTACAAAACACATGTCGAAACAACACAGCCTTTTATTTGCCTACCGTGGTGGATACCTCCATTGCAGGAATGGCTTCAAGGAATCCCTAGCACCAGTTTGAAAGGCTGATTATCTCGGTAAATAAATAGCGAGACGCCAGCATCCTTTCCGCCATAAAAACAAGCAACTAAGTGACATGACCGTAGGTTTATTCGTACTCCGTAATTGTAATTCTCTGTAGTGCCAACAAGTGACGGACTACCGCCCGGCATCAGGCGGCCGGCGCCACGCGGCGCCACACAGGGTTGCCGGCGTCACGCGGCGCCACACAGGGCCCCACACAGGGTTGCCGGCGTCACGCGGCGCCACGCAGGGTTGCCGGCGCCACACAGGGCCCCACACAGGGTTGCCGGCGTCACGCTGCGCCACGCAGGGTTGCCGACGTCACGCTGCGCCACGCAGGGTTGCCGGCGCCACGCGGCGCCACACAGGGCGGCCGGCGCCACGCGGCCGGCGCCACGCGGCGCCACGCGGGTTGCCGGCGCCGCGCGGCGTACAGCGAGGTCGGCTTAACGTCTTGGAGGAGGTCAAAGGACCATTACGTGGGAGGATGGACGGCTCACGAATGCCTCAGGGCATATATCACAAACGGCAGCGTTGCTCCGTACGCCGTGTTTGAAGGCTGACGTTGCGGCTGTGGCGACGGTGCTGACTGCCCACGGATCATCGCCCCATGAGCTGCGCTGGCGACGGGTGCGACGGGTGCGACGGTTGTGACGGGGGCCCCTGGGCTGCGCTGGCGACGGTTGCGACGGGGGCCCCTGGCTGCGCTGGCGACGGGTGCGACGGGTGCCCCTGGGCTGCGCTGGTGACGGGTGCGACGGGTACCCCTGGCTGCGCTGGCGACGGGTGCGACGGGTGCCCCTGGGCTGCGCTGGTGACGGGTGCGACGGGTGCCCCTGGGCTGCGCTGGCGACGGGTGCGACGGGTGCCCCTGGGCTGCGCTGGTGACGGGTGCGACGGGTGCCCCTGGACTGCGCTGGCGACGGACGCTTACCACTGTCACAACACACCACTTAGTTATCTCATCGTACGTGATAGTTAACGCCTGGTCCTTGCACAACCTGCAGCTCTAATGATGAACTCGTGCCGAGGGGCTGATTAATTATTAAAATTATACATATTAATTATTAAAAAGCAAGCTCCACGTCAGTTATTTCTTCGTAAGCTGATCTCCAGCCCCATTGCAGGGCAACTGCTGGCGAATAGCAGGAATGCTGGATTTGGAGCGATAAAACTGGCCTAGCTTCTTCAGTATATGCGGGATAATCACAACGCAATGTGATAGGCATCCCGTAAAGATCAAAATCTGGAACGCCCTAAGTGCCCTGAGACACGCATATGCATGTCTTAGCGCGCCATCCGCTCTCAGCTTGTGCAAATAAGGAAAAGTGCACCAGTTCAACCTGAGAACAAAGAGCGCCCCTTATTCTTTGTTGCAACGAAAGATATGTCTCGTGTGGAGGAGGTTTCGCTCCCGCGTTCATTTTCCGCGACCTTTCCAATGTTACGGGAAGGTCACCGAAACGCGCCCCAAATGCTTCTCATTCTTGGTGCCGTGATGCCCGGTGCACACTCTTGCTGAAACAAACCAGCCGAATGTTGGTCACAACCATAGCCTAGTCCGGACGCCGCCGTCTCCATCTGCCAGCGTTGGCTTTCCTGCCCCCCCCCCCCCCCCCCCCCCTCCCCCCCCCCTCCTCTGCTCCGCCCCTCCACCCCTCCTTCCCGTGTCGGCCGAAGCCGGAGGGAGGGGAGTGTGGCACGTGCCGACAGCTGGCCGCCGTGTCTGCGGGCCCGGGCGCACGTGCCACGCCGTCATCTGGCGGCGGGACAGCTGCCTTCCCCCTCCCCGCCACGCCCCGGGGGGATGGGGAGGGGGAGGGGGACGGCAGGTGACGCCGGCCTCCTGTCCGTCGCCAGGGGCTGCGAGGGCGGCCGACGTCGCGCTCAGAACTGTGTCACAGGGCCGCACACTGACCCGCTTTCGGCCTTGTGTTCAAGCCGGGAATTCTCGACGCGCATGCACGTCAAGAATGGGTCGTTGCAGGGATCTGTGCTGTAACGATTGCAGTCGTGGCTGCACCGCGGTGGCAGGGGTCTTGATTTACATTCTTTTGTGGAAGCCCTGGTCCCTCAACGCTGATTTTAGCCTCCAATGTTGGTTTGGCCGCCCCTTAATTCTTGCGAAATATCGCGGAACCGAGAAAAAATAAAACCTCACAAAAAACACGAAGAAACAAAATATGAAAATATCAAGCATCGCACAAAAGAAGTTATTTTCGTCATTACAAAGTCGGCCAAACTAGTTGAGAAAAAAACGCATTTCGGGGAGTATTAGGTCGCAGGGTCCTTGGCCTGCATGCTCCACAACCATTTACAGGAATGAAAACCTCTGATGGGTACGTTACTGCGTGCTCAGCGCAGATCGAGCCGCGCGGCGAGTCGGTGGCAGCACGACAGATCTCTCAGATTGAAACGTCTCTGAAATGACAGCAATTTCTGTCCAACTGGTTATGCAGTGCACAATAACGTTGACTGATCGCCAAGTACAAGTCAGGAGTATGTGCCTTCGTGGTGGGCATATGGATAGGTAACAAAGCTTGTTGTCGTAGGGCGAGCGACATGCGCGATGCTAGCTGCTGCAATGTTTCCGATTGGCACGGGACGTGCCGCCGGATCGCCGCGCCGCGTCCGAGTTGGGCAGGTCCGGATCTGGCAGGTTCGGGTTTGGCAGGTCCGGATCTGGTAGGTCCGGATCTGGCAGGTCCAGATTGGGAAGGTCCGGAGCTGGCAGCTCCGGGTCGGGCAGGTTCGGGTCTAGCTGGTCCGGGTTTGGTAGGTCCAGGTCGGACAGGTCCGGATCTGGCAAGCTTGGGTCGGGCAGGTCTAGATCTGGCAGGTCCGAGTTCCGTGGGTTTGAGTTTTACGGGTCTCCCGCACCACCTGCGACGCTGGCTGGTGTGCGGGCCAGTAAGCGTTTGATGTGGCTGCCTTTGAGCGGATTGGCTTTGCCAGGAATTGTATGAGAGCTAATAATACTTCAGTTCGATTGGTTTGTTACTGGCTCGATTGCTGTTACTGGTTAGGCCCACGTAATTCAAGACGCTACAAACCAGCCATACCTGGTTAAGCATTCACACCTTGGATAAATGCCAGCGAACGAAGGTGATACTTACAAAGGATAACAATGTACGGGATGCAAATAATATTTTTGTGCTTATTCTTCCCAATACACACCACAGACATCATATGAATTTTCTGAGATGTTAGGATGCAGTTATTCCCAATTGACTACGAAATGATACTCATGCCAGTGGTCCTCAGCAGCGCGCCAAAACCTGTAAGACAGATTCGCGCCAAATCCGTTGAGCGAAACTGACGCTCTTTCACGCTTAAAGGAAATGTTTCCCATTTGAAGATATTGAAGCAAACATCGTATGTGATGAAATAAACGCATTTATAGTTTTTTGTATATTTTTGAGTGAAAAAGACTGCTCCAGACAGTACAATTTCTTTGTGCAGTAAATATGTTCCTCAATACGTCGTCGTTTCATTATGTCATCGAACCTTGCGCGAAATTAATTTAGAGCCAACTGACGGCCGTTATATCTGGAAATTATGTTCACGAGCGCCAGATCGGAACGACCCGACAACCATATTTGTCTCGGCCTTGATCGCCGCATGGCTAATGGAGTTGCAGTTTAACAGACGTAATTGCCTGCTGTCCGGTTTGAGTGACCCAGGGGCGCGTCTAGCGGCATGCGCAGTGGCATCTCGTTGGGCTCACTGATTGCAGATAGTGTTTTGTGAGTGATAGTGTTCAAAGGTGGCGTTTTTCTCTCAACAATTTCATGATTCACCCAAATTTTTACATCGTTTTTAGCCGATTATGAACGCCAAGTCATCCGTAAGGGCATAACCTGGTCATGGAACTGTCCAATTGGTGCCTGTAAAATACAATTCTTCTGAACTTCTCATGTAACTTTTAGCCTTCTGGGCGGGAATCAAAAGGTGACACAAGGGGCTGTTCCAACAGTCATTTGATGCCTCACCAATGCGTTTCTCACAACTGGAGTAGCCTCGAACCTCCTCGTCCTCGCCCCCACCCCGCTGCCCCACGCTGGCGTCCAGTGAACCGGTAAGAACAGTATCAGCTTTCCGTGAACTGAATGTTATGCAATGCTGTCCTTTGCGCGTAGTCGTTTTCGAGACTGTACATTCCGACTTTCAGAGACCACGAGCAGTTTTAAGGGATTCCGCTTCCTGGATAGAGCCAGCATACAATTTGCCTAGGTACTCGATTACCCTTGAATCGCGCTATTTAATCTCAAAACTGATTATCGATTAATGTCTAGGATTCCGACAGCCATGCTTCAATTTAACTAAAACACATCGCTAGTGACCCCTTCCCAACGTTCATTTATACGCGCGCTTGGCCTCATTCGTGCCGCGAATTTCTCGTCCAGCGTATTCGGCGAGGAGGCGAGAGTGCGTAGAACAGGTCCTGCGGAGCCCCGCCCCGGTGAGCGCTCTGCGGCCGCGGCCGGCAGCGGCGACACGAGGAAGGGGCGCTGGCCGGCCGCGACCCTGATGACGTCATCGAGCTGGCCAGGTGGCGCCACCGGCTGCAGAAGGCTCGCGAACCCGGCTGGTCCACCACGCGGCACGTGCCGTAGGATGGTGCGCCGGCAGGCCCGCGTTATAGTCCCCGCCCGGTCAGACCTGTCTCCGCCGCTGCCGTCGCGGTGGTATGGCATGCAAGGGCGTACCCAGTTGGGCGAGACATGAGGGGATTTGGGGATTTTTTAAAATGTCATACGTGCATGAAGCCGTGCATAAAAAACACGTAATATCGGTAATGATGTGTTTCACCTCCTGGGCATACATGAATCTTTCCCGAAAAGTACACGGGACACGAAAGTCATTCCCTAAAATGGACACGATGGTTGAACCCTGAACAACAGTGGACAATGGGTGCATCTCGTATCTGCCCAAGCAAAACTTGGACCTGTGCCAACGTCGTTGCATCGAATCAGGTCTAAAACACGTTTAAGCCCTTATTAATTGTTGAGGCTTTGCTCGACTGGAGTGACCTCCGATCGGTAGGCAGCTAGGGTCGGTAGTGGAAGGCGCCGATGGCTGACAGGAAGTGGAGCAAGACAGTACAGGCTTGCGGGAGCTGCCCCTCCCTCCACGTGTTAGGGAATGTTGGTTGTGTATATAAACCCATACCACTTCTTTGCTCTTCAGCAGGGTGCAAATATGTAGACAGGGTTCATGCAAACTATTGGCAGTGTTTTACATAGTCTCAGAAAATGGTTTAAATCACACGGAAATTTTGAATTTAAGTTCAAGTTTTGTCGGTTTCCCATGCTTGGGACCCCAATCACAACATAGTTACTCCGGCTATACGCTGAAAGCAGCAGACCAGAGCTCTGCCATCGGGCGCTTCCGATTAAGGCGCACTCAGACGCGTGTGTTTTACTCACATGAGGATCGGCAAATAACACCACGAATCTTGACACACCATCATGGGCTTCCCATAACGGACAGCAGGTGTGTCTCCACAAACTGCACGATTACACGGGAATGCAAGGTGCATGGAACATAGAAAATTCAACAGCAATAGGGTGGCCTACATAATCACTCTTAAGAAACTCAGCGCACGTCATCACACGCCTTTTATGGCGCGCAAGCGGCTGCGTTGGCCATTTTGGCGCCTAGGGGTCATGACACAACCGGGACTGGGGCCCGGGCCCCTATGTAGGCAGGCAGCCGAAGCGTTAACCATTCGGCCATTACGTCCTCTACAAAATTCCCAGCCGCGTCAACCGAACACCTGTCTTGGAAAATTGCGTACCATCCGTGTACAGTCATGAGTGGTGACATAGAGTTGCTCAGACAGAGCATGACAGATGAAGGAAAAACCCGGGGCAATTTCTCTTCATTCCGGTCACCGGAGCACTGATCCCTGATAACTCAACGGAGATTATCCCCACATGTCAGTCAGTCGAAAGCGTGTATCAGCCATACTGTGAGCCTGCTTTTCCTTGAATGCCACCAAGGCTCTAATAACGGTTTACACGTGTAAGCCGCCCTGATTCTGAGAAGGACCTACTCGCAGTGGCAGTGGCCTGCGTCCTTTGTTCGAATGTTGCGTGGAGGGATGACCACGGGAGGCTGGAGACTCTCGACACCCCGCTGCGGCAGGTCTGAACACTGTCTTGACGCCTCGCTACAGCAGGTTTAACCATTGGCTTGCATGAGGCGTCTCCGTGCACTTGAGTATACACAGGTGTTTTTAACCAGACCAACATGGTCACAACCGTACGCACGAAGTTTGCTCGCTTGCCCTGCAGCAGTGTTGGCGTGATCAAGCTGATTGGAGTCGGTCGACAGCCGAAGGGCCTGAAGGCAAAGATCTCGTAGGTCTCACTGCACAAGTCCTTTCGCTCTCGTCCTTTGATCCCCTTGAGATGGGCGGGCGCTTCATGAGGATTTCTGGGACTGGTTGCACGTAAAATACCTGAGAGCCAAGTTCAACTTCGTTCGTCTGGATGGTCTGGCAGGCGCAGCTCAGCGGCATTGGCCAGCCGCTTGGATGTTCGCTTTCTCCCTTTTTGGAGTTTCCGGTTAGTGCTGCTGGAATCTTCCATTTCTGCAAGGTCTTGTTAACCCCACGGAGCCCTCAACCGTAACTTACCCAATGCACCTCTCATACTTCTCTCTGGAACAGAACGCTCCGCCTCGGTCGCTCGAGGTGGGATGAATCGCACACTTCAGGGGCGGCGCAGCAGTGGGGGAAGCAGAGGAAACTGTTGAGCCCCCCCCCCCCCTCCCTGCTGGCGGGAGAAAAAGCATGTTTTCCCTCAAAGTGTTGGGAGGCTCCTTTGCCCCTAAAGACCTCCCACCAATAGGCCAGAAACACTATACCGGACTCAGGAAATCTGCTTTCATCCTATCTACGTTTTTTGCACCTAAAAGCCCGTTTTCTGGCTCATGAGACCGTTTTTACGGATTTGGTACCTCATGCTCTGGATCAGGTCATATATTGCGCTTAGAAGGCCCCTTTGTGAACAAGGAGACCCTATTCTGGAATAGGATGCCTCTATTCTCGAACGGGAGGCCCCTCCCGCGCATTAGATGACCTTAGTTACGGGTCAGGATGCCTTGTCTTGATATAATGATGTCCTCCGCTGGATTTGGAGGCTCCTTGGTAAATGGTAAGGATCCTGTTCTCGATTAGAAGACCTCTACATGCATCAGGAGGCCCTTTTCTAGAAGAGGAGGCCTTGAGAGGTCCTTTGCTGGATGAAAAAGACCCCCAATTTAAATCAAAAATTCCCCTGTCAGGATTTATTATGATCGACATTCATTGACATAAAAATCGTACATGTAACAATTATATGAGGGGTCACGTGACACGTGACATCGCCCTTGAATGTGACACTTCTCAGGAGGTGTCCCGTGAGGAGGCCCCATTTTGTCCACGACACCCCTGGAAAACTCTGCCCCTCCCCAATTCAAGATCCGTTACACAACCCTAAACTACAGTCATCACAAAGATATGCGAACGCGTCTCGTTCATTTGTGCACAAGGCCGGTGTTCGCGGCGCATGTCCGGTTCGTTGATGCGTGCACGAATCGATGTACTGGGATGTAGCACGTGCGTGTTGTGATCTTTTATGTGTTCTCCGTGTTCCACGTTGCCTAACACATCCTGCACTTTAAGGAAAACCATTCTCAAAGCCAACAGCAGTGATTGCATATTCCGTATAAAGCAACATAGTCCTACACATACACATATAACCATAGGCTGGGGCTCAAAATAAACATCGCTGTCCACGCGCCCCGAAGTCCAAATAGCCAGCATGTCGGTGGAGTTTACACTTTGAGTGTTGTACGCCGACGCCGCACTGACTGCTAGCGATGGCCCGCCGACGCCGCACTGACTGCTGGCGATGGCCCGCCGACGCCGCACTGACTGCTGGCGATGGCCCGCCGACGTCGCACTGACTGCTAGCGATGGCCTGCCGACGCCGCACTGACTGCTAGCGATGGCCCGCCGACGCCGCACTAACCGCTGGCGATGTCCCGCCGACGCCGCACTGACTGCTAGCGATGGCCCGCCGACGCCGCACTGACTGCTAGCGATGGCCCGCCGACGCCGCACTGACTGCTTACAATGGCCCGTCTTGAACTGGACCAGTCATATCCAGCGATATGCCTGCGGTCGACCCTCAAACCGGGGGCTGCTTGTGGAGTTGCCTGGACGCTGGCCGTCGTTCCCAGGCGGGCAGGACCTGCGTCGGCTGGCACTGACCCAGCTGACGTCAGCGACTCCAGCTGGCCATCCAGCCCCGCCGGGCGTCACGTGACCAGCGGCCGGCGGGCGGGGGCGGCGGTGACGAGGCGGCGCTTCCGGCGGTGCGCGCCGCCGCTCGCCGCTGAGTGGGACCGGGCCGGGTCTGGCACCAGTGAATGTTGACTTGCAGCTGACCTGCAGCGGTGCTGCGTCGCTTCCGGGCCCCCGCCGCGACGCACAGGCGCCGCTCTATAAACAGGAACCGGGCCAGGCGCGCGCCGCTTTGGCCGCCGGCGCCTCCGATGCCGTGGGCAGAAATAGCGGCTGTGCGTGTGGCGGCCGCATTCCGGCGCGGCGGCGATGGCGACGCGCCGGCTGCGCCAAACACGCCGCAGCGTGGTCTGCCCCCGTCGCAGCTCAGCTAGGTTCGGTAAAGGGTACAGCGGCCTCTCACAGCGGGTGCATGCTGAGAAGCCAATGATGGCTTGTCCAGGCTTCAAGGCACAGTAGCAGCTCTCGGTGTTCTGTACCATCCATCAGCCCGGAAATACCCGGTGGCCAGGAGCCGGTCCTCTGACGCACTCGAGATTTGTGACGTGACTCATGTGACGTCACAGCGGGGGGTCCGCGGCTCTTCTGACCATGACAGCTGCGGTTGGCGCTCCTGTGCCGAACGCACGTGTGCTCCGCCTGCAGCCAGAGGCGCAGCCAGCTCAGATCAGCCAGCAGCCAGCTTAGATCAGCCAGCAGCCGGCTCAAACCCGTCAGCAGCCGGCTCAGATGAAACCAGCACAGCTGGTCCCAGCTTCAGTTCGCAGCCTCAGTTTAGCGTGGCCACGCGCTCAGCACGACGGCTATTCGGCGGCGCAGTCGAGACGTAAAACAGGCACGCGGCCGGAGGGGGGGGGGGGGGGGGGTGCGCCGCCCCTGGCAGCCGGCCTGGCGGCGGCGTCCGCTGCCAGACCCCCGCGCGCTGGCGGGCATTTCCGGCGCCTGGGACCGGGAGTGGCGCGGGCGCCGGTGACGCTGCCCCACGTGCGTTAGCGGGGGCGGCCGCGGAGCCGGTACGACGTGTTCCGGGTTCCCTCTGGCGGCTGCACTGCGGCTCTCTTGAGCGACAAATCAACACGGCTCTTAATATGGAACAACTTCACCGGCCTTAGGTCGAACTACGTGAGCGTAAACATAAGCCAGAAACCGCTCAGACAAACTTAAATTTTTATTTGGAGTCTTTGACCAACAAAAAGGCCCCCTTTGTCATTCTGGGGAACAAGAATTACGAGGGTTATTGGGGTTCCCACGCCGTTCCTGAGGCCCTCTGCGTCTTAACTGGCCCAGAACAGCCTGATCTTAGAGGGTGTTGGTCATGCCAGAATTAATTGACAGTGGAAGACCATGGTTTATCCCCGGCCGCACACGCCATCTTAGAGGGCCGTGCCGGCTACAGCACTCTTTGAGCTGGTGTACTCTCCCGGGCATCTCGAGAAATGCATTTGCTTTAGACTTAGAATCATCTCGAGACCCTTCCAATTCACGACCCCCTGACCATCTTGCAAGCCCCTGAACCTCTCCAGCTATCTCGATGACCGATGACGATGCTTTAGAACCATGGCAAGACCAGAATCCATCTCTGGACTTCCGTGCAGTGCCTTCACGCCTTCAAATGCAATGCGAAGTGCTCTAATGTTTCACCTCCCAATGCTCATGCGATAGTGCTGTAGCATGTGTTGGCTGCTGGACTCCTGTCTCTGGCTGGTCAGTGTCCTTCCTCGGTGGTCAGTCCGCACCCGAGACACGCCCAGCACCCCGGCCTGGCCCGACGGCGTCGGCGCTGCTGTTTCCAGGCGACCTGGGCGTGGTCCCTATGACGTCACAACCATTGGCGCCGGGGCGAGCTTGGCAGTGCAGCCGGCGGCAGCCTGGGTCATTGTCTGGGAATTCAGGCGGCTGGTGACGGCGGCGGGGCGCAGGACGGCACGCAGCCCGTCCCCCCAGCCCCACCCGTCGCGCCGGCAGCGCTTTATCGTCCTCGCGCGGTATTTTAGCCCGTTGATGTTGCGCGCCGCGTGCCCATCCAGGGAGGGCCGAGCAGGCGGCCGGTGACCTCGACAGAAGCGGGCTCGGCAGCTGCTGAGCCGCGGCGCTGAGCGGCCGCTGCTGGCGCACTTCGCAGCGCGGGGGGCGCCGGCCATATGCGATATTGCGGATGTGGCCTCCAAACTCTGCGGTGAGGAACGCCAAGGCCGCTTCGCACAGCTGCACGCGCACAAGGTCGCTGTTTTTCGCGCATCCTCTTTGGGCCTTCTCGGACCCAAGTAAAGCCCTCTCCATTTTGTGCAGGGCCCGGGGCTCTTACTAAGGAGCGCGAGTCATCGGGTCTGAAGTTACCAGGGCCGTCGAGAAACAGAAAAGAAATGAATCCCGACTGCCCCAAGAAGAAGCCATGATCCATCAGGAGGTCCATAACGAGGTATCGATTCCAGACATGGGCCATCGTTTCATACTGCACGGGAACGAGCTTGTGTAGGTCTGACTTGCGGCGTATGAGCTCATTAACTCCAAAGCAGGTTTGCCTAGCCCATACGTCCTTTCTATCAATGGCTTAAAACCGACAACTGAAGAGCAACGGGCTTTTTCCGCCTCGTGTTATCGTGCGACGCAATTCAAAACCGTGTTATGTTGTGTTTTCTCTGTATGAAGCTAGGCCCCGGTCAACCGAGAGACCAACATGAGACTCGGCAATGAGTTAGGAGTACCCCGCCGAAACGATCAGGAACGTCAATAATTCCGTCCCCAAGACAGGCAGGCGGAGCATGGTCCCTGTAACGACCACAGATGACGCAGAACGCTTAGGCAATGGCAGATCTCAGTGAAGAAGCCCTTCATCACACACGCAACCGCTGCGCTGTGTTGGTGTACCTCAGAACCGTGTGATATACCACGCACCTGCAGGCGTGAGAGTCCTCTGACCGCTGCGCTGTGTTGGTGTACATCAGAACCGTGTGATGTACCCACGCACCCACAGGCGTGAGATTCCTCTGACCGCTGCTCTGTGTTGGTGTACCTCAGAACCGCGTGATGTGCCTCAGATGGTCATGAGACTGCGCGGCTCGCAGCAGAGGGCTGCACGAGGAGCCTGGAATACGTTAGAGGGCGTCCCTGCCGTGCGAGTGCCACTTTCGCGTGGAATTCGTCAGAAATGATTATTTTTACGGAGGAGATTGCGTTATGTTGGCAATGTATTTGCGCTGAATGCGTACGAAATTTCCGCGTCTGGAGCCAAAGGCGATATTACGATCTGCCTAACGTGCCTGCTCGGAATTATAATTGGAAAAGTGCATACCCAAGTAGTTTTATTTAGTGCTGGTCTTGATGCCTTGTGGTTATGTGGTGCTGGTCTTAACGCCTTGCGGTTATCGCCTCACATGTAGACGACTGATCAATTAATTCAGTTCGATTTACCGTTCCGCGTGCACATGCGGCGTCCAAGAGAAAAAGACGGCGATCCATTTGGCATTGTATCCCAACCAGAACTCACCACAGAAAGCGCTTATGATGCCGCCACTGCACAAAATCCGCCAGGGACATCGACAAGATCGCCGAGGAAGGCGCCTGCTGTGGGCGGGACAGGGACATTTCTCGCCGGTACAGAGTCCTCGCTGAAAATGCCGTCCTGTCAATGCACTGCATTTCGTGGGGGGGGGGGGGGGGATGGAGCACATGATACCTGGAAGCGCGCTGGTTTGCCAGTAATTAGGGTGCATATACATGGTCGTATGGCACGGTGCTGGGTTGTTCGCAACCCAGATCACGCAGGACGCATAGACGATTTGTTGTGTCCTCATTGTCACACTGAATAACGAGCCTACTCACAATGCATGCACAACAGCTTTAAAAAGGTACATAACTCCACAATGGCACCTGATGCATGCCCAAAAGATGCGGTTGATGTATGCATCCATGCCAACATTGATGCATGACAGTCAGGGACGTCACCCTACATATTTTCGGGTGGTGGCTGAGTCCCCTCTTTCCCCCTCCCCCCACACTTCGGTGCTCAAAGTTAAACCATGTTTCCCTCAGCAGTCGCAAGCGCATCTGTTGCACGATCATGACTCTGGTGGTATCCGAATGCCAACTGAATGGAAGAACGCGACCAGCGCCAGCGGCGGCCATCAGTGATTTCCCGCCAATCAAATCGTGACAGCAAAAGGTACCAGTTTTAACAAATAGGCAAGCACCAGTGTTATTTTCATATGCAGGTGCGTCGTGTCAGTGTACTCGAAAGTTTTCCATTGCCCATTGCCCGTATACATCGGGTTACGCCCTCGTACATAAACAGTCTTTTACGCATAGGGCCGCCTTCGATGAATAATGAACGATTCCTATTTTCAGTTAGCACAAAAGCTAGCATTATCTAGATGCTTCTTTTCTGTCAATTACATCCCATTGCGTGGCTTACACAAAACGCAGGTTTACACCGTCTTGAAAAAGGATGTCATTCCTACGCTACAAATAAAAAAAAAACTCCACGAAATATTGCTTTTTTCGATTTCAACATCGGGGACACCAACTAGTGTCCGAAATCTGCGGAGAGTAATCTTTTGAGGGTTGGCCAGGTCAACCATATTGGCTAAGCCCCGACCGATTTTAGGGAATAAACCCCGCCCCCTGATGACAGTAATATCGATCCATAAAATACAACAGGCAAATCCTAATTTTCGTGAAATGGGGGAACGCGCCCCCTGTGCTCCCAAAACTGGCAACGTTGGTGCAAATGCACACATTTCTTCGACGAAGTGTGCTCAAAAAAGCTGTTGAAGACCCGTGGCCGTCCATAGCCAAGCCTCCAGAGAGGCGGGAGGTGCGATCACTTTCCGTGAGGCTTGAACTGACGGTGGCTGCGGATTGCCGAGCGCCCTAGTTCTTTCCCACGCATGTTGAGTGGTGTAGGAGAGTTTCAAGATGTGAACATGCCAATCAATAGCATTGCTTCTTCCATTCAGGTCATAACGATGGAGGGCACAGCATTAGACAACCCAATACACAATGATTGTTTTAAACTGTAACCGTGCATCAGAGCAGTGGTGGGAATCGAGGAACGAATAATGAGTACTGGAAAACCTCAACTAATTCCCTTCCCTCATATCCGTGGATTATTTCATCAATACCTCATGTTGCGTATGGCACACAAACGGGTGACGTAGTATTGATATAATCTCTGGACCCCTTCATTGACTGTTTCGGCTCCGCGCGCACTATGCCATCAACCCGCATATTAATGACATCGGGTTGATCGCATTACATAAAAACGTCGGTCAACAACTTGTTTGGGGACGATGGGCGGTCTTCGCTACCTGTACACAGACAGGAACGGTTTACCGCCCTTCCTGTGACGTCATTGGTTACAGGACAAAAAGGAATTGAGATGCGGGCAAATCAGGGAAGACAGAACTTATTTACCCACATGTTAATTTATTCACGACCATGTGTATAATAATTTATGTGACCAACGCAAAGCCAAGCTGGTTGATAGTATGGTACCAAACAATCCAAAATAGGGTGGGGAACTCCGAACTGCTGCTTTCAGTTCGCAACCAAAGCAGGGCCGCAACCCAACGTTCCCTTACGTTACATGCTCATGATGACCTAGCACCAATCATTTGCCGTAATATGCTTGCATGATCATTACCCGGCATTGCAACATTGATGTGCGTACCTGGTCAGCGACCATCAAACCAACCTGGAAAGGTTAGTTACCTGAAAATATTTTATAAAGAGAACGGAGGCCAGTTTTAAGGCCCGTACAACGGAAGGGCTAAAACTTATAAGCACCAGATGGCGGCTAGTTGTGCGCCTTTCCGAGACAGAGACGGGAAGTGGCAAAGCACAAAAATATACATTGCATTCATGCGCTTTTTACGCTTGTTCATTCATCAATGACATCGGCAGATTTCAAGGCTGAATGAAACAACCGATGGCCGGAGCGGGACAGCAGATGGTTTGAAGGGATGATAATCACCGCGGAAGGGGTAAACCGACGATTGTGTGCCAAACATTGCAACACTGGCTGTCGCTGCGGCCGAGCGGGTCGCGCAAGGTTCACCGGAGGTCTCACTGGCACGGCCCTCTCAGCGTCGTTGTCAGTGGGAGATTCCATGCTCCCGAGGTCCCCGTGCCTCCCTTCCTGGTGATGGTAGCAATCCGGCTGTTTGAAACACCGCGCCACTGTCTTCTGTCATTGTCAAATTTGGATATTGTTTCTAAAAGGGGTGAGAAACAATATGAATGTTAATATTGTTTCTCACCCCCCTGAACTTCCGATTTTTTTGTCATTTATCCATTTCGACTTTTACATGTTTCATTGTTTAACCTTCACACTTTCCATTTGGGGATTTACTTATGTTGAGGTTTATCTCCGTCGGCTGTTTACTTCGACTATGTCATAATCACTTTTTGATAACCTTATCATCATATTTCCGTTGACTCGGATTATTTTTACTCTGCATCCTTTACCCTTCACGCTTCAGTTTACTATTTCACATTGAACCTTTTGCCCTGATGCGCACTGTGTGTCGCTCAGGTATGCTCAGTTATCATTTGTGGTGTTGCCGATCCCAAAGCATACGGAGCCTCCAAGGTGTTCAGTATATCCCGGAGTGACTGATTTTTCCCCAGAACGGCCAGTATGCTCCAGAGCGGGTAGGAGCCCAAGCGACGGGGCATGGCCATACAACAAAAGGGTGAGTCGCCGGGCACCACTAAGTCGGACATGGTACCGCAGACACGACTTCCGGCTGAAGCCGCTGACGCATGCGAGACGGTAAGCTCTTCGAAAAAAATTTCGGTCACCGTCAATCTCATCTTCATTTGCCCAGTCACCTTTGCCGACTTATTATCGTAATATATTGTGTCAGATATAATGCATCTATTTGGTACTTGATGTAGGAAAGAAGGGCCTCCAGCTCCAGGTATTTTGGCGTTATGAATCTGGGGTTCTTAGGCTGAAGTCACGGTACTTCGATATCGGTGGGGGGGGGGGGGGGGGGGAGGCAGCGCAATGTTATACCGAATGCATATTGGTCTGCACCT
Organism: Pollicipes pollicipes; assembly: GCF_011947565.3. Classification (NCBI taxonomy): domain Eukaryota; kingdom Metazoa; phylum Arthropoda; class Thecostraca; order Pollicipedomorpha; family Pollicipedidae; genus Pollicipes; species Pollicipes pollicipes. The sequence goes on from NW_023596818.1 coordinate 36,802,593, forward strand.
CATTTCGTGCCACCCTTAGACTCAGAGTGCTATACTATCTAGGCGCCGTTGAAGTGCTTTGTTTTTCCTATCTGACGTGTGTGCGACTTGTTCAAGAGCCACCTTCCGGGTATGCTTCAAAACCCACCTTCCGGGTATGCTTCAAAACCATACCCTACTGAACTAGTTACTAGTTACGTCTAATGACAGCACTGAGTAGAGCCACTGCAGCACCGCCAAGACAAACCAAGGATACAATTTTAATTATTTTCGAGTAAAAAATAAGCCGGCATTTTATAGCAGCGCTATGCATCTCTGCAGTCGCGACCAACGCTGTCATGACAACCATCGTGCTCACCTTTGCTGGTGCGAATAATAGAACGTTTGTGGCTGGCCCAGCGGGCAAGAGCCTGTTACCTAGAAGTACATTAGTAAATAGCGCAAACAGCACTTGACCTGAGTTTGCAGTTGACATGACGGGGAGAGGCCTTGCGCCAGTGATGTTTCATCAAGATGAGTTGGAGAGTTCGCTGAAAATAGTCAACATTCGACTCGCGAAGAGGCACTGGTTGAACGACGTAATCAAGTGAGCGATTGCTTTATTCAGAAAATCGACATTTCGAATCTGTGTTCATGGGCAAGCTTTTCAGCAAAAATCTGATAACACCACGGCAACGTTTCTTTCATTCTGGAACACACCACTCAAACTATGTCGATTCTATTTTCGACACCCGTTTTGTGATGCAATCAGATGGAAGACACTGCACCGAACTGTATTTTAAGCCCATGGCCGCCGTCATCCTACATTGTAACTCGGCACACGGCACAGGGCACACCCTCATGAATACTAGGAAAACAGTCCTTGTACCATAAAAGAAGACAGCGGCGGTGGTGCGTCATACTCGGTCTCCATTTTTGAGTTGTGCCCCCAACACTCTGAAAATCGTAAAACTCTGCGCACGCTCCGGTATAACACATCAGGTTTACGACAAAGCCATAGAAAGGTAAAACAGACATGCCGTCTTTATGTGCAACTCCCGTTTGAAGCAGGCAGGCAGGTAAATGACATGTACCATCAAGCGTAAGTTGTTAAGAACGCTTGCGAGGAACGTTACACATGTAGAAAAACCAGCAGAATGGAAAGATAGATTACTGAGAAATGTGCGTTAACAAGAAAGATGCGTTATGAAGGCAGATGCGTTAACATATCTCTCTATTCTCCTGGGTTTTCTACAAGGAATAATGCTATTACTATTCTGTTACTATATATATGTATATATATATATATATATATATATATATATATATATATATATATATGTATATATGGGCCACAGCCATCCAGTGGTGTGCACGGTAGCGTAGCGTAGAGTGGTGGTGCTAGTCCATGCGACTTCCATCAGCCCCCGAAATCCCAGTGTGTCCATCTAGGGTTCGCTTCACACGTGTCAGTCGGCTGATGGCAAAATACGCAACGGAAAAACATGGCCTGCAAGGTCTCTTGAAACCTCTGCTGAAGGATATTACCTGAAGGCAATACGAAAAAGGACGTCCGTGAACGTTTCTATGGGCAATTGGAAAAGCGCATCCGCGGAGCGCCTGACACCACAAGGTGGACACATGGTGCTCCGGAGACCGAGTTCGCAGCAATGGAGCACAGTGCAACAATTACCGACTTGTTTGCGCTGATCGCGCGACGTATGACGGGCGTACAGGACACTAAGTGGAGAAAAGTGAGCATGGAACTAACACCGATTTTTCAGACACCAAGAACACCAGCAGTTCTGAAAAATCTGGATATCCTTTTCTAGTTTTCCTGTTTTGCCCATGTTCATTCGTTAATTCACTCAGAGGAGCATCGGTGGAGGGGGGGGGGGGGGGGAGGAGGGTCAAGTCAGCATGGGTGGTGGCTAGGAGGCCACAGCCATACACGGATACGTGTCATGATGAGTCTTTAGCTTATTGCAGACAGTCGAATCGAATCTGGTTTTGTGCTCACTAGGTTATTATTGAACCACAGTGGAAGAATTACACGGACAACCTTGTTCCAACTGAAAGAATCTGCACTCTTGCGGACAAATCTGAGAAAACCACCTTCGCAGACCCAGTTGGTGACTGTATCTAAAATGCGTCACTCTCCCTTTGAGCAAGTAAGCAGGTATGGTTCCCACCATGCTCTGGCAGAAGGCAAGTACGCAAGTATGCTTTCCACTACACTCAAACAATAGGTAGGTAGGTGCGCATGTTTACCACCAAACCGGCATCCATTACGCTGTGCTAACGTTGCTCTGCACTGTCGCAAAAAGGCAAAATTGGAGCCGATTTTCCTTGAGTCGTGCAGCTGCTCGCGAGCAGCTCCGCCAATGGCAGACCGTCGTGCAGCTGCTGGCGTGCAGCTCCGCCAATGGCAGGCCGACGCTGCCCCACCAGAAGCCACCGCCATAGCCGCCACGGCCCTGCCTCCTGCCACAAACATGGCCGACATGATCCTGCCGCCATTTTGCAGCGTTGCAGACCGGTGGGCGGCGGGTGATGTGCAACTGCAACACCCGTGGCGCCCCCTCCACCTCCGGGAAAACCGGTGGCCGCCAGTCGAGCGGGATTTACGAGCCCGTGGGCTGGTGCAGCATGGGTGCCTGTAGCGTGGGCGCCACAAGGGGTGCTCTGCGGAACGGCGGGTCACCACCCGTGCTGCGCGTGGCACCCCGGTAGTAGTGACTGGTTATCACTGTCCAATGGCCGCCCCCGGCAGCTGGCGGTCACAGGACCTAATGAATTTCTCCACACCCCTATGGTTTCGATGTTTTAGCAGAAGAACTGAGAGTGGAGAGCACCTGTCGTCTTAAAGATACGATAGTTCTACAGCGGTTATATCTTTATTCGGCGCTACTGCTTAGGTTGGCAGTGCAGCGAACTCAGTTAAAAACTTAAGGCCAGTCGAGCATAAGACATGCCTACGCATGGGACGAGCAGCATATTTGGTGTTACGAAGTTCTCGCTGTCATGATGCTCGTGGATCTATACTCACTCATGGTAACAAAAATCAAAGAGCTCTTTTTGACATACTTCCGTTTTAAGGGCTTTATGTGTGAAGCCGAACGCGTAAAGCCTAAATGTGATAAATCATAGCGAAATCACGGATGGAATAAATTCCGGGCTATCGTCCCCGTAAACTAACACCCTGTCTTAGTCATTCCGTAAAATCATAGCGAATTATTGGAGTTTCAAAAAAACGTTTCAAAGTTTTTGGAAAAAGCACGAAGTATTTTCCAACAGACTCCAAAATTAATGGAGACAAAAGCTATAACTTAAACTCAGACATGTCACGACCATTTGATTCTATATTACTTACATGCATTTTCTGAACCCTTCTGATGCTCAGCGAAGAAGCTAGATGACGTCGGTAGAGCTTTTTATGCCTTCGAGGGCCACTTCCCGCTTGATATGGTAACACATAATAATTCGGATTTGGATTCCTACTGAGCATTCGGGTCGGAGGAGCAGAATATTCGGCAGAATGCTCAAATTTGGGAGAAATTTCAGTACGCGGGTACGTGCTGAAATTCCACGCGCTAAGAAACGTTCAGGGACTATGGGCACCCAGAAACATTCTGTGTCTGCTTTCAGAACAGCAAAGACGGTTTCCTTCCATTTTGGGTGAATGTTAGTTCGATCGGCCTACATATGTATTCGTCCTGCCGTTTCTCTGTTTTCGAGCAAAACGGATCGTTTTTGGTGAGCATCTACTGAATTTATATTCACCCTTGCACGGTGACGTTTCTCCCTGGTCGTCTGTCACAGCCCTAATGACCACAGTCGCCAGCACCCGAAATTGCCCAGTTTGTCTGAAACCAATTAGTTGATTGTCACTGCGTTTCTTAAAACCGACAGCATCAATTCATATAAAAAGCTTGCAAAATGTATTGTATACGGTGTAAAACATTCCATGTTGGCAACGACAACTTATTTTTACCTATAAGTATCAACGTTTTGTGAACCTGTATGCTACGCATCCACAAGGTGACATGGGAAGGCACGCGTCACGACGCTCCCCTTGTATACACGTCACTGCTGGGCGTCAATGCCATGGAAAACAGCTTTGTTCCACAAAAATGCAATGTTCTGGCTGATTGTGACACCGGCAGAATATCTACCGCACTGAAGTGTTTAGAATGTATCATTTGGCAGCACACTTGATTTAAATACAGGGAGCTAGAATCGCTTTTGAACTAGGGTGGGAGTGAAAAATCCTATCGCAAAAAGACCGTGCGGGAATGAAAAAATTGATTCACAAAAGATGGAACTTATGAGCTCGTGACTGATGCTTCAGCAAGCAACGACATTTATGTCAAGTTGGCATGAACGTAATATCAGGAACTTGACAAAAATATTGCGTTTTTCACATCTTAGGCCATTAAAGTGAAACATAATACATTAACACGCGTTCGGGTGGGGGGGCAAATTGATGCCCCCCCCCCCCAAGGGCTTTTTCCGAATGGTGCCTGAACAGCGCGGCGTAGCCGCGCCAAATTTTGCATACCTGTAGAAATTTGCATAGCAGATCGTTTGACATTCAAATTATAGATGTACCTTGCAGGGTCGCTGACCCATGACAGGTCAAAGTCAGCCCATGGTTTCAGCGAAGGCAATTTCTAGCGAATCGCTCAATCTGATACAACGGAGCGTTTGACGAAGGCATACATCCCTGATACGCTTTCTTAGCCACCACAAATATTTAATGAGCAAATTACATCGACCTAAGGTCAGATATGAAGGTAAGACCAAGGTCAAAACCAACCTGATTTATTACTCTAGGGCTTGCTGTATGGGATAGTTTCTGGTGCTCATTTCGAATTTATTGACAGCAGGAACCGCATTATACATCTTCAGTTGACTTCTTTGAGGTCAGAACAGGCCACTGACCTAAGATTACCCGGGTCGAACTTTTTTATTAGGAGCATACTGCCTAGCGCAATCTTTGTCGCTTATTCAAATGCAAAACGCAGAGCAGTCTTGTGTCATTTTGGTCACTATGACCTTCAAAGGGTCAAGCAAGGTAAATGACCTCAAATGGGCTTGTGACCTTTTGCTTAGGGACAGTTGCCTAGGTTCTGTGGCGCTTTGGAGACCGACCTGGAATTTGACCTTGTTTGACTTTATTTGACCTGAAGATCATAGCCTAGGAAGCTGAAACCCTAACCTAAGTGAGTTCACGTATAGGTCAAGACACCCTGTAAAATTGGAGTCCCTAACTGTCTTGGTTCCCGAGATCTCAGAGGGGGGGGGGGGGGTCAAATCAACAAATCAACCCCCCCTCACCCGAGCGAAGGGTATCTAGCCGGCCAACCGGGTGCGTGTTAAAGCATAGTAATTTGATGACGGCATTATGAGAATAACAAATTATAGACACCAATAATCTGATGCCGCACTTTTCAATTCCCTTCCATGGCACTCTTAAAACAAAACAAAGCAAATGAATTCAATAACAAAATAACAACAAAAAATTCAACAAGCATAAAATGCTCAACCAAAAAAACCTTGGTCTCCTACACATCAGCCCATCACCAAGTCAAACACAATAGGCGTACTTCTGGCTTCTGTTACGATGGGGTCAGGGAAAACAAACGCTTTGTCACTGTTTCTTACAAAATACCAATGCTTATTTCCATGAAAGTAGCCTATGCCTAACCTAAAGAGGCCTTACATCATCTCATCCTGTATAACCTGTTTGTATCACAGCAGCAGTTGTGAGTTACTGATTCTTGTACAATTCCTACTGCCACTTGTCGTGCACTTAACCAACTTTACAACAACTTTAAGGTGGCCATGCCAGTATTGCTGCTTGCCTTTTCAGCTGCAGCAAATGCATCCATTTATGCTTGTTCATTCATATTTAATGGAAAAGGTTGAGAAGCTGGCTCCATATTTTAAATGGGATGGTCTGACTATTTGCTACATACTAATATTTGACTCATATCATAATTGCTATGCAGCTTAGAGTATCCCTGTGTTAAAAATATAGTGCAAATATACAGTACAGTCATTTGCCGATCAGCAAACCGTGACAAATAGAAAAAACATCTGGTTAAAGCAGCCATGAGGGAACACTTTAAGAAATTTGGGGCAAATGTCCAAGAATATGGAACGAAGTAGCCCATTGCATGCCTTGTGGCATCATACTTTGTCTTATGACAAAACTCGATGCATTAAAACAGAAAATGGCTGACTCCAGTTACCAATCATGTGCTGAAAGCAGATAAGGTAAGCAATTACTTGGTCCACAGGAGACTTACTGGCTTCTTCCTGCTCCCCCAAAAAACAAAAACTCAGTACCTTTCGCATTGTCTGCTGGCAGGCAGAGTCATCCCACTCACCCCCCAAATATATATATAATCATACCCACCAACCTACGAGATAAATATGCGAAACAAGTAAACGGTGCGCATGATAAACATCTTCGGCGGGCAGAATTTCGCCATCAAACACCTCTGTATTAGCTGCGTCAGGTCTGTCCCAAGGCTCTGTATGACGGCATTAGAATAGCGTTGCCGGGTAGCCCGGTGTAGCCCAGTACACTCGAAAGGGTTAGATTTATCATTATTGAGCACCGCCATGAACCAAGAAAACGGTTAACCGAGGGTTTAAGAGGAAAAAACGGCGGTGAAAATAATTTCCTCTTTCAAATTGTTTCCTTCATTCCCTTTGAATTGTTCACGCTTGGGTGCATATCAAACATGTTTGGGCGGCTGGCGAATTAATCCAATTTATGTATGAAATACGTACAAGTTGGCAGTTGGAGCATCTTGCAGAGAGATTGGTCAAAATTTTAAGCAGCAGATGGTACCTCTAAAGGTAATTGAAAAGGAAAGAAGAACCAAATGGTGTCACACTCGCATGATACCAAGAAACACAGAAGTAGCTAAATAAATATAAGGGTTGGTACTTTTCTCGCAAAATTTTGTAATAAGCTGATTTGACTTAAAACCTATTAACAAAAATGCTCAAGTGGTGATATTCATTTGTAAGTTTAATTCAGAAGACATTTTTTGAATGCTTCACTCCTGCATTTCGGGAGTGATGCAATTTAGGCGTCAAGTTTCCTCGGAAAAAATAAATTGGTGGAGTAAAATTCTCTACCAGGCCTTGCTGGTGTTTGCACCGGGCTCTGCTTTCGTGGTGTGGTGGTGAGACCAAGAAAATAGGGGTGCGTGAAAACCTTGCATTTGGCGCACTGCTGCAGATTGTGATGCATTTTGTAAACAAACCAAACCTAATGCGTGCAAGCGGCTGGGGTCGCTGGGGTTCTTGGGCTTGGAGGTATCTGGCGCCCTTGCTCTGTGCATACATAGACATGATTCAGATATAGGTGAGGCAGGACATAGATATAGGTGTCCAGGTTCTGTGGAGCCTCGTTTATGCTTGATGGCTTCAAGTGAGCTCGGTATTGGATGACGTCTAAAAACCTCAGAAAGAGAAATAAGGGTTTGGCATATGCGATTAGAGGGTGTCAGGCAGGAGTGAAAAGTGCACATAAAACATGGGGAAAAGGAGTGAAAAATTCCTCCTCATAGGGTTTGCTTTACACCCAAAGTCGGCGATTCTAGGACACTGCTTAAATATGATTCAAAGGCACACGAGGTACTGATAAATTATTTTTAGTGGCACAGATATTAGTATCGATGTTAATACATGCGACAGTGAAAAGAAGTATCCCACCGTTTTGTAATTTTCACTTAGCCTTACATCAGACGCTTGCAATTTGATCAGTAATACCAATTCTCTCGAAATCCCTCTGAATAGCTTAAAATTTCGATTCCAAGTAACCAGCCAGGCGGGGAACTTTCAAACGACTCCCTGCTTACCACTATGACTCCCTGCTTACCACTGTGAGACAAACGCATTTTGTTTGCCTTTCGTTTCCCGGCATGTGTGTTCTGTTATGTTTGCAATACACTAATGTGTCAAAAATGTTTGTGTAATAAATGCTACGAAAGCCCAAAACACTGTTTAAACAAAAAGAGATGCGAACACGATGCTATCATCCACGAATGCAACGATAGGCCATCTTCGATTTCTTCTATAGCACTTCCCACACGGGCTACTTTCGAGGCGCGCTTTGGCTTTGGGAATGGAGCATCGTATGATTCACGTGACGCACTGGTTTGAATTTCAACCAATGTGCCCGCGGTAGCAGGCCCTTGCCCGCTGAGCCAATCCCAAAAGCTCCTTTATTCTCACCAGTAGAGGCACACGCGAGGAACGTCATGACGACGGTGCTCGCGACTGCAGGGAAGAAGCGCGTTGCTGTTAAAAAGCGTTCATAGCGTGATCAGGACCCAAAAATGATTAAAAGCGACATCCTGCTGTGGCTTGGCGGTACTGCAGCCGCACAACCCGGCACAATTATTAGACGTAACTAGTTCTGAGGTTTCACTAGTGTGTTTTTGAAATATGCCCCAAAGGCAAGGTACTCTCTTCGACAAAATCCAAGCATAGACAAGGAAATAATTGTATATAAAATAAACAATGTTGTTACGGCTGTGAAAGAGATTTAGCGCGCCACAGTCGCGCAAAAAAGGTTTTTTTCAGTAAACACTTGTGGGCTATTCTACCTCGCTAACCGCTAAATACGTTCCTGTGAGCGCGAAGAACGCTTCACGGTCTGTTCATTACTAGTGTCAGGGGCACGTGTAAGCATGGCTAACAATTATGCCATTGCGATCAACATAAGCGCGATGCAAGTGCACCCACATCATATTCTATGACAGGCAGTTAGGAGTCCATAAACCAGACTACCAGGCTAAGCAGAGTCAAAGTACAGCGTCTGACGCCACTTTTGGCTTGGTAGCGATGCCTTCGACGTTGCCACAGTGCGTGCCAGGAGCGTGCCGGGTGCGTGCCTCCCCGCTGGGAGGGCAGGGTCTCTCCGGCGGCATTCTCTCCCCTGCTAATGATGACAGGCGGTTCGTTAGCACTCCTTCGCCTCGGGACATTGCAGCTGCCGTGGCGCTAATATGCAGCAGACGGCAATCGCCAGGCAGGGCACCTCCCACTCCGGAGCATCGCACCTTTTGTCAGGAAGCACGCTCTCTGGCTGGGTATGCCTATCAGTCGCCACGCTTAAAACCGGGCGGCGATGTTCTCAAAACAATGAAATGGCGGGGTTATTCTGTTCGACTCATCCTTTGTACGAAAGAAGATTGTAAGAACGGGGCGAAGCCTATTAAGCACCATGGATAGCAAATGGAGTGTTCATATTCGGCACTCACCTGTGTTAAGCAGGCTGATGTAGTCACCGTTCGCGCGCGGACCATCATGTAAGCAGTGAGATGTTTTGACGATCTCCGGGATGCAAACTCGGGCATCAGAAGCCGTGGCGCCATGTGCTGTTCTATCGCTCCATCTGTCGCAGTCAGTTCGGGATTGCATGCAGTCCTGCAGCGTTGATTCATTCCCAAGGCTTGATGTTCCGGCAGTTAGCAGTTTAGGAGTGATTTGTTTTGAAATAGCAAGCAATAATTGTATTGCAATTGCAATAACTGTCCCTATATAAGTCTTTAGATTGGAAAGGTTTGAAGGGAGTATTCGACATTTACATGGAGTTTTTTAATTGAAATAGCCATCGTAAAGGCCTCTCGGTGCTGTTCACAATCATGTTCTTATCAAGACCTCGACCGTTCTAGATTCTGAGCTACATGCCCGAGAAGATGGAGAAAGATATATCGGGGAGGGTATTTCAAGGTCACGTTGGCATTCATAACGTCATAATAACGCCATTCAAATCCTGTCATTCCATAAGAGATGCGGCGATCAAGGCCAAGAAAAATTCACTTGTCGAGGCGTTCATATCTGGCGTTCGTGAGCGCGATTCCCAGATATGGCGGCTGTCAATTGGCTCTCAATTAATGTTTTGCAAGGCACGATGACGATATCAAACCATGATGCATTGACGAGCATATTTACAAAACGAAATTATACTGTCTAGAGCAGTCTTTTCCTTTAAAAAGCATGCTAATAGCTGTAAGTGACTTGTTCCATCATATCTGATGCTTGCTTCAAAATATTAAAATGTGAAGCATTCCCTTTAATATGGAATTTGCCAAAACACACAGGGAGATGCAGGGGTGGGAGCGCAGAGTCATGTCCCCTCCCCCTCCCCCCTCCCCCGCTGTCCTCAGCCACTCAGACTATTCATGGTGTGAAATGAAGTTTTCGTACACAGGCCTTTCCTCGAAACGACGGACTGTGCCGCGGTCACCTTTCTGGATCTGCTCCTGATAACATTTCAATTGAGATTGCATTGCATTACGCAGTGACATGGCCGCCGCCAGCCTACCTCAAGAGGGTGGAGCTTAGTGAGAATTAAGACTCAATCACAAAAACGATCCGGGCCGCGCATTCGAATTGTCTTAGCATTTCAGTCCAGTGGCAATGCATCCTGCTAAATTGTTCGATTTGAAGAGTATGCTGATTTTCAACGTGGTCCGGAGCTATCTGCAGGCTTTAAAAAATGCGTGCCCAGCTGCCCACTCCCGCCTGGCTCCGCTGGCGGGAGTGGGGAACTACCTAAATGGGCTACACACAATGGGTAACACGCCTAAAACCAATGGGACGGATCGAAAGGTTCAAAATGAAAACAGATTGTATTTCACGGGATGGCCGATGCCACATCTGGCATTTTTGGGAAATTGTGTTGAAATGTGATAAAATGGCATGGATTATGACATCATAACTTTGCATGAACACGTTGGAAACGATTGAAAGCCAAATTCGCGACAAACGCGAGTTCATTTGCAGATTTGATTTAGGATTGTTGGTTTGTTTTGGACTTTATCTTAAACGTTCAATCCATGAAATGGTGCTACTGCCAGAGCACGATAAATCAATTTTTTCATTACTTGAATGCGTTATTGGCTACGAACTCGTAGATTGAAAGGATAAAGCACGCTGTATTGTCCATCTTATTTCTTTGCGTCCAATATGGAGATCCGGCTCGGAAGTCTGACGTGTTTGGCGCGGAAAGGGCGGCCAACAGCCCCACGCAGTGGCGGCAGCTGTCGGACGAGGTTCCAACATAAGCTTGGAGTTTCTTGATATCCTGGAGGTAGTTTAACTAATTGTCCCCGGAATGCTTGTCTGAAATGGCATGCAATTGTTAACCAGGCACGTTTGAGAAATGAAGAGCTAAATCAGTTCATTGTCCGTTTTGGTATTACAATATATGTATTTTTTTCTAAACTCAACAGTGCTCCCTGATTAACTAATACTCAAGTGCTGCAAAACTACTCAACTATCAGGAAACAGAAACAGAATCTTTACCCCCCTAAGGCACTAGAGTTTGGATGGTATCCTGTCTGAAATTTATACATGATGCCTCTGATATCCGTCAACTATGTCTTTTAGCAAGCAGATGCTCAATATAGCTGAGTTGCCCTCCCAGGCGGTGAACATCCCAGACTCCGATGATGGCCATGTGAGCAGGCCAGGCGGTGTGTGCGGTGAACATGCCAGACTCCGATGATGGTCATGTAAGCAGGCCAGGTGATGTGTGCGGTGAACATGCCAGACTCCGATGATGGCCATGTGAGCAGGCCAGGTGGTGTGTGCGGTGAGCATGCCAGACTCCGATGATGGCCATGTGAGCAGGCCAGGTGGTGTGTGCGGTGAACATGCCAGACTCCGATGATGGCCACGTAAGCAGGCCAGGTGATGTGTGCGGTGAGCATGCCAGACTCCGATGATGGTCATGTGAGCAGGCCAGGTGATGTGTATGTACCCGTGAACACTGCAAATGCTGTAAGCATGCTATGCAATCATGCATGGCATGACTTTAAGCATCATTTTGCTAGAATGCAATTTCAGCTTCTCAGATTATCGTGAAAGAAATATGATTATCTCCAGCGCCTTTGCCATCGTAGGATGTCTTGCGATAGTGATGAAACTTGTCTGAAAACAAAGGTAAGCATGATCTATCTGGTTGCTTTTTCGAGCACCACCACAGGGTGAATGTCATCAAGAGCTGGGGGGAACGCTGGCCCCGACCCCTCCAATCTGTTATTACCGACTATTGGTATTAAGATAAAACAAGAAAGGCCTGACTGTTCTGAACTGATATGACCAGTCGATCCGCTCTGCTCGGGTATTGCCTCGTACACCAGAGCATCTCACACCTGTCTCCTTTTGCTGATCTTCATTTCTCATCGGCAATCTCCAAAATGGTGGGGTCTGTACTCGTCTGGTCCATTCTGCTCCAATCCAGCCCGGCTCAGCCTGATCCAGCCCTGCCATGCAACTTATCTGTATGTTTTTGTTGGCACCAGAGTCCTCGCGGCTGTGTCTCGTGTCATGTCTCCATCTGCGTAGCGGTACGTGTGAACTGGCTGGCGCGGTTCGCCTCGCACGTGAGTTCTGGCCTGTTCTTTGGTCTGGTAGCCGGGATGGGGGGGGGGGGGGCAGTTCCGTGGTCTGGTAGCCGGGGGATGCGGTTCTGTGGTCTGGTGGCTGAGGGATGCAGTTCTGTGGTCTGGTGGCCGGGGAATGCAGTTCTGTGGTCTGGTGGCCGGGGGATGCAGTTCTGTGGTCTGGTGGCTGAGGGATGCGGTTCTGTGGTCTGGTGGCTGAGGGATGCAGTTCTGTGGTCTGGTGGCTGAGGGATGCAGTTCTGTGGTCTGGTGGCTGAGGGATGCGGTTCTGTGGTCTGGTGGCCGGGGGGATGCGGTTCTGTAGTCTGGTAGCCGGGGGATGCGGTTCTGTGGTCTGGTGGCCGGGGGGATGCAGTTCTGTGGTCTGGTGGCTGAGGGATGCGGTTCTGTGGTCTGGTGGCTGAGGGATGCAGTTCTGTGGTCTGGCGACTGAGGGATGCAGTTCTGTGGTCTGGTGGCTGGGGGATGCGGTTCTGTGGTCTGGTGGCTGGGGGATCCGGTTCTGTGGTCTGGTGGCCGGGCGGATGCAGCGAACGCGAAGACGACGCCCGATGCCTATGTCGCCTGGCTGTGTCCGCACTCTGGTGACCGTCGATGGCTTTACAGTATCGTTAGGTCACGACCCTGACCGCGTGAACCCGCCGATCGAGTTAATTTATCGATAACACCTTTACCAGGGTGGGGCTCGTAAACAAAATGCCCTGATCTGGCCAGCGTGGAGGGCCATGTCATGCAAACCGGTGACGGCCGAGACCGATGTGCTAGTGCGCGAAGGATGCGGTGGCCGCCCGGTCGCGTCTCGGGCTGTTTGTCGATTATGCGGCCGCCCCGAGGCAGCGGCCCTGTCTCATGTCACAGATTCACCGATGGATGAGTCACAGAAAGTGACGATGTATGGGGACCGTGACGCGATCAGGGCCCCGCTGTCGCTCCGCGCGGTCCAGACTGGCCGCGCACGTCCTCGCACTCGTCGGCCGCACGCTTCATGTTCGTTCCCCAGCCGGCGCTGGTGTTCAGATTCGTGGTGCAAGAAATTGTCCGTAGATGCTGTTCCACCCGGCAGATTTGGTTCGCCAGCCGGTTATGACAGCGGGAGAATCGGTTGGGCTTCCACCAGTACATACGTGCTGAGGGTTAAATCCCAAGAAATTAACCTGAAGACTGGTAAGACAATGTTCAACAGAACAACGATATCTTACGCGTGCGGTGAAAAACATCCGTCGACCATCCTCTGCGTACCTGACATCCGAGGATGTGGGGGCCCCAGCGCAACAACATCTCCATGTCCCAGAAATAGCGCACAGAAATAAGGTAAGCTATTTATTGCCGTTTTTGCAGGCGGCGTCCATTTTTCTTCCATCGGAGGGAGGGCAGCTGGTTTTGCAAGGGACAAAGGACCGCGGGACGCCCCGGTGAGCTGGCGTTCTTTGAGCGGTTCTATAACGGCTGTCCTAGTTGGTTGATCTTTTGAGGCGCGCTGCAGTTACGCGAAGGAAGCGTAGCTGCAGCGCGCCTGCCGAAGCCATGACGCTGCCCGCCGCTCCACTGGCACGGCTCCCCACGCTGGTCGGCGGGCGTGGCGGCCAGAACAAGGCTGGCGATTCGCCCCCCCAAAAGCAACTTTTGAATTGCATGCCTAAGAAATGATAGCATCTACTGGACATTACCGCATCTTTTTTTCGTCAGTCTTTTGCTCTTTGGGTTGTAGCTCTCCGCTTTATATTCACCTACGCTTATTCATTCACATCTATACACACTTGCTTCAGTACGTACGAATAAAAGGGCATCACAGTGTTGTACGGTATCCCTATCACATACATCATATAACTACCCCATCCAAGCTGAAGTCAAAGCCTTGCACACACGTCGCATCGAAAGAAGCGAACATAATGTGCTGTACAATAAGTGAACATGCTATGAGCATCTGCGTAACGCGTAAATGGATAAAAGGTATTTTTTCGTCATGTCCGATCACCTTTTAGAGCCACCGGGATTTATTTCACCATCCGGCATTCCACAGGAGCTCGTCGATGTGTTTGGGGGCTTTACCATATCGTCGATCACGATGGAGAAACATCGCCTGGGGATGTCCTATATTGTAATAAACACGCACTCGGATATCAGCTTAGCGGCTGGTTACAGCGGGGAAAACCAGCCGCATCCCCAATGCGTCCATCGCATAACGACGGCAGAAGTGCATCGACAACGATCGCAGCGAATGCAGCGAACTCGAAGAAACTCCGCGCAATCACCAGCGTCCGTCAGCAAGCAGCATCATCATCCCCGCCGGAAGCGGGTCCGTCTGCCCCCCCCCCCCCCCCCCCCAGTGGAACCGAGCCCCGGCTAGTAACGTTTGTATGCGCCATGGCGTCTTCTGCGGCCCTCCATCGGCCTCGACCCAGCCAGTCCGGCCAGCGGCGCCGAGCCCGGCCGGTGACCCTCGCGTCCCGGCGGCGCCCCTTCCCGCGCGCCCCCGCCCGGCCGGCGACCCTCATGGCCCAGCCGGGGCAGCGCGCCCCGGCCGGTATGCGGCCTTGGGGGCGGCTGGGGTGAATGACCACGCCGGTCCGGCCGCGGCCGCTCAATTCAAATTTGTAGCAGAGCTCGCCGGCCTGCCCAAATTCCTGACGCGGCGGCGGCGGCGGCGGCGGCGGCGGCGGCGGCGGCGGCGGCGGAGGCACGTCCACCGCGCTTGGCCCGCCGCCTCGCTGCCTTGTTCCCGCCACCTGTCTGGACAGCGGCGCCGAATTTGGCGAGCGGCGTACCGTTGTCGCGGACAGGCCGCGCGAAGGCCGCCGGAAAACGGTCACAATGGCCGGTGCATGTGGGGCGGCTGTCCGGCGGCGGGTCTTGTGTCCGGGGAGGCGGGCCGGTTTCCCTGGAAACGGCGCCCAGTGACGTCGGAGGGCCACCGCCGCCGGTGATGGCGGCGAGGGGTGGCAGTGCCGGGCAGGCGCCTCCTACGCGGGCGGCTCGTTTTGGACCGCTTTTGTTTTTCGAGGGTTTGATGATCAGAACGACCACAACATGCAGAAATAGGAAATTTTGGATAGGTTTTACGTTTCAGAGTGTGTAACATTTGAAAGTGGAAGGAATGGACGGGATTCGAAAAAATGCAGTAAGGTGAGATAAAAGACCCGCATAATATGCATTGGAGATCTTTCCCAGATCGATTCGGGAAAGTTATGATCTTCCTGCATTAACTGCATTTCATTACAACACTACACGAAATGTACAGATACTGTATTACCTCCGCAACTGATTGTAGCCTTTGACGAAATACGTATTGTACAGAGCAGTTTGAAATGTCAGCAAATGGAGCAACGCTATTATTTCGGATCTTCAAGACCTCCTATTAGATAAGCTCCCCCCCCCCCCTTGGAACTACCGTTATACAAATGACAAAACTGAGTACAAATAGCTGATACATCTCCAAAGTATTTTCGTCATGCGACTAACGCGCAAGTGAAATCCATTAGAGGGATAAACTCCTAACACTCACCCCGTATCCAAAAAGAATTAAGCGTGAATGTAAAATGACATAGCGATGCACGTCAATTTGGTCTGCATCTACACTGCATACGGGTATGGCGTGATACGGCATGGACCTTGATTAGTTCAAAAGCTTTGTGAGTGGTCGGAGACAGGTGGTGCGTGGAGGACTGACAACCATATCGGTAACCAACGGAGTGTCCCAGGGGTCCATAGTCGGTCCACTAATATTCACCCTTCTCACGAATGACTTGCCCAGTCACCTGTCACACGGACGCCTCATCTCATATGCATGTGGCACTCAACTCTAGGACCACGCTCCTCCCAGCAAGCAGTCTCAAAGCACTAAAACACCGTCTGGAAAAATCTATTTGCAAACTTCGGGCTTGGTTCAGCACTAACTCACTGAAGGTGAATAAGGAAAAAACCGACTTGGTTTTGATAGGTTTAAAACGTAATTTAAAGAAAACCTGGGATTTTCACTTAACGATCAATGGAGACGCTATCTCATCTTCACTGCAAATTAAATTGTTCGGTGTGATCGTAGACTCGACGCTTTCGTGGGACAAGCATGTCGCCCAAGTCGTACAAAAATGCAACAGAATTCTAATCTCGCTGTACCGCCTTAGGCATTGATTTACATGTAATGTTCCCAAAATTATTAGCGAAGACTGCTTTTCCACATGTTATTTACTGTCTGTGCGTATGGGATGGCGGATCGAGTGCCAGGTGCAAGGGATTCAAAAAGTTATGAGTTTTTCCGCCAGGATTGTCTATGGCATAAAACGCAGCCAGCATACAACACCGACACTTGAATCTCTAGGCTGGCCCCGGATTGATGACTTGGTCAAATGGAAGGACATGCTGAAAATATTCAAAGCCCTAAATTGTAAAAAAAAAAATCGCCCCGGCTGTCTCATCTATTTTTAAGCCACGTTCCTCCCTTTCACTAAGGGAGACGCGGTCCTTGATATCAATGTCCCTCCATTTACCCAGGTACCGATTGGAGGCCACCAAGCGAGTCGTTCCTTATCGTGCGGCAACTTGGAACCGCCTGCCTCTGTCCACCACTATGCCTTTATCTCTGACTTTTGAGAGATTAAAAACTTGCATTTCAAAACCCAAATGTTTAGGTCATGCGCTTTAGTTTTACAACTATGTTGATTACCTGTGTCATTGTATCGTATTTTATCGTATCGTGTTTATCGTACCGTATTTTATATTATCATACTTGATAACCTATTTCACAGTAACATATCTTTAAGTATATTTCGTAGTATCGACTGTTATGTATATACTTTTTTTCGTAATGTGTTGTAACGAGTGAGTGAGTGATGTAACGACCCGCAGCTAGGGAACGTTATAACAAGACAAAACCTGAAAAGCCACCTCGTGGATGGTTGTCGAACAAGCAAAATACAACTACAAAATACCAACACCAACGTATCTACACTGTATCAACACGCAGATGAACAGGCCGCGAGACGATTCGGACTGCACATGACGCCCATAGCCATCGAAAGCAGCCAGTATCTCCTGCGCGCACTTTTCTCACCCCCGTTTCACCCAGAATACAGTGTAGGAACAAAAGCTGTTCAAACTATCAGCTAACCTGCATGCCCCATACAGCGTACGTGACCCAGCGCTGTCGCAGCGGCGGCTGCCCGGCCTGGACGGAGACACGTGTGGCCGGCGGCGACGGCGCCATGCTTTCCGGCCGCGACGGCGGGCTGCTCCGGCGTCGGTTGTGGAGCCCGGGCCTCCTCGCCGCCGGCCCGGCCCGGGGCGTCGGCACACCGTACGCCGGGCGTAGCGCGCGGCCGCCAATCGCGCTATCGATCGGTCGGCGCCGGCGGCGATGGGGACGCCTCGCGCCGTGGAAGGCGCCTCGTGCGGGGGAGGCCGCCGACCTCTAACGGGGTCCAGCCACCTCGCACCGGCTGGGTAAGGGAGTCTCTCGCGGGGTAGGGGAGTCTCTCGCGGGGTGAGGAAGCCTCTCGCTGGGTAGGAGGGTCTCTCGCGGGGTAGTGGAGTCTCTCGCGGGATAAAGGTATCCATTACGGAGTGGAGGAGTATCTCAAATCTCTCTCGCGGAGTAAGGGAGTCTTGTGCAGGGAAGGGGTTCTTCATCGGACAAACTAAAAGACGGGCAGCGATCTCATTGCCCGCCCCCGGCCGCCTCCAAGCAGGACAGGGCAGGGCAGGAGCGTGGAGGCTTTGCGCAGGACAGGGGCCTCTGGCCAGCAGTCGGCACTGAGTGCGGCATGTGTATACCCCGACATGGCCTTTCACGAATCACCGCAGGCCAGTGTCGTAAGAGTGGGGAGACACGGGAAGAAGCCCCCAATTTTAGAGAAGTTAGCGTCGTCCATACGCTGTCGCAGGGTAAAAACTGGGAATTCAAATCTCTATCCTGCCCCCACCCACCCACACACATACGCCCCCCCCCCCCCCACGCACACACACACGTTCTGGGCGTTCCTTCACTCCTGCTGACTAGCTCGGGCTCATATTCTGGTCAGGGGCTGTTGGCCAGCGCGGGCCGGCAGTCTTTCCACCGACTGCCGCCGAAGTCCGATTGGCCTTCACGTTCCTCCCCGCTGCTCGGCGAGTGCCCTCCTCGCACTTTGAATTTCGAGAGCTGGCCGTCCTAGCCGGGCAGGAGGCGGTTGGAATGCGATGGCGGCAGCGGCGGCGGCGGCGGTGGCGGTGTAGTCCAATCAGCCCAGGTGCCGACGCGCGCGCCGCCGCTGCCTCCAGTTCCCACCGCCGCCCGACCATCTGTCGGCCCCCGCCGGTACGTCGCGGGTCAATGGCCGAGCCCGGCACCCGAGCCGCCAGCAGCCCGGGGGGCACTGACCTGGCACCGCTGACCGCTGTCACGAGCACAGCGTACAACTTTGCAGCAGTCGGATAAGGCAAGACGCGCGTATTTGCAAGATATTGGCGTACAAATAAAGTAACCGCTTTGATAGGGTGCCCTCTGCGCCTGCAGTGACATCTATTGGCAGCCAGCTAAAAGCAGAGTTTGTAGTCGGCCCCCAGGGTGATTTGGAGCGCTGCTTTCCGCGAGGCATGCTTGTGCATTAGTGGATTTGAGTTGTGACTCAGCCTCGATTTGGGTATCAGCGCTAGGCGCACAGGCTCCACATGGTTACATAAAATGGTTACGTAAGTGCGCGCTCATTGGAAGCAGATAAGCCAGATGCGGTCGGTTTCAACAGTAACTTTCGGGCTGTGCGAAGGGGCCGAAAGGTTGGGCTGCAGATCACATGAGGGTAGCGTGGCCAACAGAACCGGATCTTCAGATTTCGCCGGGCCGCGATTGCCACTGAAGGCCGCTAGCATTAGTCTCGGTCCGAATCGAACGAAGGCCCTTCGCTCCATTTCAGCCAGGGACGCGATAGGCCGAACTGGGGTCCCTGTGCCAAATAATGGATCCCCTGTGCCGTTAAGGGATACTTTTGCGTCAGTCATGGCCCCTTGCGTTGATCCGCGGTCGCACGCCGTTTTCAAAGGTCTTTCCGCGTCAGGGAGGAGATCAATATATTGTAATGTGTCCCTCTGAGGGACTACAGATCGACGCAGCGGGCGCCGCGCGCATGAATACGACCTTGTTTCGGGAAATGATGCCTTTTTGAAATGCATCATTTCCCATCGTTTTTCAAAGATACCATTTTTTCGAAAGGCTTTCAACGCCATCAAAAATCGATTCGGATTGCCTTAAGGTAAGAATGAAGTACATATCTTAGGACAACAATGTTTAGATTGATCCTCTGAGCGATTTAAAAGTCACAGCAAGCCGAGCAAAACAACACATATTTAACCTTTATGTTTTATCATCAATTCAGGAGAAAAATTGACATTCTCATGATTTATAGTCCTTGACAATAGCTCAAATTCTGCATAATGAAATGCGTACCTATAAGCAAATACACAAATGCGTGCCTATTACTTTTCCGTTATCAGAGAGATGACACATTCAGTCAAAAACAAAGGAAAGTTATGAGGAATAGAAACATGCAAACACCCGCATTCTCAAACAGCATTACACAGCCCTATTTCATAAATAATGACTTGGCAGTTCGCCTCTCATCGGCGCCAGCCGTTCGTCATCCAACGGCGACTTGTTCAAGAGACAGGGCGTTCGCTATGCGAAGGGCCGTTGTCCTGCCACCGTTTGCACCGATTCAACGTCTGGTTCTCTCACCTCATTGACTTGCAAATACGAGTGGAATTTCTGGTGGCTCTTGGCTCCATTTCAGTTAAAGAAGGCACAAGAAGGCCACAGGTAAAAGTAGAACGAATGTAACGTACCTATTGGCAGCTGGTGCGATTCAGCCTCTTGCCGATTCTCTCGACTTATACGCTAATTGTCTCGCAAATATTTAATCTTAAAATGCATAGCCGTAGGAACATTTCAAAAAGTGAAGGGGACAGGCTCAGAGTACGTTAAAGAACCTTGTACTGCGCAGTCGACCCCGGTGACTGCAGGGGTGGAGGAGATTAGAGAATTTGTACGCTTAGTGCACAATTGATTTTAGATGCGTAAATGTTCTGGTTGCCAATTGCTATGCTATATTATACATCCACAATGGTTGTGCCCTAGTGCACAATTCTATCTGCTCGACCCGCCCATACCAGTCGGTAAAAGACAAGCCAGCTTTATAAGGCAAAACATATTCATGCGTCTTAGCATCACTTCCAGCAAGAAGACAAAGCCTTCAGGTGGCGGGACACTGTCAACCATCGGGGAGGCATCTGCCTGCGCATTAAGCATGCTAAAATGTGACCTCTGCCCAGGCTGGCCAAATTCCAAAATCGAGTTCCTGGCCCACTCTCTAGTCGTAGAATGAAAACGAGTCCAAGAATAAAAGTCCTTCTGGATAATCGCTTCCCGAGACGTGCCCACCACCGGCGGTTGCCGCCCTGGCCTGGCTGCTGCCCGCCGTCCGCGGTCACCACCCTGGCCTGGCTGCTGCCCGCCGTCGACAGTCACCACCCTGGCCTGGCTGCTGCCCGCCGTCGACAGTCACCACCCTGGCCTGGCTGCTGCCCGCTGTCGACGGTCATCACCCTGGCCTGGCTGTTGCTCGCTGTCGACGGTCACCACCCGAATCATTGGCAGCGAACTGATTGACTGACTGCTTTGTCGCGTGTTTATCGGCCGGTGGTACTAATCATTGGTATGTAAAGCAGTGAGACGCCTGCTACAGTAATAACTATCCAACGTCTACCCTGACACAAATTATAGCACGATATAAAACTCCAGACAACTGCCTGTCAGAGATATGCGTTGGTGCACCGAGAGTCCATTTGCACCCCACCCAGTGTAACCGGATCGATCCGTTTTCACCCGAAGGAAGAACGTGTAGACCTTTTTTGAAGAAGTCGCTTACATCTGTCCCGGCGCTTAGCATAAACCGGCATTTTGGAAAAGAAATAGGCGTTTGATGTAGTTTCGTACAATTACCATACCACAATATTCAATCATTTCGAATGGCTCTGTGGTTGCGCATATTTCTGAAGTGAGCAGCATTACGCTATTTGCTGAACAGATAAATCTTAACACGCGCCTGGGTGACCAGTTGGATACCCTTCGCTCGGGTGGGGTCAATTTGACCACCTTGAGATATCAGGAACTAAGAGAGCTAGAGACACCACATTCACATGGTGTATTGGCCTGCACGAGAACTCACTTAGGTAAAATTTTGAGGTTTCTAGGTCATGACATTCGGGCCAAATAAGGTCAAACAAGGTCAAACTCCAGGCTGGTCTCCAAAGTGCCCCCCCCCCCTGAACCTAAGTATCTGTTCTAAGCAGGTGGTCACATCCTCATTTAAGCCAAGTAACCTATTTGACCTTTCGGGGGTCAAGGAGACCAAAATCATACAAGACTGCTTTGAGTTTTGCATTTGAAAAAGCGACAAAGATAACGCTTGTCAGCATGTTTCTTAAAAACTTCTGACCTAGAACATTTTAGTTCAGTAACCTATTCTGACCTTTAAGAAGTTCATGCAAGATGAATAATGCGGTTCTTGTTATCAATAAATTCGAAATGATCAGCGGAAACTGCCGCATACAGCAAGCCATATAATAATAAAACAGGCTGTTTTTAACCATGGTCTGACCTTAATACATGACTCTAGGTCAATGGAATTTGTTAATTCGATCGTTGTGTTGCCTAATAAAGTATCTCAGAAATGTATGACTGTCTTACACTCCGTTGTGGTGTCGGATTGAACGATTCCATAGGAACTGACTTCGCAGAATCCATGGCCTGACTTTGACCTGCTATAGGTCAGTGACCTTACCAGGTACGTCCAAATTTTTTGTACACAAAATGATCCATTATTGAACTGAACACAGCTATGCGAAATTTGGCACGGCTACGCCGCGTCGTTCGGAAATCATTCCGGCAAAAACTTTGGGGAGTGTCAAATTGACCCCCCACCCCCACCCCAAGGGCGCGTTAATCGTGTACATTCCCTTTTTATCGTCAGTTCCCAAACTTATGGCGTGCGATTCCAGTGGTTAAGTGTAGACTGTCATGACGTGCTTCATTCCGCATCCTCCTCTGGTATCTTTAAAAGATTTTTGCCCGAACCTCTTGGTCGGAAGCATTTCGAGGATTCGTGTCCGCGCTAAGCACTGCTTGTTGCGTAACCGCCGTACCACCATCCGATCGTAAGATCCCGGGCCAACGGCAAAATTGAACGTCGAAAGCTTAGCGTGCCAGAATGATCGGAACGTTCGGTCGTACCCTCCGACGTCTCCTGACCTCAAGCGTGGCCGCTACAACTGGCCGCAGGCCATTCCTCTCAGGGACAAGAGGTCTCTGCCTAAAGCGGCTCGATCCCACGCGATGATAACTGGCCGAGTCGGAACGCAGACGCCAGCCAATTGAACTATCGGGACGTTCATCTATGTCTGAACGCAAAATCGCAAAGTTTCAAAGAAAGCCTCCTTCGAGAAGTAGCCGTTGGGACATCCTGAGCCAGACCAGCGAGGCAGCAAGACACCCTGAGTCAGACCAGCGAGGCAGCGAGACACCCTGAGCCAGACCAGTGAGACAGCGAGTCACCCTGAGCGAGACCAGCAAGGCAGCGAGATGCCTTGAGGGAGACCAGCGAAAAAGCAAGACACCCTGGGGGAGACCATCGAGGCAGCGAGATGCCTTGAGGGAGACCACCGAAAAAGCAAGACACCCTGGGGGGGGGGGGGGGGACCATCGAGGCAGCGATATGCCTTGAGGGAAACCAGCGAAAAAGCAAAACACCCTGAGGGAGACCAGCGAGGCAGCTAGATGCTCTGAAGGAGACCAGCGATGCACCGAGACACCCTGGGGGAGACCAGGGAGGCAGCGAGACAACCTAAGAGACAACAGCGGTGCAGCAAGTCCAGCCGGCGAGACAGCCCAGCCAGTACAGATGCACAGATGCCTGGACGTCGTACATGATGCCGCATTGGGGACAATATTTGCTGCAGTGGCGCAATACTTCAGAAATTGACGGAAAGGGGAGGGCTAACGAATTCAAAGGTGTTTTTTTTTGGGGGGGGGGCTTTGCATAATGGGGAGCCCTTGGTCTCTCGGGAAGTTAATTGCATAAGCCAATCTACCACCTATTTGAGCCGCACGTGAGAAGTCCACCCCTCTCCCTCCCTCATTTAACCCCATAAGTCACACCAGGAGTAAATCCCGGTGGGTGGCTTCCCACGCATAATCCCCAGTGCGTGTTGTACACTGCAAACGAGTTGAGTCGGTATCCATGTTACTATTGCAAAAAGTCAGGCAAACCTGATTCAAGAATCATAACGTTTTCGTGAAAACAATATCGCAGCAACAGAACAATAATAAAACACAAAAACAAGGATATCAGCGACTGGATTTCCACCACCACCAAGTTTTTGGAACTACGCCTGCAGGTTCCTGGATTATACTACGTTGAAACAAATGTGCGAGCAGAAACAACTACAAAAAGGTAGAGCGACACCAGCCCATCGCGAACGACGTTTCAGACTGCGAGCAAAAGCCCCCTTCTTGAACCATAGTGCTCTAGCGTTGTGCGTCGCATTGTGCCACGGCGGATGAATGATGTTTTCAAAAGTTATCATGGACAGAACACTAAAAGCCACGTCTCAACCCTGGCACGGATTGGGTGCGGCGAATAGGTGGCGCTACTGCATACCGAGTGCGGCCGTATCCGACACAGCATCCAGTGTCATTTTGTCGACCCATATTGATAGCAATTCTAGTGCAAACTTGTTGAGATGTTGAGATGTGCCAACCATGTTGCAATGCGGCACAATCATTTTCGAGGACATTTGTTCCGCTTTGTCGGTTACAACTCCTAAGCTTACGCGTGCTGGCTGGTCCTCGTGGCGCTTCAGGCAACGCTGATGCACGATGGCACGTAGAGTTTCGGACCTCGGCCCGGGAGCACACGTAATATGTGTGCGGATAACCAACCAGTAAAGTGGCATCATAAACCATCACAGGTGTCGTCTAAACGCGCTGCATTTCATTCAGAACCAAAAATTAATCGTTGTTACATCCAGCTCGAGACGGTTTAAGTCAGCTATGGCGCAATACCATCGGGAAATGTGATACAAAAACAGTAATCAATATTTTGCTCAATAGGTGGCGTTCTCCTTGCAATTGTGTGCGCCCGAAGCACTGCAGGGTCTTTACAATTACCATAACAAAGAAAGGAAATCCTTAGGAAATGTAGGGCCTTTTGTGTCAGACGATACGCTTATTTCTAAATAAGGGGACTTCAGAAGCCAGACGTGTGGCGAATTGTCTCCCGCTACGTTGAAACACATGTTTGAGTATTTACGAGCGCAGTAGAAGAAACGCGAAAGGCTTGAGATCATTCCCAATTCAGGTGGATGCGGAAGACACGTGAATGTGCTGATAGTAGATACATATGCCACACATGACTGTTCATTTAATAACACATGGCTGACGACGTGCCCCGTACATGCAGGTAACCTGCCACACACACATAAGTTCTTCTGTTCCGGTGTCTCGCCTCCGGCTCACTGGTACACACGGTACGTCCAATGTCACTTCTGTATTTGACACTCGTCACGAGCACTCCACACAGTCTGTCCCACCGGCGCGTCCGCCCTCGCGCCGGTGGCTCTCAGTCTTCTCTTGTTACTACCTCCTCTCCTGGCCCCCACGGCCGCGTCCCCCGCACGGGCGCATGGGGCGAGAGGAGGGGAACGCGAGCGCCTGTAAGCGGCGCTTGCCAAGTTAGACAGTGAGAAAGGCCGTTTAATAATATCCGTCACGTCATTGCACCTAACCCAAACAACATGGCAACACAAACAATACAAATATACCATGAATAATCGTTTTGCACCCAGCTATCGCAGTCATAAACTGAATCGACCTGGACGCCGTCTGACTCGGGCGCTCCGCTGTTTGCGGTTGCCCTACAGACACTGCGATTGGAGACCTGTACGTATTCGAATGGGGATTCGGTTTTGTTGGTGATTCCTTGGTTGGCGCCAGGTTACGGAGAAACAGTGGTGACGTAAGCCGCGGGATAAGTGACCCTGAGCTGCTGTCGCCGGCTCGTCAGGCGGTTTAGCCGCGGCCTGGGATGGCGTGGGATTCGCAGCCTCGGCCCCTGCCAGCTGATTCGCAGCCGCGGCTTGGGCTGGAGCGAGATTCGCGATATCAGCCTCCTTAGGCGGGCACCCAGCCACGTCAGTCCCTTGCGAGGCGGGCAGACACAACAATTGTGCTGCTGGTTCAGCTGGTCCAGCTGTCTGCTGTCTGTTTGTGGACATCGGTACGGCCGGTGCTGGTGTGACTGTCTGAATCGGCACCTGGCGCTGCGACCGTCCCGTCTGACTGTCTAACGCCGCGCCGGCGTAGTCCGGTGTGTTGGTGTCGCCGACGGCGATTGCTGCTCTACAGTGCCACCGTTAGGCGGCTTCAATCGATTGCGGTGGACCACCAGTTTCCTGCAGCTGCCGTCGCACAGCTGATTGCGGCAGTTCACTTTACCTGTTGGGAAAGCACCACCGCAGGTTTCCAGGACCGAGCGAACTTGTGATACTCGCCTTGGGTGAGCACCTTACGGACCAAATACACACGTCGCCCGCCTGGTGGTGGAATGCGTTCAACGTGCGGCTGGGGCCGGGGCGGCGGCGGCGGGCTCCGCGCCCCCGGGGGACCCGTCATCGAGAAGGGGCGGGGTGTATGCGTTTTCTGTGGCGGCGGCGGCGGGGGCGGGGGCGGTGTCAATTGCATTCGCGGCCGCTGCTCCGTCATGAGAAAACGACATTTTTTGGGTAACTGGGCCGTCTGGCGGGTGACCTCTCGGGTCGACGGTGGCATGCAGGGCATGCCGCCAGCATCGCAATGGGTCAGACCAGGGCGGTGGACCGTAGTAAACTGGAATTACCCAGTGTTTCCAGCCATCGGACGAGCACCCCCTGGGGATCCCTGAAGTTGGGCAGCCATTTAAGACTGCTGTGGTCGGTTCGCAGAACAAACTTCCGTCCCGACAGGAAGTGACGAAAGTGCGTCGCAAACGTGACAATCACGAGAAGGTCTCGTTTTGTCACCAAATAGTTTTTCTAGCTTTTTGTGAGGGCAGCGCTTGCGTAGGCTGGTCCGTGTTGCACCTGTAGGAGGCAGGTCTTATTCCACGGGCAGATGCGTCCGTATCCAGAATGAAGGGCGATGTTTCATCCTCAAATCGAGACAGAGCCACCACTGGTGCCGAGGTCAGCAGGCCCATCAGCTTGATGAATGCCTCTTCACCCTCAGCGACCAGTGAAATGGCACATGTTTTTGTGTCAGCTGCTTCAGTGGTGCAGCAATCTTAGCGATGCTGGCCATGTGGCGGCGAAAGCGACCGGCCAGGTTAACGAGAAAGTAACGAGAATCAACCAGAAAGTAACCAGGAAGCAAGCAGCTCCTCTTTGGACCTGAGCACTGGCCGGTCCACCACTCTGTGTACCTTGTCCGGATCGGGACCGATTCCGTCTTTGGGGACTCGGTGATCAAGGTACATCACTGCTAGTCGGAACAGCTGGCATTTTACCGGGTTTAGAGTGAGGTCTGCGCTGCTGAGGCGCTTGAGCACTCTCTCCAGGCGCTGCAGGACCTGACTGATCGAGTCGCCGCGGACAGTGACGTCGTCAAAGTATACCAGTTCTTCCTTCGGCGCCAGTCCGTCCAGCACGATGTTGAGTAGCCGGGTGAGCGGGCACGGCACCCCGGCGCGACCGTAGCTGCAGCGCCTCCAGGCATAGAGGCCCCAGAGCAGGAGATGGCCGTCTTGTTTCTGTACTTCGGCGCGCCCTCCGTCTGATTACACCCCGACTTCAGATCCAGGATTCAAAACGCAGAGGAGCCAGCCAGAGACTCAAGAACGTCATCAACTCCGGAGACCGGGTAGGCCGGGACCTGGGTGATACTGTTCACTGTGCGCATGCCGGGACAGATACGCAGTCCGGCTCCACCGCGTTCGCGGACCAGCACCACTGGACTGGCCCACGCACCATTACTTCTCTCTAGGGTGCCTTTTCTGACCAGGTCATCGATTTGAGCTTTTACTTCGTCTCTGAGGTGGGATGGTATACGTCTCGGCCCTTGCCTGACAGACGGATGGTCGTCCGTTGGAATGGTGTGCTGCACCAGCGTAGTGAGCCCCACTCGTCCGTCAAACAGGTGGTGATAACTTGTCAACGATTTTGCCGCCCGTGCTCTTTCCGCACACTTCTGCCGTATTCACCTTCCCTGTGTTCACATTGGAGGTCAGAGTCAAGCGATGCGATTCGGTATTTTCTCTACACCGTTACATGTGGTTGTGACATTTTTCTCCACAGCACCGGGAGGGGCTGACCAGGCTGAACCTCCACTACAGCAGGCATCGTCAGCAAATCCGTACCTTCGTCACCTTCGATGAACTCTGGACCCGCGAAAGATTCGTCATCAGCATAACCGTTAAGGACGCATTCCGCTCCCGGCAGCACAGACCAGTCCTGCCGTGCTATCATGCCGCATGTCGACAGACCCTGCCGGCCCGCTGCGCCGCCCAACCCATCTTTGCTCGGCGGGTGCCCTGTTTGCTTGCTCGTGGCGCGCTGTACCTGACCTACGGAGTCCCGGCCGGGGTTGTTTTCGCGCAGTCCGGAGCTTGAGTTGCTGATGGGCCGTCGCCGACTGGGCTAGCGACGGAACACGAGACGGCGGGACGCGACATCCATCAGACAGCCGAACCGTTGGAAAAAGTCCCGACCCAAAAACGACTCGTTCTGGTTGTTGTCACGAGAATCAGAGCCGCGAAAGAGTTCAGGTCAGCGATGAACGCGGACACCGGTTAGCCGACACCACAGAATTGGGGAACTGGGATTTGAATGCTAAGGATGCCATGTTAGATCGAAACAAAACAATGTAAGGTTCTTTCGTGTCCGATTTCAGGCAAGTACCACCGAGCTCAAATAAAGCCGCATTATCGGCAAAACGATCACAAGACTTTTAAAGTCCATCCATAAGATCACGACAGATGCCGGAACCGTGGACAGATGTACGATTAATTCATGCCATTCAAAAACGATGAGTGCAAGACGTCACACTCAAGACTGTTTGGGACCGTTCCGTGCACAGTAGAGGGCGTGGATCTTAGGAGCTGCCGTCGGACAGGCTGTCTTATTTTATACCTGTCCTGTACCTGTACCTGTCTTGTACCTGGGCAGAGGGTTGTCCCCTTGTTGACTCTGCAGCGACTGGTCTGCTGTCTCTCTCCGAGTAGCAGTAGTGACGGCTCGGGGTCGGGGAGGCGGTGGGCAGGTTCTGGGCAGAGGCTGCGGTGTCAGTTTACTGAGACGACTGAGGAGGCTCTGTTTCTGGTGGAGGTGGTCACCATACAGGACCGTTCCACGTGAGGAGAGCTGACCGGTGGCGATGTGGCCACGGTGAGGCGAGCACTGGCAGACCTGGGTACTACCTGGGCCCTACTCAGCCGCGGGTAAGGCGCAACTGCTAACAGCGCCATGATGAATGATGTCGAACATAACCAGCGAGCTCAGATGGACTGAAACAGGCTGATGACGCTTCGGCGGCAGCATTCATTACAAGCCTCACTGTGAGCGTCTGAGCTCCATCGTCGTGGAACGTAGCAGGGTCGAGCGTAGATAGCCAGATCGACGAGAAGCGCGAGTTCGAATTGGTATGAGGGTTGGGCCACGCCGTTACCACCAGTGTAAGTTCTGCTGTTCCAATGTCTCGCATCCGGGTCACTGGTACGCACGGTACGTCCAAAGTCACTTCTGTATTTGATACCCGGCATAGGCACTCCCACGGTCCGTTCCACTGGCAGTCTGTTCTCGCGCCGTCGGCTCTCAGGGTCTTCTCTTGTAACCATCTCCTCTCCTGGCCTCCGCGTCCGCGTCCCTCGCATGAGGTGCCTGGGGCAGATGGAGGGGAACGCGAGCGTCTGTCAGCGTCGCTCGCCAAACTACGCAAACATTCACTGGCTAGCACATAGATGTCCCCTGACACCTTACACATAAATATTGATGTAGTCGGTGCACCGTTTGCATTTCTAGTTTGATTTAGTGCTCCCTTCTCGTTTGTTGAGTCACTTAGCTTGGGATTATCTTGAGGTCTAATTTAGCGTCAGTCAATCCATGCTATTTTGGTATTCATTTTGTATTGCTAATTTTAGTCTCTGTTCTGTCTGTTTCCGCTCTGTTTAGTTCTAGGTCTAGTCTGTCCATTTCCGAGGTTTCGTTGTTTCCCTGTCAGCGTCCACGAGGGTTGAAGGTGTTGGAGATGGGCGGTCATCAAATATAGTGCACCTAAAACCTCGGTGTCTTCGACGTGGCGGCCGTCTACACTGAGGCCAGTTGTCACATACTATTCAATATGGAAACTTTCTTCATCTAACACGATTTTCAAGGTAGCTTTGATCAAATCCTCAATAGGATAGAAAATAAAGATTTGCTTTGCAAATAATGTAAGACGAGCTGAACAGCGAAAATACTTATTACCAAAATGCGTCAAAAACGTGTTCTCCCCGGATTGGAGCATTTTTTCTCTCAAAATTCGGTGGCGGAGCTGGAGGTTCTCAACTAGATAGGAAAACATATCCATAGCTTTTTCGATGTTAAAGCTTATTAAGGCCGGTAACATCTGAATTGACGCTCAAAACATGGCCCTTGAAACGGAGGCATGCCGCAACCACTAAAAGCTGCATATACAGATGTAAACACAGCGAACAGATCACAATCGGACCGGAATATCACCAAAGGCAATGCTTGGTGGCGCTCAATGTTGGCCGACGTGCGGTCTTCTTCGCTCAAAAACACGATGCTGTCAGACGCGAGTCGCCTGAAACACCGACGCTTACAGCCATGTCCCGACTTTGACGTTCCATAGGTCAGTTATTTTACAAGGTAGACATAATGTTTTATGTCAGCAGGTTGGCTATTCAATTGCCTGCAGCTTTACAAAGATTGGTGCGGTGCAGACACACCGTACTTAACTTGTTTTAGATAACAAATCTTGGGGGAGGGTTAAATCGATTCCCCACAAAGGTGCATGTTCACGTAGTTGTAATTACGTACACATCAAGATATGGTGAAAAAGCTGGAGCCCGAATGTTTGGGAGATATATCTTTCTTTCGGCATTGAGCAATAAACAACATCCAGATAGTTTTGTGGTCCACTTTAGGTTGATTTAGTTACCCGTTTTTGATGTTGAACGTTTCCGATATTCATCGTTTCTCAGCATTTTGGCAAGCATACACATAGTTGTGTTGCTTGTAAATAAGTCAAGATATTAGTTGTCAGCAAAAGTGGAACGGTTTCAGAAAGCTCAGGAAATAAAGCTAAGAAGCTAGAAAGCCAGAAAGCTCAGGCCTCAAGCTCAAGGAGCAAGGAGCAGGAGCTTAAGCTCAATTAATTGTACTTTATTAATCCTTTGAATGCTGCTGAAGTGCTAGACAGCCATTGCATTTGATATCTGCTAAAAACAAAAACGTTCAGGTAATTTCTGAGTCTTTCAGCGACTGTGAAACTAATTTGTCATCCTCATCCAGAACAGAAAAGTTCCTGGTTAAAATTGCTGCCACTTTTTGTAGAGCGACCAGCAGGACGACTTTGAAGCGTGGAATGTGTGATCTCTCGTATTTTGGTAAAGTTGGCCTTGTAAACGCACATCGTAATGCTTTAACTATGCATATTGAAACTCCTATATGAAATGAAATACGGGTGCATATGAAATCCGTGCACAAACATGACATGTTACAAGCCTATTTGTGAAAAGGCAGTGCAGAATTTGCTTTATATTACAACAAAGTTAAAATTCACATATATCGCTGACGGCCTTCGAGACAGCATGAGCTTCTACCTGACCTAGCTCATCGGCAAGCCGGAGGAGGTGCCCATCGCAACCTGCCCACCCAGAGAGGCATCCTCCAGCTGCGGCATGTGCTCAAGCTGAGGACGCTGGCCGCAGGTATGAGGAGCATCCCCTCACGGCGAGGACAGGGGAATGATGACGAGAAAAACCTGGATGAGGGTTAACTGCAGGGTCTAGAGAGCCCTACTGAGAAACAGTGAGTATTCGGGTGGTAGCCAGAAGCGATTGCTCCAAGCTTCTATCATTGTAGGAAAACCGCAAGGGTCACGTTTTTCGTCACTTAAGCTTTCCCCATCGTGTGATTGAGCCTTATCCAGTTCTCTCCCATTATCCTTTCCTCTTGCTTGCCAGCTCCATGAGGGGATGCCCGTCACATTCATGGGGCCCAGCACCCTCATCTACGTGCTGTAGGGTATTTATCTACGTGAGGAATTACGCGACGGCACTTCCCCGACTTGTCAGTGAGCTTGATAAGGTGGGAGCTCGTACTGTCTCTCGCGCCTCTATCCCTCTTTGCAAAATCCCATCACTGTGATCACTTTGTGCAGTTCGAAGCTAATTTCGTATCATTCACGAAGAGGTTCGTTGTAGGTATCACCTTGCCACGCTGATTGCCGCATAGCACATACTGCAGTCAACCAGCGCACAAATGCAAGACTGGGGTGAGTGGAGTAGGAGATACCACTAAAACGAGTGGGGACCGTTCGGGTTGAGGCGCGGGGTTGAATGCACCCTATTTATAAACCATGCATAGCTGCTTCGAGCTACGTACCTCAGTTAAGTTATTTGACGGTGAGACCTGAGCTGTGTCTCAGACAGCCTACAAGAGGGAGTTAGCACACCGGGTGTGGTGCGTCGTTCGGTGCTACCAGATATAGATCGGAAATATCGGGTGAGCATTAATCCAATTCTTAAGTTATGTCGCTCAATTCAGAATTTCAGTGATCAAGAAAACATGGTCTTGCGGTCAAAAGACATAACTGCTCTCGGAATCAACAAGGGCAGCAAGGCCGTAAAAGTCATTTTACAAGGAGAATTTTACCATGACTGAATTATGGCACCGTATATCACAAAGCCCACCACACCGAAACATGCGACACCATAAACTGCACACTTAAAAGAGGTGTTCAGCTTCCCAAAAGGGCCTAGGATTTTCTTTCCAGAAAGGTGCACTCAGCTGGCGATGTGGGTTAAGGTTAGCAGCCGCCGTAGGACGCACAAATTTCCCAGACATTTTTCTAATCGCAGATACGAAATACGTTTGTCAAGCAGGCGAGCTATAATTAAAAAGAATGCAGCCTGAGCTTTCCGACACCAGTTCCATTTTTCATGAAAAGTTAGTTATTAACTAATTTACAAACAGCAAAAATATGTCATTTGTTCCCAAAACACTGACAAATGGCGAAAATTAACAAAGACCTAACGTAAAAAGCGGGCGGCTTTATCCATTTCGTATCAGTAAGAAAGCTCCATAGCTCCTTTTGCATTCATTCAGCCCCAAAATAGCTAAACTACCCTAAAGATGTTTTACTTCTTTATCGCAACCTGAATTGTTCAGGTATCTTCATCAGCTTTGGTGGTGAATTTGGCATAAAAGATATCTTATGCAAAACAGCTGTCCTGTTCCGGCGCATTTAAGTATTTAGGCGTTATTTTTTCCTACCTAGTTTTCTAACCGACCAGTTTTAAATATTACTTATGCTTTGTCTTATGCATACACTTTTTCACGTGGTATGACCTGTTACCGGACTTTGCGTCTATTATTCATCACATGAAATCAGCAGTAAGCCACCGATTAGTGTTTCACCTAAATGAGAAATTAGAGCAGTCACCTTCACTTGTCATAAAAAGGCTTTTTACGACCATGATTGAGCTGGAAACTCAGCGTTGTTGGCATCGGTGGTGGGTCAGGCGTGTCTTCTGGGACGTGAGCCACATGACCTTCACGCATCTCTCTCACTTTTTCATGTCCACCTCTTCAGTGTCCATAATCTAAGCCGGATCACTCCATAGTTATAATAAAGAGGAAATGTAGATAGCAAAGCTACGATTTGCAAATAACCAGCCAGGTAGCGATGTGGTGATAGTGATGACGAAAAAGACAAACTAGGCAGTGATGTTGTAATGTTAAAAGCAGTTACTGGAGTGTCTTTATTATCAAACGCAATACGTTACGTAGGTGAAGAGCACGTTTAAAACAAATGGATACAAGTTTATAGAAGATGCCAAAGCACGTCCTTTACGCGACAAAAGTCCTAGAGTCGTTTATACGCATATACACATAAAACTACACCATTGCACCCGCAATGAGCTCTTAAAAAGCTATCGAGTTTTATAAGCTTAGCGCAGCTATCACGCGCGTGCAGCACGAACAACATCATTTGGTGCACGCCCCCCCCCCCCCCCCTCCTCCTCGGGCAGACTAAAGGGTTAAGGAAGGATGTGAGGTGCAGTTGTAGATTTATACTTCATTCTCTAGCCCGATTTGCGTTGTACGGACAATAATTTGCTTACGTATTTATGCATTTATTCACAAGAATGGAGTGCACACAGCATGTGTGCCTACCGCAGCCAGTCTGCACATACGTTCTCGGCACATCGCGATTCCATCAACAAAACATTTCCGTTCATGTAAATCAAAACATAAGCACTCTTCCACGTGCCATTCAAGAGAACAGCTCTCAACATTCCCAAAATGTGCTTATGCAGATGCCCTCCTGTTGGGCATGTTTTTCCCCCGTTTGTTTCAACGAACACATATTGCGAGCCTGTTGTATTTCTGGGGTACACTGTTTTAAGCTGTTGTGCCTCTGGACGGGTAACGACCCTCACCCGCTCAGTTCGAAGCTGCAGCAAACGAAGCACCCGTCATTGCAATGTCATGCACAACGCATGTTGGTCGTAACAGCATTGTTTGTTGAGGTGGCTGCTCAGTGAGCATGTAATAATACTTCTGTACGCATACAGATCGCTTAAAGAGCTCACCCACGCTCAGCCGGCTTAACTTCCTTCGGACGGCAATGTTAGCGACGCTGCTTTAGAGGCTTTGCCATCACTCAAGCTGATTTTTTTTTTCAAACGCAGCACCTGTGCAAAACTCGCTGCGCCTAAAACAGTGTTGCAGTAGAGCAAAGTTGGCAGTGCCGGTGATTGCCTTGTTTTATGGGTGAGGTTTTTTGACATCACATGATGATGGTGTAATAGGTCAACTAAAATCCCTTGCATTTCTGCACAGTTGCATGAAGTTGTGATGTTCAAGACCGGGTTTCACAAAATAACAAACACGTTGTACCTACTTCGGTGCGATCGATCAGCAAAACGGACCTTCCCGTGCAGGACTATATTGTCGACACCTGTGCCTTGTGCACCGACGTTCCCAAGAACTAGTCATTACCTGAGTCTCTGGTAGGGTTTCCTTCATCCCGTCGTTTGTAAACCACTTGAGCATAAAATAAAGGGCTTCCTCCATGACCTTTACGTGTTAATTTAGATTCGGTCAATGTCCTTTTACCAATTCTCCGCACTCTGTGAGCTGTTGGCACCAGCTTTACGATTACGCTCATTTTTTATGTACAATACAACGTGGAATTCATCGACGAACGTCGCAGCGTATCGGGGAAACGTCGCGACTTGGATTTTAATGTATTGTATATCGTGGATGCCGCTAAGAGTAATCGAAGAGTCATGGCCGTAACATGTGGAATCTCAGTGTTTGCAGAAGCAAGTAGTGATAGACACAATGAAACACATTTCATAGGTGAATTGGTCACATCAGCGCTACCAGGCCAACGTTCTTGGCTCAAAGAATATGCTATCTGAAATGATCGGGACCGCCGTCTCAGTCAAATGACCCCTGCGAAGCCCATGCTGGTTCTAGATATCAGGGCATGCGATGAACAATGCGCCGCAAGTGACTCGCACGCCAGCTTTTCTTTAGGCCTCAACACTATAGCAATGGACGAGATTGGCTTGAAGTTCCCTGATATAGCCTGATCTAACAATCAGTCCCACAAGTGGTGTTTTCCAGTTGCTTGGCAGTATCCCAGAAACAAAACTTCTGTTAATGCTATGCAGCAGAGCTGGCATACGAACTAGTAGGCAGGACTTAGCAAAGCAAAGCGTCATGTCCTCGCAATCATGTCACAGATGGTGCCAATCGATACTATGGCGCCCTTAAGCTCATGCTCCGAAACATGCCGTAGGGAAAGGAGCCGACGCACACTCAAGCCATGCGGAGGCCTCGTGTATCCACCAGAGTCGCTGTCAATGCCTGGCCGGCATTGCCTACCAGCCCATTCAGAAATGTTGTTGGCGATGGTCATTTTGCCACCGATGATGCTACGGATGCTACGGATAACGTAGTGCTCGCATCCGATCCTCATCGGCTCTGTGCTTCACCAGATGTCTTCGCGGCGGTGAGATCGCCTGGCTGCACGCTCCCGACGATACAGTTGTCTGTACGTGGGGTCGGCGTGAAGACGCGCACAGTGCTGTGCCGCGAGCTGCTTAACCGCCTCTTGCACAAATCGAGCTGACGGTTTGTGAATCTGAACCATGGCGCGCGCTTGTCAAGTAGTGGTTTGTGAATCTGAACCATGGCGCGCGCTTGTCAAGTAGTGGTTTGTGAATCTGAACCATGGCGCGCGCTTGTCAAGTAGTGGTTTGTGAATCTGAACCATGGCGCGCGCTTGCCAAGTAGCGGTTTGTGAATCTGAACCATGGCGCGCGCTTGTCAAGTAGCGGTTTGTGAATCTGAACCATGGCGCGCGCTTGTCAAGTAGCGGTTTGTGAATCTGAACCATGGCGCGCGCTTGTCAAGTAGCGGTTTGTGAATCTGGACCATGGCGCGCGCTTGTCAAGTAGCGGTTTGTGAATCTGAACCATGGCGCGCGCTCGTCAAGTAGCGGTTTCGCGATAGGCAGGAACGCATCCCACGGTTTAATAAGTGAACAAGGCGCCGGGACGGCGCGCCAGTTGGCCGCGCCCAAACTCTGTGGAAACACATCAGTGTTTCTTCGGCGATAGTCGTGCACGCTACTTTTCTTTCTTTCATTCATTCTTGCTGTTGTTTTGTTGCGTTTTACGACCAAGGTAGGAGTGGCTTGATCATGGCCACTGCAGTGGCTTGGCACGGTACTCGTGTGCTGGGCTTAGTTCAGAGAGTTGGGGACAACTTGGTCCAGCCATGACCCATATCTACTGGGTAGCTGGACCGTTAGTGGAAACACAATCTGGAAACACCATCACACCAAAGCAAGTGCTAATGTTTATGATGGGTATTCTGATGAAACAAATCACCCGTTTAACCCAATTTCGATATGAAGTGGCCAAAATCTGATGGGAACACATAAGGGAGGGGAGATTTTCAGGTTAATTTGGTAGTCAGGTTAATTTTCGTTTACCTCCCGTCCCACAACTTGGAAATTGATCCCGTGTCTCTGCTGATCCCTATCCCGGCCGAAGCCAGACCCCTTGCGGGGGAAACATTCAGTCTGGCGCCTCCCCTTTGGCCGACAGGTGCACTTTGTAAACCTCCCCAAACGCCCGCTCGATAATCGAAGCACTGAATCCATCCCACCCGCCTTACACTCACCACACAAAGATGGCGCCCCACACTGGACCTCAGAGGTGAACGCAGTGAATCCTCTTGTCCCGGGAGTTGTATTTGAGATAGAGATATTCTGTGTACCGGTTTTTGCGGAATAAATGGGGATTCAAAAATCCGTCTCATACGTCATTCTGGGACCAATGGGTTTAGACAGAATGAAACAAACACTAATTTTTCAACAAAAAATAAACAACACCGCTACCAGGTCAATCCGCTTCGCAAAAATGCCACCATTTGATTCGTCGGGAGGTCAAGGGACCAGCGATGTCAACCTGGCACAGGATTTCGTTCCGCGTGAGTCCTTGACCTCAGTTGGCCTTTGCCCCTCGCTGTACTACAACAACGCGGGCATCACACTTTTGATGTTGGGTGATACGGGCACTATCGCTAGTGTCATTCAACTAAACGGAATTTAATTGTCATG
This sequence comes from Pollicipes pollicipes, assembly GCF_011947565.3. Taxonomy (NCBI): domain Eukaryota; kingdom Metazoa; phylum Arthropoda; class Thecostraca; order Pollicipedomorpha; family Pollicipedidae; genus Pollicipes; species Pollicipes pollicipes. The sequence goes on from NW_023596818.1 coordinate 36,839,913, forward strand.
TGACTGCGGACAGTGGCCACGGTTGAATATAATCTGGCATTCTTGGCCTTTGAAATGCTACCTGACGTTTCACCAGCCTAATCCCATTAGTTCTATTTGATATCTATGTCACAAAACAATGCCACCAGCCGCCAGCTTTTCAGTGATGTCCATCTTGCATAATCTTGGTCTAAGGGAGGTTTAAGCTTTAACCTTAGTTGACTGCCGGCATTTTATACCATGGTATTTGGGGAATTGCAATTTTGAGGTCATGAGGTGATGGAATTGCCGTCAGTGTCACCCAACTAGCCAGAATATCCTTCGTGCCTCTGAATGGGTATGTGACCGTGGATGGTGGCCACGGTCGAAAATGATCTGATCTTTCATGACCTCCGAAGGTCAAGGAAGTCGATGCCCAATCTAATCCCACCAACCGGACACCAACCGGACAGCGGACACCAATACTGGTCCCAGCCAGACGCCAACCGGACAGTGGACACCACCCTGGTCGCAGCCCGACACCAACCGAACAGCGGACACCAACCCTGATCCCAGCCTGAGACCAACCAGACAGCGGACACCAAACCTGATCTCAGCCTGAGACCAACCAGACAGCGGACACCAAACCTGATCTCAGCCAGACACCAGGACAACGGACACCAACCCGGATCCTAGCTAGTCACCAACCGGACAGCGGGGACCAACCTCGGTCCCAGCCCGACACCAACCGGACAGTGGACACCAACGCTGATCCCAGCCCGACACCAACAGGACAGAGGACACGAGCCCTGGTCCAAGACCGACACCAACGAGACAGTGGACACCAGCCCTGGTCCCAGTCTCACACCAAACGAACAGCGGACACCAACCCTGGTCCGGCCCTAATGGCTTGCTCCTTCCTGTGTTTTTGCGTTTTCCATATGGAGGAAAGGCGCGCAAACCCCGTACGCCAGTTGTCCAGCTCAGAATGCCTGGTCAATTTTAAAAGCTGCGGTGGGGCGCTGCATCGCAGCGCGACCAGACGGCGCAGTCGTCATGCCAACCGGCGAGCGTGGAGCGGCGCCCGCGGCCCACTCCGGGAGGGACTGTCCGCAGTTGCAGACGTGTCAAGCTCGGTAACGTCCGTCGCGGTGAGCCGCGAAGAACGCGTCGGTGGAGATGGACGGAGTGGTGGTGGCGTTCTGTCTGCTCATGGTCACCAGCTCGGGCGTTCCCGTGCTGGCCATTGTCACCAGCCGCTCGCTGCGGGACCGGCCCATGTTCCAGCTGATCGCGCACATGGCCGGCGCCGGCGTGCTGCTGGGCCTGCTGACGCTGCTGCTGGTCGGGCTGCGGCTGCTGAGCGCGCCGCCGCCGCTGCCCTTCTGCCGCCTGCTGATATGCGCCCGCCACATGTCAGGCGCGGCGTTCGTGGCCGCGCTGCTGGTCGTTAGCCTGGAGAGGTACGTGGCCGTGGAGCACGGGCTGCGCTACTTCACGCTGCTGACGCCGCGCCGCGTGCAGCTCCTGCACGCCGGCGTCTGGGTTCTGGCCCTGCTGATGGCGTCACCGCATCTGGCGCACGCCCTCACCGCCCCCGCCCCGGCCCACGCCGTGCCCTGCTCCTACAGCTACCACGTGCCCGGGTACGCCGGCTTGGTGGCGGAGCTGCTCATCAGCATCCTGCTGGTAGCGGCCGTGCTGGTTGTGAACGCGACCGTCGGCCTGCGAGGCGTGCAGCAGGACCGCGAGATCCAGCGGCAGCAGGCGGCTGGCGGTCAGATGGCCACCTCCAGCCGCCATCAGGCGCTCTTCGCCATCAGCAAGCTCGCACTGCTCACCTGCGCCTTGCAGCTGCCCAAGATGATCGTGGACTGTGCCAGCCTAGTGAGTGGCTTGCCGTTCGCGAACGCCCAGCGCATCACCGGCGTGCTGCGCCTGCTGCTGTTCCTCCTGCACGGCTGGCAGCTGGGCTTCTGGTGCCCCGACCTACGGCGGCGCTACGGCCGGCTCTGGGCGTGCTTCACGAGGCGCATCCGGATCGCCGGGCCGATGCCACCAGCGCGGTCCTGTTGGCGCACCGCGGGCGGGGTGCCACCGCCACGGCTGCCTTCGCCGCCTCCGACGCTGTCACCGCCGCCGCCGCCGCTGCCGCTGCAGCCGCTGCTGCCGCTCTCGCCGCTGCCGCTGGCTGTTGTGGTCCATCTTGTGACGACGCCCCCCAGGCCACCGCACCTGGGCGCGCTGCTGCGACCGGGGTCGAGAGAGGCCTGGGGCAGTCGGAACTAACCGAAGACGGAGCCGGAGCCACAGCACCAATTGCAGAACTTAATTTTATAACCGAGTGAGCCAAGGTTATCGGGACACCCTAACACGAATGTAAGCCGCCAGCTTTACGTCTGGCTGACGATTAAGCCCTGCCAGGATATCATTAAAGGAGCGTGACAACCGACTACAGCAAGAGCTCGTTTTTGCGACCACCGACGCGGTATGGTCCGTACCAAGGTTTGGAAAACACATAAGCCACGCTATTTTGTCACACCCTTGCACAGTTCGCAGTTGGCACCAACTTTGGAGTGGGACTCCGAAAAAAGCCTTTGGCCTCTCCAGCCTCCTATGCTGAATCGATCCCTGAGTATCAGAAAACACAGTAACAACAAGTGCTTACAGGACTGCTTCGCTACGCCACGGCGCTAGCCCCTTGAACACCCACACGAGGGCCTGCGGTGTTCTCCGTCTTGTGGCTGCATCATTGCGGGATGCATTCAGCGCCACTCGCAGGACTTGCTGGCGGGTCCAACATATGGCTGAGAGATGTCTGACGGGAACAGGATGTGGTGTGCTGACTACCAGGGACGTATGTGGGTCACGGGGAACTGTATCCCGGGAACTGTATCTGTAAGCCAGCTTTTCGTGTATCATCACCGGGGGAATCGCTCGCAGCCTTGGCGGCAATAGGCCGGCGATCGCTCGCCCCTTTCCGTTTCGCCCTCTTAGCATACATACCTACATCCACCTGCTGGGAGGTGGTTGTTGAAATGCCTGAAGACCTTCATCTTATCTATTTCAAAAAGCTATCACAAGCCCATGCTGTGGTGTTAACTAGAACTTGAGATAAACGTTGCCATTGCGCTTACCAGTTTCGTGCGGTTGTCATTAGGAAGACACGCAGCAGCACGGTGATAATGAGGCGGTTTACCATTACCATAGACCAGGCGTGCTGTCTGGTACAAATGAAGGTTGACTGCGAGATGGGCGCACTGCATCCCGAGAACATTGATGCAAATTTAGAGACACGCAAGTGTAAACGGAAGGGTGTCTGGCTGTCAGACGGTGAGTCGACATCGGCCTGAACGTTCCGGTGTCTTAGACCTCAGGGCAGAGCCCGCCGCCAGTCTGTCTTGCTAAGCATTGAAACCCGTCCACTTGGCCGGCTTTTCAGTCTGGTGGACTTTCGACAGTCATGCCACGTTTCACTGCTAACTGAGCCTGGCAGCCGTTGTCTAAATCCGTGACTCTTCAGCGGACGGAGCCTTTATAATAGCTGAGGTGCCTCTGGACTGGAAGACCCCTTCAAGCACTGCAGCTGCATAGCCTGGAGGGCGAACTACAGAGGGGACACCAACCAAAGAGCGTGTGAGTAAAATAGATCTTCAGGCTTACTCTGCTGGCGCTCCTGCTCCTGCTCCTGCGCGAAAGGGGGAACGTCGGCTCGCTCCTTCAGCACTGTCTCAAGGCGGTGCTGCCATATTTCTTCGCGGCAGGTAAATTATGCTTGCTAACTGAGAAGACATGAGAGATGAAGTACCCTCCCCAGCGTGTCAGTGAGGGGATACTGGTGGGCGCGCACGCCTGGTGACACTGGGACAGCGAGACCGCAGTGTCAGGAGATCAGACTTTGGTTGACTTCGGTCAGCTGCTGCGCCGCATCGCCTGACCAGTTCCTGGGACCGCAGAAGGCATGGCCAAAACTTTGGAGACCTAACTGGCCCACTACACTCCTAGCCCCACCCCACGAACAAGCTTTCGCGTGCCTTCCCCTCCCCCCCCCCCCCCCCCCCCCCCCCCCCCCACCAAAGAAGAAAAGCTGGAAATATTGCCAACTTCGGTTAGAGCGACGAAGCCTCCACCATCATACCGGCCGTCCCAACAGCAGCAGCTACTCCCGAAGTGCTCCTGGATGCAGTGGCCTGCGGTTGCGCAGCTGAAAACAAGACGGGCAGAGTTGTACGCTGCAACTGAAGCGGCCAGAGCGCTGGACTTTGGCGTAAAGACTACTGTGAGCGTTAGCGAGAAATCGCATGCTATAGCCGCTGTACCGGCAAACAGATGGACATCGGAGACAACGAAGGGGAGCTGGGTGTGCATAGTGATGACGACTATGAACAGTAGTAGAGGAATGGGACGTATGCTGGCTGGCAGCACTGTGCTTAAGGTGTTTTTAGATGTCGCGACACTGCACGCCAAAGGTCTTTTCTGGGCTTGATATTTTACCTCTGGTTTGGCGCTGAATTAGACCCCGAAGCACAAGAAAGAAGTAAAAAAAATTACTCGGCACCCATGGTAATCCCCATTCAGACCTTCTACGCAACCATCTGTGTAATCCAGATAAAAGTAAGGAAATTAGTGAGCATTCAAGACAGCGGTGACCGCCATCTAAAATTCTTAGAAATGCTCAAAAATGCAAGCATAGCAACCAAGCTAATTTGGCCTTCCTTGTTATATAAAACTTATATTCGTGAAAAAGCTTGGGGTAGTCATCACTGCAGAGTCAACATGTTGGCAACTTGACCATTGCTTCTGCAATGCTTCTGTGTTTTCACACTTTGCAATGGTTCCAAAACCTACAGCCTATGAAATACTGGGCGTGCTGTTTTACAACAGCAGCCGGTTCCGCTTTAAAATAGCTGCATGTAATGATTCCTTCCAATGTCTGCTCTGAAACTCATTATTCGCTTACTGCGTTTGGTTTCTCTGACATTTCGGAACGCACAGGATTCAAGAAACACCTTCGATTGTTGCTAAGGCTCACATTTTTTCACCCGAACGAATGAATGAATGAATCACGGCTGCCGGACGCCGCTAACACGCCGTGCAAGCGAGATTCGTCGTTTTTCTGAGCATGTTCCCCATGATTGCCCAGTCGCCGCCCAGTCGGCAGCGGCTGGGCAATCATCCGATGACATTTTGAGGACGTGAGAATGTAGAATTACAACCCTTTAGGTAAATTGAAGGTTAGGCGCAATAGCAAACAGAACGATGAATAATTGGGTTGCAAACGCAGGCAATCAGTCGGTGTATGTAGTCATGTAACGTTTGCCGCTGCCTGACGACAGTTTCAACGACAGCGTGTTGTGTTCGGCACCATTTTTTTTTAAAATACCGTTATTCCCGGCTTTCTCAATGTTTCTTGGCGCAACCGTGCGTGTCACATACCCGCGTTTGCCTCGTGAATTGCAGACGGTACGTTAATTGCCGCTTTGGCATTGTATTCACGCTTCTACCCTCTCTGGCTGTCGCAATAGTACGAAACGTGACAACCTGTCAGAACACGGCAAATCCATCTCAGCCACTGCGCTGCAGGTGGCACGTGGTATGTGCGACTCGACCGCACATCTGGCTCCACGCGATTCCCCAGTCCGTCATTTGCCGAGATGTGTCAAATACTTGTCGCTCCTACTCCTGCCCATGGAGCTGCGTCCGCGGTTTCGAACGGCTGCTCGTCGGCTTTGTCGTGGCTCACATTTTCAAGCCCCCCGTATAAAACTACTGGGCCCTAAACAGTCCTTCGGCCACGTGCCACACCCGAACCTTGAACCACAGCGGCTCGCGACATACCTGTGGAAAACCGCCTCGTGCGTCCGTGCGTCGTGTCCAAATTTCAGCGTTCATTAACCCGTCTTTCATCGTGAAGACAACATAAGGACATCAGTTTTAATCATTTTCGAGTTCAAATTACGCTGACAACGCTTTGTAACATCCCTACGGTTTTTCCTTGCAGTCACGACTACCGTCGCCATGACAACCGCCGTGGCACCTCTACTGGTGTGGACAAAAAAACGTTTCAGATTGGCCCAGCAAGCGGCAAGGGCCTGTTACCGAGGAGTCGGTTGGTTGAAATTTGAATTAGTCTTTCACTAAAGACCATGTGATGCTGCTCCCATTCTCAAAGCCAAGGTACGCCTCGAAAGACCCACTGTTAAACGCCATAAGAGGTAAATTAAAGCCAGAGTATAGCGTTTCGTAGATATCATATATATATATATATATATATATATATATATATATATATATATATATATATATATGTATGTGTGTGTGTGTGTGTCATAATTTTTCGCTGGGTAATAGCCTCACAGTCGCTCATCTTTTTGTCTAAGCAGGGTGTTTTACGCTTTTGCTTCACTTGTGAAATAAGCCTTTTGGCAGATTATTGTGTTGTTGACATTACAGAACACACACGCTGGAAGGAGCGACAATGAGATTAAATCAAGTGTATTACTTTCATGGTGGAGAACACGGAGTCCAATGAGATTTCTCCCGCAGAAGCAGCTACTTCAATTCAAAATTCTAAGCAATTCACAAGGATTTCGAGAAAACCGGTATTGCTGATCAAATCATACGCGTCTGATCTACCAAAAAGTAAAAAGCACAAGATGACATTTTCCCTTTCACAAAACGTCCAGGGCTTGCACAGGTCGCGGCCCCAATATAGACCAGGCTGTTACACGGTCGCAACAGCAGCTTATAAACATCGTGGCCATGCAGTTGCGGGTGGTCGTAACACATTTATCCTGCATGGACGGCCGCACCCGTGGTTCACTCAAGTGTTGCACGGATCCAGCACCTCACGATGCGGAACGCTGCATGTGCGCTTCGCAGTGTCTGCATAACGCGTCATTCTGGCCAAGGATCGTCGCGCGGAATAACTGGAAGCGATCCCGGATGTAACGCAGCACTGTGTGTGTGGAAGCCCGCGGTGAAACGCCCCACGGTGCTCCCCCGGTCTCAGAGCTTCGGCTGAGCGGCGGGCAACACCAGTATCTTGTATAGTGAGTCGCCTGGCCGCCGCCACTTGCTGGTCATCGACAGCCTGCCGCGGTGACCTCTCTGTATCGTCTCCAGCGGCCCTGGCCGCCGCTATTCGTTCGGCATTGGCAGAGTGACCTCGACCTCGCTTTTTCCCAGTACCCTGGTGCCATGGAAGCCTACGCCGCTCGGGCCCGGTGGTCGGTTGTTGTGTGTTAACTGTGGGCGAACTTGCACCATCATCTAATCGCCGTTGCGTATTTTGTGCACTTGCTTCCCTCCTTTGACGTGTCAAGGTCTTTGCCGACTGCGGCATCGTAAAACCTTGCTGCAGTGTTGTATGTGCGCATATAGAATCAGCTCAGAAATGCGATAACAAATAGGGTGCGGAGCGTCAAGGCTCGTATTCGGTGGCGCGGCTCTTTCAACTGCTTCATGTCCATGAGCGAGCTTGTCCATCACGCCCTCGTAGTCCGTGTAAGGTGTCATGTTTGCTGTTCTGTCCCAGCTGCTGTCGCCGAATAAAGCCTCGCTGAACGCTGCCCTCAGTGGACTTTTTTATATCACATAACAATGTTTCGGCGCAATCAATTCAAACAGCAATAGTTCGTGCTGAAAAACTCCAAATGAACGGTGAAAGGCTGCTGCTTCAGTCTTTCTCACAGTCACACCTACAATACCCACGATCAAGACTATAGAAACAACAGCTGCAACATCCTGGGCTGCATATTTTTACGCTGCACCGCATGAAATGAAATCAAACCTAAAATGTTTGCATGTGCTTCTTGACCGTGCGAATTATTATCATTCGGTAAATCGGCGGAATGTACATTTGATGAGTCTGAGCTATTTGTGTACATCCTGTCGGGTCAGCCTCTTCCAAATCAGACAAGAGAGGGCCCACAGTCCACCATACTCAGATAGTGTCTACGCTGCACATGTGTCACATCTGCGCCCACCCTGCGCCAAACTTCCTCAGCGCCCAGCTTGAATCCGCGCTACGTTGTAGGCGCAGGATCGATAGACTGACACGCGTCGCAACGTTGTACCACCTTTTGTATCAGCCTCCCAGACATCGTCAGGGACATTCTTTCAGGGACATTCATTCCGAGAGTGCGTCGCGTGTCTGGATGTCCACCTTTTTCACGAATGCGCGCTATTTCTGAAGACGCTATGTTGTCTTTGACAGCCGCACATCCCGAAGCTCCACCTTCTCTCTTCTTCAGCCACCTGTTTGGCACTCGTATGAGACTATCGGCCTTGTGTTCTGCTGACGGCACAGAGGTGACATCTAACTTGAGATCATATTCCTCAGCGATAGAAGTAATGACCTGAAGACGACGCCGGATCCGAATTGCATTGGCTGCCTTCGTACTGGGCCGCGCCTTCCCCGACAGCGCATCGGATAGCCAGTGGAACACCGCACGTGACTCCGTTATCAGGCAAATCACTGTCATGTCCCACGCCACAGCTAGGCTCACACCCTTCAGGACTGCCCACAGCTCAGCCAAGTTGATGGGACCGCAGTCTTCACGTCGCAGTCAGCTGGCGTCCTCGATGACGTCATTTTCAACTTCCAAAACCGCACCGAGAGCCAATTTCTTCAGGATATCAGGTGCTGCATTCAGTCCAAAACAAGCGGGCTTACCACCGACAGCTATTCATCCGTCCCGTCCACAATGCTCTGTGAACATGAAGTTGTTGACACTTTGTGCTGGTCACGGAGCGCGCCCCTTTTGTCTCTCCGTCGCCAATCACGTAGCTTATCTGCACACATACCGGTATCCGCAGGGTGGGCTGCTACGTGCGAGTTCAGCTCTCGAAAGTCCGTCACAAGCCGCACCTTGTCCTTGTTGGGCTGCATGATCGCCATCAGCGGAACGGTTCCTCGCACCGCCCCGTGCTCCTTCCCGTTGAGGGCGTTAGCAAGCCATTGGCCACCCCCTTCTCCACTTCTTCTCCGTACTCGTCTCGAGCAGCCGGTGCAATTTGGTACTATGCGACCGTGTTCGCCAATTCCTTCGGCCCTTTTCTCATCATGTCACTTCCAGGTTACGGCCCATTTGTGATCTTCCTCTTCATACCCAACAGCGAAATCCGACTCGTCGCTCTTCACCGCTGGCACGACAGCACTCACCTCTTCGGCACCAAACCGAGTCTGGATCGCCGACATCACTGCCACGATGCCGAGAGGCTCAGTGCCATCCTCTTGCAGAATCAAATCAAGGCGAATGGTTTTTCCCAAACGACGAACACGCTCAGAATAGGCTTTGTGCCATTTTGTAACCGAACGCAGACTTGCCCCACTCCGTCGTACTTGGTTCGCTCGCCACTCACAGTGTAGACGCTCTCACGCTGCCCTCTCCAGTCGCGGCAGGCTTGGCGTGTACGATGCTTCGGGAGCATCCAGCGTCGATTAGCACCATACGTTCGTAGCCGTTGACTGACAAGCGCCAGAGCGGTGGGGATCTACTAACACGCGGCCAGAAGTGAGGCTGGCGCAGATGGTTTCTCGTCCTCTTTGTTTCCCGCACGTCTGGCAGCGAGGAGGGTAGGGCGCCTGCAGCTGTAACGGGTGCCTCGGCTCCTCCCTGCCGAACACTGTCCGGCGAGGAAGCCAGGGCGCCTGCAGTTGAAACAAATGATCTGTTCTTTCCGCCTTGAACCACCGTCCGAATCGCGTTGTTCACGGTATCTTTGCGCCACCGCAGCCACCGCCCAACCGACCATCGTCAGGGCACGGACTCACGCAAGAATTTGAGGCAGCTCCAGTGAATCCCCTCAGAAACCCGACCTCAGCGTGTGCCGCATCTCCCCAGGTAAACGTGCTACAAAGGCACACGCAAGAACCGACTCGCTCATTCTTCCAGCCAGCCATGGCAGGCGACGCACATCGGCCTAAACCACACCCGCTGACTCATTCGGCCTGAGCCTGCGAGCTAATAGCTGCTCGTACACCACAAACTTATCTGCTGCAAAGGCCGCTATCGGAGCTTCTCGCATCCTGTTCACATCCTTCTCGCAGTATTCATCCACCTGCTGATATACGCTAAAAGCGACTCCCGTCAGCGCCTCCCGTCAGGCACAATGGAATTACGCTCGCATGGTTTTCGATTCCCTTTAGACGACAAACAAGCTCCAACTTGACTTCCACTCAGCGACGTCCTGGAAAGCTCCATGAAATCCGAGCACTAAGCGCAAATCCATATGGCCACCCGCAGCACCGCCCCACGTTGCCATTGCAAGAGACGAAATAGCTTGTTCTCGACTCTCAAACCCATTGAGCAAATGGATCTCAGACTAAAAAAGAGACAAAACAATAAACACATACTCCGCGCTCGTCCTAACTCGCCGCTCCGCGCCCACCCTTTCCGTGTGTCATTGGGGCTTTACGACGCACTCAGCTGCTGAGGCTATGTGGCGTCGCCTGCCTCTCACCGTGGCAGAAGGGGCGGGTACCGCGGGGAATCGAACCCCGTACCTCTGGTTTCCCAGATGCGCAGTGGTTAACGCAGACGCGTTAACGCGTTAACCACTACACTACCGGCACCCCCTACCCTTCCCGTCCTGACCAGTCAGCGCACTACATGACAATTCAATAAAATGATCATGATGATGTAGCTGCAGTGTCCTGAAATTGTTTTTTACTTAGGTGAAGGACTGATGCTTTTATTTGCGAGGCGGTGAAAAATACAATTTTCGACATTTTTAAACCCACAAAAGTGGGTGGCAGCAGGCAATATTTTACTGACCTCTAATTGCTCTCTACTTTTTCCTCTTTTTCAGGCCCCGGTCACTGTCCTGCTGGTCTGATATCCTGCCCCAGCAGAGGTTATTTCCTAATTCCAGACTTTCACACTATCTGCTGTCCACTGCACACCATGTGGTCATAGTGTGATAGTTTCTCATGATCGTTAACAATCGTTTGCTTTATTTTAATTGATAAACAATAATGGCAAATGCCAAGTGACTTTGACAAGCTTCTCTCAGCTTAGCTGTAAAGAGTACACCACGCACTGACGAAAGCACGGTGCCACGATCTCAACTCAGCAGACGTTGAAGACGTCAATGTGTCACAGCGGGGTATGGAATTCTAGGGGAATGAGTCTTTCAACATGTTGCCTTATTCAAGATACCTAGAACGAGCAAGGTGCATTCAATAGACGCTTCCCTTTCCCCCTCCCAACAAATCCCGAGCTAATGACCCACGTTGACTTTCGCGTATCGTCCTTGTCAAAAAACTTCCACAACGGATGTACCGCAATGCGGCACGTCATTTTGCCAAATATTCCGTATTGAGACCACAGCCGCCGAACTACTGGTTCCCAGCAAACTTAGCCAAAACAAGGATACCAAATAAGTTGGAAGCGTGCCGTAACCTCCCGTGCAATTACACTTTTACATAAACTGTTCGGTGCATTAGCGAGGAGCATTACTCGCATAGATAAGGCGGTAGAAATAACCTTCTTTCTAAAAAAAAAAAACAGGAGAAAGGAGATATAGATGGGTTAACCCAACTATATCTCCATTGTCCTGATTTTTCCCCGAGAAAAAGGCTACTACTACTGTTTTACCAAGAACACTTTAAATTATTTTTGGGAAGTCCATCTCGTCAACGATTAAGCAGGGGTGTAGAAGCTGTACGTGAGACAGCAGTGTCAGACGGTTTTTGTTGGAGGCCAGAGGTCTATATCAAGATCTAAGATACATCAGATATCAAGATCAGGTCTGGTTCAGCGCGTTGGTGGGACAGCGCCACTGTCTTCGGGTATCTCCGTCACTGCTTGGCGGACAGCGATATACTTTGGGCAGAACTGAAAACGAGATAATAGCTCTCGCCCTCATTCACCGTTTTGAATAACACATACTGATTGGCAAATTTGAGGGCAATGCAGCTCACTGCCGTCCCCAGACTAAAAAAGCTGGAGGCTTGCATAAAAATTACAATCTATTGCTCTGAAACAGATCTCGCGATTGGTGATAAGTTGCGTATCGCTATAGCAAAAATTGGCCCCATCAGGCTAGCCCAAAGTTAAAATTCTCCTGAAATTGGAACTTATTGGAACTTGAAATTGGAACTTGAGGATATGTTCCCCACTGACACGACATGGAATTTTGCTTGCCTTAAGGAAATAACGTAACTTCTGAGCTTCCCCACTAAAGTTTTTTTTTCTGTCACGCTGCGCCGCTCAGATTCAAGTTGACATTTCTAACCCTGATTCCTCGTCCTCCCCCATCGTACAAACGCGGCTACGACCATGCCCAAGACTTCACAAAACGGCATAAAAAGCGTTGATAATGGTCTGGCGGTTATCCAACATATATTGCTTGGTTATACATAAATCGGTATCAACATACACATAGGCAAAACCCAGGTATGACACAACGAACCTTCCCGTCTTCCACATGCTCTCAATTTTGCTGCCACAGAAACGTCGCTTGCGACGACAAACGATGGATGGAGGCGTTCCTCTCCTGATTTTTCCAACCGTTGCTCCATAGGCCTAGGAACCGGGGATGGGGGGGGGAAGAGGGGTCATACCCTCCACTTTTGAGGTGGGGGGAGGGGGCGGCGGCCATGTTAACTGGTCCCATTAGTTTATTCCAGAAGGGTCAATGTGCATGGAGAGCGCCGATTTGTAAAAGTTCGGGGCGCCCCCCCCCCCTCAGCAGCTGAAACGTGTGTCCTGCTTGGAAATACAGACATTTCATGGAAGGAATTGAGTTCGAAAACTTCGGATCTCACCCCCCCCCCCCCTTTGTAGCTGAAGATGTTGTCTGACCAAATTCTCTCTGGTAACGTGTCTGCCCTGCTAGAGCTTTTCCCCCTCAATCGGTCAGCTAAATCCGCCAGCGTTCCTCAGTCTGCCTTCACTGCCTCCCCCTCCCCCCCCCCCCTCATGGAAACGTTCCTTCGCCTATGCGTTGGTCAGTCGGAGCAGGACGGGCGAAACAGCATTCGAACGCTCTCAACGGGACGAATTGGAGAGGTGTCTGTGCGTGGTTTTTCAAATTGGGGTCAGGGGTCGGGTCCGAGGGGCAAGTGAGGTCGAAGGATTCTTGGAAAAAATGGATTTATCTGTGACCAAAAATAGCGGAAATATGAACTTTTAAACTACAATTAAAACGTGTCTTTGGACTAGAATTGTCTAGATAATTTGATGGTGACATTCATTTGTAGATATCTAGTCGTAAAATGCCCAAAATGCAATAAAAAACATGGTTTTAATATCCCCAAATTTTAAGACTCAAAAACTTTTTAATAAACGAAATTTTGGACAAAGCCTAGCAAAATTATGAACAATTGTTTTCTTTCAAAGACCTCGACACACGAACATAAACGCCCATTGGGCACTTGGCCAGATGTCACCTCCATGCGCTGCCACTCACGTGTCAGACAATCAGACAGTGGGTCAAGGTGACTAGAGTTGACACACAAACAATAAGCATGAGCTTTCATCCGCCTCCACAGCTACCCTCATGACCAATCACGGCCATTATTGTAGCAGTTGATGAAATTTGTAACGCGGATGTTTTTTAGCATCGGCAGATTCACATGCCAAAATAGGCATGTCAAAATCCAACAATGCTCAACATAAGAGTTACAAATAATTGTTTCTTGAACGGACAAACCAATATTTTGGATCCAAAATGCTGCGCAGGCATGTCGCAGTCTCGTATTCAATTTCTAAACAAATTATAGTCCACACAGTCTATTTGATTTAAGTGGGCATCGGCATTAGTTGAAGAAGCCGTACTCACCTTTCGGTGAGTACGAAGAAAAGAATGTTACCAGAGATTGCTACTAAGTATTTTTTTTATTTATTGGTACTTATATTATTATTATATTACTTGGCATTTTGACATCGCGAAAGTTAACGTTATGGTCTTCATGTAAGCCCTGGAGAACAAAAATTTGGAAGGGAAATCATTGAGATCACTCGCTTACTTGGAAGAGTCCTGCTTTAAGCGATGACAAAGATTTTAACACCATAGAAGAATACTGAATTTTTGAACCCTTTCACGACAAAAAACAAAAGTGCCTGGAATGCGAGGGCAAGGCATTAGACTTTCCGAAAGCACTGATGCAAAACACAAGCCATGTTTTGAAAATGGGAAACCTTAAGGCGGATTTGAGTGGACCTTTTGCGACGCAATTTTTCTCCTCATTTCTTTGCGAGAACACGATATTTCCGTTAATCCAGCAGCAGTATATCATCATCATTTTGTTAGCGCCACATTTGCTATGCACTTAATACAAATAGACTGACCGTTCATAAACTGTCAAATGTAGGATTATATTTAGGTTTCTACTGCCTTGTTCATGTCGGAGAAGATCGGGATGTGGGTATATACCCACGATTGTTGGGCTGTTCATCGTTTCCACATTCGCTGTTTGGGCTTTGATGCCTACCCCGTGCCGAATATGGCTAATTGTGATGCAATATAGAAAACCAGCAAAAACCCTGAAGACAAGCATTTAACATAAACACTTGAGTGAAGTTCAAAACAGGAAATGGCTAAGGTGTGGATTTTCACCCAAATTTTGGTTTCCATAACATTCCGTGGCCATGGCAACTCAACATTTCTGGCACACATTCATTTAGACGTCCGAATACCCTGCACATATGGCTTGATGTTTTACTCGAGTCAATGAGCTTCATGGTGTGCGAAAGAGGGAAGATGCAACAATGATAAAAACACAACAATAGGCAAACACCATTATCGCAAACACGCACATGGGCAAACGCCATTATCCACGTCACCTTAGTCAAGTCTCGGCATGAACACAGCACGGCCCCAGGAGGCCATAACGGCCGGCGGCAGGCGGTTCCGGGGCGAGGCCGTATAATACGATAATGTCTTTGCGATAGTCTAGCAGTCATTCACGCAGTCTTTCCTTCCGTCTAAGCCGGAGAGCGGGCAGCTCCCCAACGGCCGCCACCACCGACTTCGTGACGCCCTGACTAGCAGTGGTGTGATGGGTGAGCAGCGACTGGACCGCCACCGGGTGCCGGTAGTGTAGTGTTTAACGCGACTTGTGTCAACCACTGCGCCATAGGTACGGGGTTCGATTCTCTGCGGTTCCCACCCTTCCCGCCAAGGGCGAGAGGCGGGTGACACTATATAGCCTCAGCAGCTGGGTTCGTCGTAACGCCCCAATGATGACGACGTCGACTGGACCGCCACCTGGGCGCGGGGGACCTTTGGGGCTCTGAAGAGGCTGACGAGGCCACGGCGCGTAACAAGTTCAGTAACGCCGTATCACACAAGCGACTCCAAGACCCATGAAGTGTAAACCCAGCCCCGCGACACGGGACGACACAGGTCGCGAAATCCACCTTTGGCACTCGGCTGAGCTAGCAGGCAGTGGCCACGCCCTAAACTGAGAGGCAGCACAAAGTGAGGAGGAAAACATCGACTTACGTAAGGGATTAGCGGGTGTGAATTGGTGATGCATCTGATATCAATATGGGCAAAGCATGATGGAATTACACTTTTTTACTCGGTCGGGTGCGCTTTTCCCAGAAGGGGATACGGTGGAAGGAAACTGGCAGCATCTTCACGGACGACACGGGGTAAAATGGAGTTTGAGTTGGTAGACTGAAAGAGTGATATTTTTGCTGCCCTGGGGCTCCCAATCGACGGTGGCCGGCTTCTTGAAGCCGTCCGCTCTCTGACTACCCATGGTACGCAGGGCGTTTCCACATCGTGAGACCTCGTCCTGGAACCGCCTGCCGCTGGCCGTTGTGGCTCCCCGGAGCCGTGCTGTGTTCATGTTGGAACTTGTCCAATGTGACACCAAGGATAGCGTTTGCTTTCGTACGCTCTTCTCACGGTCCTGGGGTGTTTTCATCATGACTGGCGATTGCGCAACATAATGGTCTCCACGTGGATGCGCCACGCGCCAACCCACCTGCATCGTGAACGACCGGAAGGCAGCTCTCTCGTCAATGCTTTCCAGGGACACGTGCGCAGGATGTACGCGTCAGTGATCCGAGAGTGGGCTCGTGTGGACCAGCATAAATTGTAAGCCTATCCGATACCATATAACCAGTGTCTTCTCATGAGCCTTTGGCGCTGAGACGACACTGGTTGTATTGTATGTATATGCATCCAAGAACCTTGATCACGTAGTCGCTCGTAGGTAACGAGTCACAATGACGTCAGCTGGTGCAAAAATCTTGCCAGCATTTGGCAATAATTGGCAATATGACGCTTGTGATCGACTGGTACTATTTCGGAAACAACATCGTTTTTGTACGCCCACTGGTTTCCGCCAAGTATTGGCCACGTGACAGACGCCGCGCGGCCTTCAGAGACTGCAACGCGGGGCATCAGGGTGTTGGGCTTAACACGCGCTCGGGTGGGGACTCCCGAAAACTTTTCCAGCATGGTTTTCGAACGGTGCGGCGTAGCCGCGCCAAATTTTGCGCAGTTGTAGAAAATTGAATAGCGGATCGTCCCACATAAAAATTAGATGTACTTTGTGAGGCCGCTGACCTTTGGCAGGTCAAATTCAGGCCATTGTCTCAGCGAAGTCAATTTCTAGGGAATCGTTCAATCTGATGCAACCACAGAGTGCTAGATGAAGCCATACATCTCTGAGATGCTTTCTTAGGCAGCACGAATATTGAATGAGCAAATCAAGTTGACCAAAGGTCAGGTAACAAGGTCAGACCAAGGTCAAAAACAACTTGTTTTATTCCTTGGGCTTGCTGTATGGGAAAGTTTCTGGTGTTCATTTCGAATTCATTGATAGCAGAAACCGCATTACACATGCTCTATGAACTTCTTAGAGGTCAGAATATGTCGTTGACCAAAAATGACCTAGGTCAACATTTTGTTTTTAGGAACATGCTGCCTAGCGTTATCTTTGTCGCTTATTCAAATGCAAAACTCGGAGCAATCTCGTATGATTTTGCTCACCATAACCTTAAAGAGGCCAAACAAGGTCACTGACTTTGAATGAGCATGTGAATTTTTTGCATACAAACAGCTAACTGGGTTCTGGGGGCACTTTGGAAACTGACCTGGAGATTGACCTTGTTTTATCTTATTTGACCTGAAGGGCACGGCCTAGAAACCCTAAACATTGCACTAAGTGAATTCACGCACAGATCAAGGCACCCTGTAAACTTGGTGTCTAGTTTTCCCAGTTCCCGAGATCTCAGGGGGCTCAAATTGCTCCCCCCCCCCCACACCTGAGTGAAGGGTATCTAGCCGGCCACCCGGCCGCGTGCTAAGCCTTGCGAGCGCACATGGTTAAAAGCATATGATGTTTTTTCACAACTGGGTTCTGGAAAAAGGCTGTAGACTCCCTGACACACCGGGGCCGGGCATATCAAAACAAATCTGTAACCCCACTTAGATCGTGAATATCCTGCGCACGTGAACTGCTGCTGATCAAGGTATGCCGCGAGCGGGCTTCACCTTAAGTTGGGTTTTCATTGGCTCTGTACAGGGCGCTGACGTAACTGGTGTCAAGACTTTAACGCGCCGCGGGCCGCTAGAGCCGGGACGAAGCATTGCGCGGCATTTCGTTCCGCGGCATTTCAGCAACACAGGTACGAACACCCGCGTACTTCGTGCAGTGCGGAGAACAAGAGGGCTTAATTTGAAATTTGTATGCTATACGAGTACGCATACTAGCCGACATCTTCGTGCTGTTCAGACGACGTTTTCCCACTTTTCGGTCAACGTCCTCACGCTCTCCAGCCGATGTTGCCCAGCTCTTCGGCCGACTTGGTAACACCGAGTAAACCTCTTGAACCCTGGAGAGCGCCATGACTCCCCCACCCCTCACCACTACCCGCCTACGCGCATTCACTGCACTCCTCCAGCCAATTATGCAGCGGACACAGCCTGCGTGTTTTCGTGCGCAAGAGAACCGACGTCTCCATGGTGATGGAGGCCAATCTATCACTAGCGTCATATTGCCAATTACTGCACAATGTCAGTGCTAAATGGACGCTTGAGGATGTCAGTTTGTGCTTGTACAAAGTAACCTGCGAGTATGTTCCACCTAAACAATTTTTAGACTTAGAATAGCAGCGCATTAGGATTCACACCACATCAGACAGGTGTTGGAATTTGGCCATTGACCGAGACAAGCCATGATTGAATCCTGTATTCGGGTTGCTGCCGCTGTTAATCCACTCAGAGAACATCCCAAAATTATGCAGGCGAAATATACGCCCAAACTCAATAATTGAACGGTACCGATTGATTTAGAAAGACTTTCGGAAACATTAGTTTGCGATGGCTGTTCCCGCGCGCCAGGAGCCCGCCGCCTGATGGCAGCTGCAGCACCCGACTCCGCTCGGTTTGATGGAAACTGTAACCCCGGCCATCGCTGAAACTGCGACTACGCAGGCTCCGTTTGCGTAATTTGGATCACATGTGGACTCGGATGAGGATGGACGTACTCATTTGGGTCGACCTTTTTCATCTTTGGCCTCGTTTTGATCCACCCTTTTGAAACCCCCCAAAAACCTTATCCATTCCAGGTAAGAGCCCAGTGGGTAGGACACCAGGGATACATTATATTTCCCGGTCAGAGGTTGAGCTAAGGGTTAATTTCGTTATAGCGCAGGGTGCCTGACGGCTGCCACGCTTGCACCCCGGAGGGGGGGGGGGGCGGAGTTTCCAGGTCGATACGGATGCGCTCAGATGAGTTAGTTATACATTGGTCGCCTGCCTGACGCCGGAGCCCCCTGAACTGAGTATTTGGTCCTGAACAGAAGCAGAGGCTCTCCTTGACGCACAAAGATTCCTTACCGCCGCAGGTGTTTAATAACTGGTGCAGGTACTCCAGTTCAGCAAAACGAGCCCTGGTTGAAATGGGAGGGCGAGCTCCCCGTTCTGAACTGGATCCGCTGGCTGTCACTGGGCCTTCCATTGCTTCTTTTAGGTTCTCTCCGTAAACAATCATATCCACTTTCGTTGTTAGAGGACCCCGACCAACACAGGAGGCTCTCTAGCATCGGGGTTCCTTCCCTACCCCTCTTCAGCAGACGTTACCCCGGCCGACTCAAGACCCTATGCTGACATAGAGCCCACTGTTAGGCTCTTTGTGGGTCTGACCGACACAGGAACACACATTGCTCCAAGGGTCCCAACCATAGCAAATTGCAGGTCCCAGCGTTGTCTTCGCTTGGGAAATGTGCCCTCAGGGCTCAGACCGGCACGAAGTCGATTGATCGGTGTTGGTGCTCCGACCGACACGGAGGCACGCATTATCGCAGGGTATCCACATCGGTGCAAGAGGCCCTCCGACTGATATTTGAGGGCCCGGCCCCGCGGGACGGCGTCATTAATGTGACCTGCAGAATTCGCGGGACCCCACGAAAACAATTTTTGAGCGATTTTGGCTCCTTGCCAATACATGACCCTCTTCAAGCACTGAATCCCAAGACCGATATGGGGCCCCCATTGACGCAGGGTCCCGGCCGGCGTGAATCGCTGGCCCAACCCCATCTCTGCGTGGAAAATAGGCCTGTGTCCCAGACCAGAGCTGGAATATTCTGGTGGCGAATCCGCCTCCACCACAGGGATGTAATTTCGCAAAATAGGCCTGGGCTGGGTTTGATCTGTCGTCAGCACGTTGGTCAGCTCCAATCACCGCCCAGTATTCGCCCTACGTCATGTCACGTGAACGCAAAGTCACGTGGCCTGTGATATCACGCGCCGGCTGACGTTGCCAGGATTTTTCAGCCCGTCAGCATAGAGAGAAAGCGCCACCAGATGAAAAATCCCTGACAGAGAAGCGGGAGTCTGATTTGGTAGCTCTTGCATTGACAAGTACGTTAGGTGGAGTAGGAGCACTTGTCTTTAATTTTGGACGCAATGTGACATAGCATACATGAGTAGGGAATTGAAATGCCAAGAGTAGCCATGAAAAGGTAAGTGACCGTGATTGGTGTGGTGTGTAGTTGTGTTCCTCAGTAAAGTAATAGTGTTATGAGTACATTTGAAGTGAGAGGAAAGAAACTGAAAGGAATTGGAAATGGGAAGAGGCACTCAACATACGGATGCGATGGATGATAGCAATACCGGAACAGGGGTTACATTTCCAGACAACACCCTATAAGTAGTGTGCCATGGTCGGCGGTAAGCCAAAATTAGTGTGTAGTCTGAATTGAAAGGCAAAGGAAGAAGGGAAAGTTAAGTTAAAATCTCCCCGTAAGGCCACACATCGAACGCTCCGTCAGCACGCATGACGTCACGCATTCCCGC
The DNA here is from genome assembly GCF_011947565.3 of Pollicipes pollicipes. Lineage (NCBI taxonomy): Eukaryota > Metazoa > Arthropoda > Thecostraca > Pollicipedomorpha > Pollicipedidae > Pollicipes > Pollicipes pollicipes. The sequence goes on from NW_023596818.1 coordinate 36,860,139, forward strand.
TGACAAACGCATTTGCGACAGATCGAACGCGGCCCTGAGCGGCTGAGAGGGGAAACCTACCCATAAATACATTAAACAACAGGTTTACCCCACATTTGTCCCACATTTTTCCCAACGTTATAAAGTTGAAGTCACCTCGCACGCCTCGCTGCGCGGCCGCTCATCGAACCCTTTTGTTTTGGGCAGGTGACGTTGCGAGTGGCGCGAGGTTTGACGTGCGCCGCCGGAAGCCGCCGATTTCAACGGCGATAATGAACGCAACTTTGTTAAGGCAGGTACATTTACTTCTTTCCGAACTTTGCTGTCGTCAAAAGGTAACATTCGTGGCATCAAAGTTGTGGAATTCATGCTGAACCAATCCAGGTCAGGTCAGGACAAGTCAGACAAATTAAGAACATAGTTGAAGTACTTAGATGTATGCGCTGTTAGTATGGTTCGTCTGGTTCAAAATGCATTGTGATAATTTAGTATCCGGTATGTGAAGTGATATATGCTGACTGGTTTGCTATCGCATCTAGATGTATTTGCATTGTGGCTCCGTATGCCAGTGTGCTTACTTCGCTTAGCGACAGCGTTGTGTTCGTTCCAGAAACCAAAATATTGGAGAAAATACAGATATCTCGAAGTCTTTTCTGTCCACTGTCGATGACGACCTGATATTGCAATAGCAATGTATCAACATCGCCTGATATTGATATAGTGATATCAGCCTGATTTTGTTGCTGGCCAAGTCGTTCATTTGAAAACAAAGTAAACGTGCATGTAATTGAACTGTCCCACTGCTTATGATACATTCAAGGGTCTTCCAAAGAATGGAAGCGTGTGTTTATGCAATGAAAGGAAGATCCTAGGACTCCATGTTACTGTGAAGCGCGACGGAGATCCGAGGAGTCCATGTTACTGTGGAGCGGGACGGAGATCCGGGGAGTTCGTGTTACTGTGGAGCGCGACGGAGATCCGAGAAGTTCGTGTTACTCTGGAGCGCGACTTAGATCCGAGGAGTTCAGATTACTGTGGAGCGCGATGGAAACAGTAATCAGGGCGTTGTTGTTGAATGCGGCAATGATAATGAATGCAAGCTTGTGTGTGTGTGTGTGTGTGTGTGTGTGTGTGTGTGTGTGTGTGTGTGTGTGTGTGTGTGTGTGTGTGTGTGTGTGTGTGTGTGTGTGCGTGTGTATGTGTGTGTGTGAGAGTGTGTATGTGTGTGTGTGTGTGTGTGTGTGGTGTGTGTGTGTGTGTGTGTGTGTGTGTGTGTGTGTGTGTTTGACATGACAAAATTTCATGTCGTGTCAGTGGGGAACATGTCCTCCTCTCAGTGGCTACACGCATGGCCCTGGGTGTGTTGGCCAATCTGCATCTGTACTTGTTCTATGTGGGGCACTGATGGGGGAATATAGGTCAAGCACAACTTATATTGGTACACCTTCCGATGATGCAATATACCCAGTACACTTAAAAACACATCACATGATACCATTTTCAATAGAAATGTGTACGCAAACTTAGCGATCATTCGGCTGATTTTTACAGCAGAATTGCCGAGCTATTTGAAGGGCCTAGCTTGGTTTATTGTGCATTCATTCTACAGGTTCGAGGTCTGAATTACAAACTGTTTGAGGGTGATCTAATCCCCACTGTAGAATGTGAAGCAGCAACCTTGATGCGACCCCCCCCCCCCCCTGCCCGAGACGTCACACCCATGATCACCATACGGCGTTCATCACACGTCTGCCCGAAGAATTCATGTCTATGCTTGGCGAAAATAATTGGCTATCGTGTAGAGTTTTTAGTGAACGTCTTACGATGTAGTGTTCATACCCTCGATCTTATAGAGGATAGTTTTACCTTATATTTTTTGTAGGTACCTCTCTGGTTTGTTATGTTATCTTGCCTCAATTTATGATAACGTCTGGACATCTATTGCACATGTTTTGACACCAAAATCGTGCCCATAGCATTTCCCGTCTATGGGAAGCGACGGTTTTGTTCGGAGCACTGCACTGTGATGAACACCGGCAACCGACGGGTCCACGGACTTCAGCGCCTGGTCGACACTGTCACATCGACGGGGCCCTACATCATACCCGCATGCTCAAAACACATAAAATGGCATACCACTGTACTAAGAATTAGTCGATAAACACACCTTTCGTGTCGCGACAAAGCATAGTGCCGTGCAGATGAGCGTGTAAATCCGTATGTGAATAAATCCGTATAACAATAAATAAATTAGCTCAGGATTTGTTGGGAGGGGGAAGGGAGGCGTCTATTGAATTCACCTTGCTCATTCTAGGTATCTTGAATAAGGAAGCTTGTTAAAAGACCCATTCCCCTAGAATTACATACCCCGCTGTGACACATTGGCGCCTTCAACGTCTGCTGAGTTGAGATCGTGGCACCGTGCTTTCGTCGGTGCGTTGTGTACTCTTTACAGCTAAGCTGAGAGAAGCTTCTCAAAGTCACTTGCCATTTGCTATTATTGTTTATCAATTCAAATAAAGCAAAAGTTTGCTAACGATCACGAAAAACTATTACACTATGAGCACATGGTGTGCAGTGGACAGCAGATAGTGTGAAAGTCTATAATTAGGAAATAACCTGTGCTGGGGCAGGATATCAGACCAGCAGGACAGTGACTGGGGCCAGAAAAAGAGGAAGAAATAGAGGGCAATTAGAGGGCAATAAAATATGGCATGCTGCGACCCACTTTTGTGGCTTTAGAAATGTCGAAAATTGCATTTTTTTACTGCCTTATAGATAGAGGCATCAGCCCTTCACCTAAGTAAAAAACAATTTCAGGACACTGCAGCTACATCATCAGGATCATTTTATTGAATTGTCATGTAGTGCGCTGGGTGGTCAGGACTGGAAAGGTTGGGAGTGCCGGTAGTGTAGTGGTTAACGCGTTGGTTAACGCGTCTGCGTTAACCACTGCGCGTCTGGGAAACCAGAGGTACGGGGTTCGATTCCCCGTGGTGCCCGCCCCCCCCCCCCTCCCCCCTGCCAGGGTGAGAGGCAGGCGACGCCATATAGCCTCAGCAGCTGAGTGCGTCGTAAAGCCCCAATGACACACGGGAAGGGTGGGCGCGGAACGACGAGTTAGGACGAGCGCGGAGTATGTGCTTACTGTTTTCTCTTTTTTAATCCGAGACGCATTTGCTCAATGGGTTTGAGAGTCGAGAACAAGCTATTTCGTCTCTTGCAATGGCAACGTGGAGCGGTGCTGTGGGGGGCCATATGAGATTTGCGCTTAGTGCCTGGATTCATGGAGCTTCCAGGACGTCGCTGAGAGGTAGAAAAGTTGGAGTCGAGAGCCATGCCAACGTTACTCCATTGTGCCTGACGGGAGTCGCTTTCAGCGTATATCAGCAGGTGAATGAAGACTGCGAGAAGGATGTGAACAGGATGAAAGAAGTTTTGATAGCGGCCTTTGCAGCAGATAAGTTTATGGCGTACGAGCAGCTATTAGCTCGCAGGCTCAGGGCCCGAATGAGTCAGCGGGTGTGGTTTTAGGCCGATGTGCGTCGCCTGCCCTGGCTGGCTGGAAGAATGAGTTGAGTCGGTTCTTGCGTGTGCCTTTGTAGCACGTTTACCTGGGGAGATAGGGCACACGCTGAGGTCGGGTTTCTGAGGGGATTCACTGGAGCTGCCTCAAATTCTTGCGTGAGTCCGTGCCCTGACGATGGTCGGTTGGGCGGTGGCTGCGGCGGCGCAAAGATACCGTGAACAACGTGATTCGGACGATGGTTCAAGGCGGAAAGAATAGACCATTTGTTTCAACTGCGGGCGTCCTGGCTTCCTCGCCGGACAGCACTCGGCAGGGAGGAGCCGAGGCGCCCGTTACAATTGCAGGCGCCCTGTCCTCCTCGCTGCCAGACGTGCGGAAAACAAAGAAGACGAGAAACCATCTGCGCCAGCCTCACTTGTGGCCGCGTATTAGTGGATCCCCACCGCTCTGGCGTTTGTCAGTCAACGGCTACGAACGTATGGTGCTAATCGACGCTGGATGCTCCCGAAGCATCGTACATGCTAAGCCTGCCGCGACTGGAGAAGGCAGCGTGAGAGCGTCTACACTGTGAGTGGCGAGCGAACCAAGTACGATGGAGTGGGGCAAGTCTGCGTTCGATTACAAAATGGCACAAGTCTATTCTGAGCGTGTTCGTCGTTTGGGAAAACCATTCGCCTTGATTTGATTCTGCAAGAGGATGGCACTGAGCCTCTCGGCCAGCGTGGGCAGTGGTGTCGGGCGGACCCAGACTCGGTTGGTGCCGAAGAGGTGAGTGCTGTCGTTGCCATCGGTGAAGAGCAACGAGTCACATTTCGCTGTTGGGTATGAAGAGGAAGATCACAAATGGGCCGTGGCCTGGAAGTGAAATGATGAGAAAGGGGCCGAATGAGAATTGGCGGACACGGTCGCAGAGTACCACTTGCACAGGCTGCTCGAGACGAGGTACGGAGAAGAAGTGGAGAAAGGGGGTGGGCCAATGGCTTGCTAACGCCCTCAACGGGAAGGAGCACGGGGCGGTGCGAGGAACCGCTCCGCTGATGGCGATCACGCAGCCCAACAAGGA
>NW_023596818.1:36865709-37004074 GCF_011947565.3 Pollicipes pollicipes
CCCCACAATCTTGGATATACACGATCGCACCCGTGGGCCCAGGTTTAACATGCTTTTTGACTGGATGTTGGATGCTGCTGTTGGATGTTATGTAAAAGGAATTGGCTTGAGTCCTGATGTGTTGACACGAATTGGCCAAACTTCCACTTTTGCTTGCACGCTTATTTCCGGGGAGGGGTACTATGTGCAATGTGAAATCTAAGGAGAAATGTGGCCAGACGCAGCTGCAGGTACGGTGTAGGCAACTTGTAGCCACCTCACGAATGGGCCCTGATCGGCCATTTCCAATTTTCTTCAGATGCCGCGAACTGTTCCTGCTGACGGTCTGGCATCGGGCGGACGTGATGGTTGTGATGCGTGCCCCGCCCCAGAAAGCACTCGTGGTCTGTTTGAAGAAAGCCCTCATGGTCACTCATGGTGTGTCTGGTCACACACTCATGGTCTGTCCACGTTTCAGGAGCGGCCCGTCTCCCGAGCCGGCACAGAGTGCGCTGCTGAATGCCTGCCGACGCCGCCGAGTCGGCTCCGTCAGACCGTCAGAATGACTCGGCCGTCCGAACGTCCGTCGGTGTTACCCGGCCGGGAGGGGGGGGGGGGGACGCCGGGACGTGAAGAACGGGGCCCAGCCCCGGTGGAGACAGGTCACATTGCGGGGTGAAAGACATGGGTAGTGAGATGTGAGATTTTCAACCTCTCACTACTTTGTCTTCCGCTCTTCGTGTGGCGTCACCTTCGAGACACGCCCTCGCTGCCGGTGACCGCCGCCGGCGCCTCGGGAGGACACGCTGGCCATCAAACTGCGCTGTGGTACTGACTAGAGCTATCACAGCCAGCTTTGATGAGCAAGCGTGCCAGCCACCAGCTGCGCCGCCGCCGCCGTCGCCGCTCACCGCGTCGCTCGGTGTTGCCGGGCCGTCAAAATGGCTGTGAGCACGTACGGCATCTCGTATCACAGCCATGTTTGATGAGCTGGGCTGCACCTGCTCGGCGGGACCACTGGGAACGGGAACTGAGTAGGGACGGGACGGAGCTAGTCTGGAGAGGGGGGGGGGACGGGCGTTCCGCCTTCGTCGGCGGGGTTTTGTGACGTGTGACGGCGCGTGGCGCCGGTGCGTGACGGACTCCGTTCCGGTGAAGGTCGAGCAGGCCGTGCGCCTCTGGACAGCGCGTGACGGGCGCAGGCAGCGCGCGACCCGCCGGGCGACCCCGCCGGCACCATCCTGCCCGCCAAACCGGCTGCTGATGGGCGTGTTCGGGACCTATCACAGCCAGTTTGACGAGTAGGTTACCAAACGTCGCGAGGTACGTCCGGTCGCCCGGGTCGCAGAGGGCGCTCTGCTCGAGAGGCGCGCAGGGGATACGCCCGGACGCTTCATCCCGCCCAGGGCCGAGACTCGACCGGCTCGCAGCACGCGCGCAGCCAGGGGCCGCCGATGACTGCCCGCGTCGGCGGCACTAGGGTGCACAGTGGGAGGGGGAGGGGAGGGGTCGACAGTGGGGAGCTCGTGGCGTGTCGATCCGCTGGCTTTTGTGGTCGGGACCGGGGAGGCGTCTGGGCCCCAGAGGAACAGAGGATGCGTGCTCTCTATAGACGTGCTATGAATCTCCCTACATTTTATATATGAACCTCTATGAATCTTTCTATATTCTATGTACGACTCTCTATGAATCTCTCTATATTCTATATACGAATCTCTATGAATCTCTCCATATACTATATGAACGTGTCCTTCGACCCACCCGTGGCCGGTCTGAGAGCCGATGTTCGGCCGGGCTCTGGCAGCGTGTGACCCGGGTCTATCCACTTAGCCACTGATGTCGCGCCATTGTTAAAAAATACATGCATGCTCTCGTGTAAAGACTTTTGTTCCACGAGACGGGGAACGGCGGAAGATGACGATGAATGGTGCATTTTTATACCAGGGAAAACACAGTGATTTAAAAGAGCAACACTCTGTAGCCAGGGTCAGGTCAAGCACCGGGCAGCATGGCATGCCAAATCAAGGTCAGCAGAAGTGTTGATCACTTAGTTGTGAAGTTTGCGGGACGTCACATCGTGCACGTCATGAGGAAATGCAGCGATTAACGTATCCCTTGAAAGGGAATGGCAGAGCATTATCCATTATGATTGACAAGCTCTGTCCGCTCAGGTAGCAGTCCGTGATAGGCCGGGCAGGTGCGCTGGAGGTGTGAAGAACTCCACTGAGTTATTGGCAGGGCAGGCTGTCGAGAGCATCGTCGGTCGCACCACCCACGTGCGGCAGCTGACTGGGAGCCGCCGGTTTACACGGTACTCACGGCAGCAAGCATGCTTTGACCGTCACTATGCACGGCGGTGTAAACAGCCGCTTCCTGCCACACCTCGCCTGTACGCTGAGCCATGGGCGGGCCCAGACGAGAAACACCGTAGGTAAGGCCGGTAGCTGCGTTACTCACCGAATGGGCGTGTCTCTGTCTGTGGCTTGCTTTTCATGGCTTAGTAATGTGCCCGTGGGTGGTCGGGTCCGGATACTCTCAAACAAGATTCGCTCAGCAAGTATTTTGAACCCCAAGCCGCAGGTTGCAAACTATTCGGAACGAGTTCCTCTGAAGCGAAGCTTCTGGCGTTACAAAGAACGATGACGCTTGTCGTGGAGGGAAGCAGGCAGGCGCACGCATTGTGTATGGTTACGGAACAGTGGACGGAAGGTGCGGATCCAAAATTGTCGCGATGCGTACGGGTATAAACGTAATAAAATGCGGTTGTGGTCTGGCAGGATGGCGTGCGGTGGGCACGGGACCAATCACGAACTATGATCAAGCTGCGGGATGAGGAAGTGAAGGGAGGAGAATGAACCGAACGTCTGGCTAAGGTTCCACAAAGCGGAGCTGCAAACTGACGCGTATTTTTATTGTCTTGTGAGCAGCCAGGCAAGTTGCATGCGAATTTTCCGCAGTTTTGTTAAATTACAGCGTGCAGGGCATTGTCGCCATGACTGTATTTTGCTCCATGTTGGCCCTGTTCTCGGCGGAACTGATTCCCTCGTGTATGCACGTCTGGCCATCGGCATCGCGTGCGGTAATGACATCGCACGAGGTAATGAGTGAGCTAGTCAGTACAGATGCTTTCCGCAGAAAAGAAATTTGCTTGCCGCATGAGCGTAGATGGACAGCCAACGAGCAGTTCTTTGTTTTCGCGACGGAGCCTTGGCGATAGGTTTTGTTTGGACGAGCTCGGGTATTCTACCATTTGCGAATGGTATGGCTCAACAGCATATCTAAGGAGATGAAATTAAATGAGACGCGTTTTTCTAATCTGCTATCGGCTGAAGTGCACAATTGATGCTGCGTCCAGGGCGCCGCTCAGTCAGTTTCTCAAAGAGAAAGTATAATATTACGCAAAGTATTAATAAATACTTTCCATTTTAAACCTACACATTAGACAGTTTCTCAAAGCCGTCACGTGACCTTTGTTGTAGTTTGTACATTTTGACAGTGGCGTAGATTTGTGTGTCCCGTTGCCAGGACAACGACCACCAAACTCTGACTAAATTTTGGCAGCCATAAACTATGTCTTACTGTTTTGAATATGTGTTGACCTTCACCCAAGAGTGCCCCCGATTAAGACAAAATAATTATCAGTTTTCACCTGTCGGGACTCGACATCGAACCGACACATAGTTTACGATTTTTGAGATATGATCTCCAGCTACAATTATGGCGCTTTGTTGAAAAGCAACGCTTACCACGATATGAAAGCAAAGGGGCAGGTGCCGATGGTGCAGTGGATACCCGTCTGGGTACGGGGGTTCGACTACCACGTGATGCCCGCGTTTCCGCCTGAGTGAGAGGCAGTTGACGCCATATAGCCTAAGCAACTGAGTGCGCCCTAAATCTACAATGGCGACCATGAACGAAGGAAGAGTACGGTTTGCAGTATTCAAAAACACCAGAGGAGCGTGGAGACGGCTCCTCGTCCGCAAGGAATTTGTGTAATACCATTGCCCGTCGACTCGCCCATGGTGGTGTTGCACCCGCCTCTTAGCAACACCATTTAGTTCCGTTGACCCGCTGCGCGTTTTTGTTTATTGCTATCGACGCGCTGTGCTTGTAAGTTCGTGCTGCGTAATAAACAGAGCAATACGTGTTGAAAGGTGTGTGGGGCCTTGTGGAAATGCGTGTAGAACTAGGGGCTGATTCTAGAGGCAATAATGTCCATAACTGATAAATTCGGCGAACTAAGCTATCTTCCATCGTCAGCCTCCTTCAGTGTTCAGTTTCATCCCAAAATGTTCCACTTATGGAGGCTTTATTTTGCGTAGCGATTGTGGACGAGATCATTTGAATAGTAAGTACACAATACCTATGCTTAGTAAGCATATCTTGGGCATTGAAGGTGGGACTGTCAGGCATTAGCCATCAGACCTTAAGGGAACACGTGAATAAACACGGGCTGTCAATGAGCACTGAAAAAGGGCCATTCATGGGTCCAATCATAAGCAGCCTGCTGTACTTGTCATTGGGAACAGGCTCATTCTGAATGACTGATCATTGAAGGTAGGTTTTTGTTACATGATTTTATGCAGGCTAACTGCTGCCTTATGTCATAGTGATGCACAAGATGCATGCAGCTGTGCTATCCAAATGAAGTCAATTTTAGAGTATAATTCTGGTGTTATACTTAACTATTTTATTGAAATGTATTTCACATCATAGGGTTTTCAACCAGGGTAGGCATTGCAGGCAATGATGCTGCTCATATCTCACTTTGAAAGTGTCTGGAATACAACTGCATAAACGTAGAATGTATGGTATTCGTAACAAGTGTTGTGACAAGTCACGCAAATGTCCCTCAACTGGGATGCATTTTGATGTTTGATGCTCTTGCAAAGGGAACTCCATGACCTGGCGGTTTTGTTTATCTTTTGGCCTTGGCCTGCCCCACCCAAGGCTTCTTTCCTGAAAGGCTGGAACACTCAGTGTTTACTCGCTCACACCCAAGTTGTCACGTCAGCAATCGTCTTTCAGTAAGTAACAATGCCAGGTCATTGTTATAATCTACGACAGAAAATGCTTACGTTGATTGCAATGCCAAATTTATCGAGGACTTATCAAACTTAAGCTCTGTGTGCATTTGTTCTTGGCTTTGAGAAACTCATGCAAGATTGTTTGCGTATATCTGTGTCGTAGACTGTACATTTTATGTTGTATTTTTTTTCAGTGTCGTAGGTTGTAGTTGGGAGCTGTATAGTTTTGCTTTGAGAAAGTGGATTATACGACTATACGCCAAAAATGTACGATGTACGCCAAAACCTACGAATATCTGTTTTGAGAAACTGGCTACAGATGGCGGCTGGGATAATGCGGCCATTAGCTACCACGCTGGCAGCTCGGCATCCCAGCACTCCTTTAAGCCATCGCCGGCGAGTTTTCCCCTCATCTGTTTAAGGGAAATTCTCAAGAAAGCATTAGGGTCTTTATAAAAGCACGAATCCATGAAATGCTCCAATCGCACTGCAAAATAGCTTGCTGATGACAATGAAAATGCAGTGTGATCACATGGTCGGTTATAACGTTGGTGGCATGTTGGGAATGGTGCAGGGAGCATTATACCAAGAAGGAAAGGAAGGAAGCGCGGTGATCAGACCATCGGCCTGTACGGTTTAATTTTCCAATTAAATCCTCAAAATGGTACGGTTAGCACCTAGCAGCTTGGAACGACGAAGACCGCACAGTCAAGCATGGGCCAGTGTCCGCTCTGAGCACGAGAGGTCGCCTTGCGCCGTTCGAACTTCGAACAGCCCCAAGACGCCACCATGTAGCCAGTTTCTATCAAACAGACAATTTTGTAGGTTTTTGTCGTAAATGCGTACTTTTTGGCGTATAATCGTATAACCACTTTCTAAAAGCAAAAATATACAACTTATAACTACGACCTACGACACTAAAAAATACACAGAAAATGTACAATATACCAACACAGATATACGCAAGCAATCTTGCACGAGTTTATCAAAGCCAAGAACAAATGTACGACAGAGCTTAAGTTTGATAAGTCCTGATGAATTCGGTATTGCAATCAACGCAAGCATTTTTGTCGTGGATTACAACAATGACCTGGGATTATCACCTATTGAGAGACAATTGCTGCATGGCAAGCCTAAACACATGCAATAGTTGCAAAAGCATAACAGAGTATAGAACTTGGGTGTGAGAGAGGAATGTTGAATGTTCAAGCCTCTCAGGCAAGAAGCCTTGGGTGGGGCATGCCAATACCAAAAGATAAGACAAAACCGCCTGGTCAAGGGGCTTCCTTTGCAAGAGCATCAAGCATCAAAATGCATCCCAGTTGAGAGACATTTGTGACTGCCACAACACTTGTTATGAATATCATACATTCTATGTTTATGCAAGTTGCATTCCAGACACTTTCAAAGTGAGACATGAGCAGCAGCATTGTCTGCAATGCCTACCCTGGTTGAAAACATTATGATGTGCAATAAATTTTAATAAAATAGCTCAGCGTGACACAATAATTATATTATAAAACTGGCCTCATTTGAATGACACCGCTGCATGCATCTCGTGCATCACTATGCCATTAGGTAGAAGCTAGCCTGCATAAAATCATATGATATAAACCCACCTTCAAAGATCAGTCATATAGAAGGAGTCTGTCACTAATGACAACACAGCAGGCTGCTTATGATTGGACCCATGAATGGCCTACTTTCAGTGCTCAATGACAGCTCGTGTTTACTTCACGTGTTCCCTTAAGCTTTGAAGGCTAAGGTCTGCCAGTCTCACCTTCAGTGCCCGAGATATACTTGCTTTTTAAATGATATCGTCCACAATCACTACGCAAAATAAACCCTCCATGAGTGGAACATTTTGGAATGAAACTGAGCACTGAAGGAGGTGATGAATGGAAGATTGCTTAGTTCGCCGAATTTATCAGTTATGGACAACATTGCCACCAGAATCAGCCCCTAGTTCTGCACGCATTTCCACAAGGCCACACACATGTTCAACACGTGTCGCTCTGTTTATTACGCAGCACGGAGACTTACAAACACAGCGCGTCGATGGCAACAAACAAAAACGCGCAGCGGTCGACGGAACTAAATGGTGTTGGTAAGAGGCGGGTGCACACCACCATGGGCGAGTTGACGGGCAATGGTATTACACAAATTCCTTGCGGACCGGGAGCTGCATCCACGCTCCTCTGGTGTTTTTGAGCACTGCCAGCCGTACTCTTCCTTTGTTCATGGTCGCCACTGTAGATTTAGGGCGCACTCAGTTGCTTAGGCTATATGGCGTCAACTGCCTCTCACTCAGGCGGAAACGCGGGCATCACGGGTAGTCGAACCCCCGAACCAAGACGGGTTATCCACTGCACCATCGGCACCTGCCCCTTTGCTTTCATATCGTGGTAAGCGTTGCTTTTCAACCAAAGCGTCATAATTGTAGCTGGAGATAATCTCCCCAAAATCGTAAACCAATGTGGTCGGTTCGATGTCCAGCCAGACAAGTGAAAACTTATATATTATTTCGTCTTAATCGATGACAGCTCGGGTGAAGATAACGCGTGCTTGAAACATAAGACGTATGTTTATGGCTGCCAAAATTATGTCACGTTTGGTGGTCGTTGTCCTGGCAACGGGACGCACAAATCTACGCCACTGTCAAGTGTACAAACTATGACAAAGGTTACGTGACGGCTCTGAAAAACTGTCTTGATGTGTAGTTTGTAAAATCGAAAGTACACATTTACACTTGGCGTAAGATTGTACTTTCGCTTTGAGAAACTGGCTGCTGATATTGCTTACACTTGCATGCAAGTATTTCGTCACACAATTTCATTTTAAATCAGGAAAAAACCATCAGGAGAGTAATAGAGCGAGCGGGATTTTTATTCATTCAGCGAGAGTAACTTTCGGCCGCGAAATATATGACCTGGCACCGGATCAAGTGAGGAGACTGGCAGGGCTCCGCGCGGACAACGCGGTCACGTACCACACGCGGGGTCCTGCCCACGAGATGCACCATCACGGCGGGCTAGAGGAGCTGGCTGCGGGTCTCCCCACCACTGCGGAGGACCGAGGCCGGACCGCCCGTCAGGCCAGGCACCTGTATGTGCCGCGGTCCAGGGTTGGCGCGGTGCCGCGGTCCCGCGCCGGGAGAGCAGGAGACGTCTCGGTTGTTGGGGTCCGACAGCGTGCAGCTCGCTGCCACCCGAAGTGCTGCAGCGTGCTGCGCCTCCGTTCAGTCGCCACTGGAGGCAACACCTCTCCGATACGGCGTCAGCTCCGGGCTGACATGTGTCTTTCTAACCGGGCTCGATTGTGTAAGATTATGAACTTCCTGACCGGGCTCGATTGTGTAGGATTATGACCCTCCTGACCGGGCTCTTTTGTGTAGGATTGTGGCCTTACTGACCGGGCTCGATTGTGTAGTATTATGACCTTCCTGACCGGGCTCGCTTGCGTAGGATTGTGACCTGTTGTGAGTGATGCGATTGCGACGTTTCAAGCACAGTGTTGTATTTATAACGACATTATCGTCAACAATGGGAGAAGCAAAACGGAGATGAGATGCCCTTTAGTTTGAACTGGTGTGGTGCGAAAGTCAAGACGCAAGCGTGCGAGACGAAATTTTGCTGATTTGACAGAGTGCCCAGTTCCAGCAAAAAAACGCCCAAGCTGATTTTTCGGAAGCGGAGTTTTTCCTCGTAATAGCAAGGAACTATATCCTTTTGAAATTATGTGATGTGTCGTGCAAAAAAGATCACAAAATTTCACATGCGTACAGCACCAAGCATTACAAAACACTTGTCGAAACAACACAGCCTTTTATTTGCCTACCGTGGTGGATACCTCCATTGCAGGAATGGCTTCAAGGAATCCCTAGCACCAGTTTGAAAGGCTGATTATCTCGGTAAATAAATAGCGAGACGCCAGCATCCTTTCCGCCATAAAAACAAGCAACTAAGTGACATGACCGTAGGTTTATTCGTACTCCGTAATTGTAATTCTCTGTAGTGCCAACAAGTGACGGACTACCGCCCGGCATCAGGCGGCCGGCGCCACGCGGCGCCACACAGGGTTGCCGGCGTCACGCGGCGCCACACAGGGCCCCACACATGGTTGCCGGCGTCACGCGGCGCCACGCAGGGTTGCCGGCGCCACACAGGGCCCCACACAGGGTTGCCGGCGTCACGCTGCGCCACGCAGGGTTGCCGACGTTCAACGCTGCGCCACGCAGGGTTGCCGGACGCCACGCGGCGGCCACACGAGGGCGGGCCGGCGCCACGCGGCCGGCGCCACGCGGCGCCACGCGGGTTTGCCGGCGCCGCGCGGCGTACAGCGAGGGTCGGCGTACGTCTTGAGGAGGTCAAAGGACCATTACTGTGGGGAGGGATGGACTGGCTCACGAATGCCTCATGGCATATATCACAAACGGCAATGCGTTGCGCCGTACGCCGTGTTGAAGGCTGACGTTGGCTGGCTGTGGCGACGGTGCTGACTGCCCACGGATCATCGCCCCATGAGCTGCGCTGGCGACGGTGCGAAGGTTCGACGGTTGTGACGGGGGCCCCTGGCTGCCGGCTGGCGACGGGTTTGCGACGGGGGGGGCCCCTGGCTGCGCTGGGGCGACGTTGCCGACGGGTCCCAACCCTTGCTGGCGCTGGCGCGTCGAACCGGGTGCGACGGGTGTCCCCTAGGGGCTCGCGCTGAAGTGACGGGTCGACGGGTGCCCCTGGGCTTGCGCGGCTACGGGTGAGACGGGTGCCCCGGCTGGCGCTGGTGACGGTGTCGACGGGTGCCCCTGGACTGCGCTGCGACGGACGCGTACCACTGTCCACAACACCACCACTTAGTTATCTCATCGTACGTGATAGTAACGCCTGGTCCTTGCACAACCTGCAGCTCTAATGATGACTCGCGCGAGGGGCTGATTAATTATTTAAAATTATACCTATTAATTATTAAAAAGCAGGCTCCACGTCAGTTATTTCTTCATAGGCTGAATCTCCAGCCCCATTGCAGGGCAACTGCTGGCGAATAGCAGGAATGCTGGATTTGGGAGCGATAAAACTGGCCTAGCTTCTTCAGTATATGCGGGATAATCACAACGCAATGTGATAGGCATCCCGTAAGATCAAAATCTGGAACGCCCTAAGTGCCCTGAGACACGCATATGCATGTCTTAGCGCGCCATCACTCTCCGCTTGTGCAAATAAGGAAAAGTGCACCAGTTCAACCTGAGAACAAAGAGCGCCCCTTATTCTTTGTTGCAACGAAAGATATGTCTCGTGGGGAGGAGGTTTCGCTCCCGCGTTCATTTTCCGCGACCTTTCCAATGTTACGGGAAGGTCACCGAAACGCGCCCCAAATGCTTCTCATTCTTGGTGCCGTGATGCCCGGTGCACACTCTTGCTGAAACAAACCAGCCGAATGTTGGTCACAAACATAGCCTAGTCCGGACGCCGCCGTCTCCATCTGCCAGCGTTGGCTTTCCTGCCCCCCCCCCCCCCCCCCCCCCCCCCCCTCCTCTGCTCCGCCCCTCCACCCCTCCTTCCCGTGTCGGCCGAAGCCGGAGGGAGGGGAGTGTGGCACGTGCCGACAGCTGGCCGCCGTGTCTGCGGGCCCGGGCGCACGTGCCACGCCGTCATCTGGCGGCGGGACAGCTGCCTTCCCCCTCCCCGCCACGCCCCGGGGGATGGGGAGGGGGAGGGGGACGGCAGGTGACGCCGGCCTCCTGTCCGTCGCCAGGGGCTGCGAGGGCGGCCGACGTCGCGCTCAGAACTGTGTCACAGGGCCGCACACTGACCCGCTTTCGGCCTTGTGTTCAAGCCGGGAATTCTCGACGCGCATGCACGTCAAGAATGGGTCGTTGCAGGGATCTGTGCTGTAACGATTGCAGTCGTGGCTGCACCGCGGTGGCAGGGGTCTTGATTTACATTCTTTTGTGGAAGCCCTGGTCCCTCAACGCTGATTTTAGCCTCCAATGTTGGTTTGGCCGCCCCTTAATTCTTGCGAAATATCGCGGAACCGAGAAAAAATAAAACCTCACAAAAAACACGAAGAAACAAAATATGAAAATATCAAGCATCGCACAAAAGAAGTTATTTTCGTCATTACAAAGTCGGCCAAACTAGTTGAGAAAAAAACGCATTTCGGGGAGCATTAGGTCGCAGGGTCCTTGGCCTGCATGCTCCACAACCATTTACAGGAATGAAAACCTCTGATGGGTACGTTACTGCGTGCTCAGCGCAGATCGAGCCGCGCGGCGAGTCGGTGGCAGCACCACAGATCTCTCAGATTGAAACGTCTCTGAAATGACAGCAATTTCTGTCCAACTGGTTATGCAGTGCACAATAACGTTGACTGATCGCCAAGTACAAGTCAGGAGTATGTGCCTTCGTGGTGGGCGTATGGATAGGTAACAAAGCTTGTTGTCGTAGGGCGAGCGGCATGCGCGATGCTAGCTGCTGCAATGTTTCCGATTGGCACGGGACGTGCCGGATCGCCGCGCCGCGTCCGAGTTGGGCAGGTCCGGATCTGGCAGGTTCGGGTTTGGCAGGTCCGGATCTGGTAGGTCCGGATCTGGCAGGTCCAGATTGGGAAGGTCCGGAGCTGGCAGCTCCGGGTCGGGCAGGTTCGGGTCTAGCTGGTCCGGGTTTGGTAGGTCCAGGTCGGACAGGTCCGGATCTGGCAAGCTTGGGTCGGGCAGGTCTGGATCTGGCAGGTCCGAATTCCGTGGGTTTGAGTTTTACGGGTCTCCCGCACCACCTGCGACGCTGGCTGGTGTGCGGGCTAGTAAGCGTTTGATGTGGCTGCCTTTGAGCGGATTGGCTTTGCCAGGAATTGTATGAGAGCTAATAATACTTCAGTTCGATTGGTTTGTTACTGGCTCGGTTGCTGTTACTGGTTAGGCCCACGTAATTCAAGACACTACAAACCAGCCATACCTGGTTAAGCATTCACACCTTGGATAAATGCCAGCGAACGAAGGTGATACTTACAAAGGATAACAATGTACGGGATGCAAATAATATTTTTGTGCTTATTCTTCCCAATACACACCACAGACATCATATGAATTTTCTGAGATGTTAGGATGCAGTTATTCCCAATTAACTACGAAATGATACTCATGCCAGTGGTCCTCAGCAGCGCGCCAAAACCTGTAAGACAGATTCGCGCCAAATCCGTTGAGCGAAACTGACGCTCTTTCACGCTTAAAGGAAATGTTTCCCATTTGAAGATATTGAAGCAAACATCGTATGTGATGAAATAAGCGCATTTATAGTTTTTTGCATATTTTTGAGTGAAAAAGACTGCTCCAGACAGTACAATTTCTTTGTGCAGTAAATATGTTCCTCAATACGTCGTCGTTTCATTATGTCATCGAACCTTGCGCGAAATTAATTTAGAGCCAGCTGACGGCCGTTATATCTGGAAATTATGTTCACGAGCGCCAGATCGGAACGACCCGACAACTATATTTGTCTCGGCCTTGATCGCCGCATGGCTAATGGAGTTGCAGTTTAACAGACGTAATTGCCTGCTGTCCGGTTTGAGTGACCCAGGGGCGCGTCTAGCGGCATGCGCAGTGGCATCTCGTTGGGCTCACTGATTGCAGATAGTGTTTTGTGAGTGATAGTGTTCAAAGGTGGCGTTTTTCTCTCAACAATTTCATGATTCACCCAAATTTTTACATCGTTTTTAGCCGGTTATGAACGCCAAGTCATCCGTAAGGGCATAACCTGGTCATGGAACTGTCCAATTGGTGCCTGTAAAATACAATTCTTCTGAACTTCTCATGTAACTTTTAGCCTTCTGGGCGGGAATCAAAAGGTGACACGAGGGGCTGTTCCAACAGTCATTTGATGCCTCACCAATGCGTTTCTCACAACTGGAGTAGCCTCGAACCTCCTCGTCCTCGCCCCCACCCCGCTGCCCCACGCTGGCGTCCAGTGAACCGGTAAGAACAGTATCAGCTTTCCGTGAACTGAATGTTATGCAATGCTGTCCTTTGCGCGTAGACGTTTTCGAGACTGTACATTCCGACTTTCAGAGACTACGAGCAGTTTTAAGGGATTCCGCTTCCTGGATAGAGCCAGCATACAATTGCCTAGGTACTCGATTACCCTTGAATCGCGCTATTTAATCTCAAAACTGATTATCGATTAATGTCTAGGATTCCGACAGCCATGCTTCAATTTAACTAAAACACATCGCTAGTGACCCCTTCCCAACGTTCATTTATACGCGCGCTTGGCCTCATTCGTGCCGCGAATTTCTCGTCCAGCGTATTCGGCGAGGAGGCGAGAGTGCGCAGAACAGGTCCTGCGGAGCCCCGCCCCGGTGAGCGCTCTGCGGCCGCGGCCGGCAGCGGCGACACGAGGAAGGGGCGCTGGCCGGCCGCGACCCTGATGACGTCATCGAGCTGGCCAGGTGGCGCCACCGGCTGCAGAAGGCTCGCGAACCCGGCTGGTCCACCACGCGGCACGTGCCGTAGGATGGTGCGCCGGCAGGCCCGCGTTATAGTCCCCGCCCGGTCAGACCTGTCTCCGCCTCTGCCGTCGCGGTGGTATGGCATGCAAGGGCGTACCCAGTTGGGCGAGACATGAGGGGATTTGGGGATTTTTTAAAATGTCATACGTGCATGAAGCCGTGCATAAAAAACACGTAATATCAGTAATGATGTGTTTCACCTCCTGGGCATACACGAATCTTTCCCGAAAAGTACACGGGACACGAAAGTCATTCCCTAAAATGGACACGATGGTTGAACCCTGAACAACAGTGGACAATGGGTGCATCTCGTATCTGCCCAAGCAAAACTTGGACCTGTGCCAACGTCGTTGCATCGAATCAGGTCTAAAACACGTTTAAGCCCTTATTAATTGTTGAGGCTTTGCTCGACTGGAGTGACCTCCGATCGGTAGGCAGCTAGGGTCGGTAGTGGAAGGCGCCGATGGCTGACAGGAAGTGGAGCAAGACAGTACAGGCTTGCGGGAGCTGCCCCTCCCCCCACGTGTTAGGGAATGTTGGTTGTGTATATAAACCCATACCACTTCTTTGCTCTTCAGCAGGGTGCAAATATGTAGACAGGGTTCATGCAAACTATTGGCAGTGTTTTACATAGTCTCAGAAAATGGTTTAAATCACACGGAAATTTTGAATTTAAGTTCAAGTTTTGTCGGTTCCCCATGCTTGGGACCCCAATCACAACATAGTTACTCCGGCTATACGCTGAAAGCAGCAGACCAGAGCTCTGCCATCGGGCGCTTCCGATTAAGGCGCACTCAGACGCGTGTGTTTTACTCACATGAGGATCGGCAAATAACACCACGAATCTTGACATACCATCATGGGCTTCCCATAACGGACAGCAGGTGTGTCTCCACAAACTGCACGATTACACGGGAATGCAAGGTGCATGGAACATAGAAAATTCAACAGCAATTGGGTGGCCTACATAATCACTCTTAAGAAACTCAGCGCACGTCACCACACGCCTTTTATGGCGCGCAAGCGGCTGCGTTGGCCATTTTGGCGCCTAGGGGTCATGACACAACCGGGACTGGGGCCCGGGCCCCTCTGTAGGCAGGCAGCCGAAGCGCTAACCATTCGGCCATTACGTCCTCTACAAAATTCCCAGCCGCGTCAACCGAACACCTGTCTTGGAAAATTGCGTACCATCCGTGTACAGTCATGAGTGGTGACATAGAGTTGCTCAGACAGAGCATGACAGATGAAGGAAAAACCCGGGGCAATTTCTCTTCATTCCGGTCACCGGAGCACTGATCCCTGATAACTCAACGGAGATTATCCCCACATGTCAGTCAGTCGAAAGCGTGTATTAGCGATACTGTGAGCCTGCTTTTCCTTGAATGCCACCAAGGCTCTAATAACGGTTTACACGTGTAAGCCGCCCTGATTCTGAGAAGGACCTACTCGCAGTGGCAGTGGCCTGCGTCCTTTGTTCGAATGTCGCGTGGAGAGATGACCACAAGAGGCTGGAGACTCTCGACACCTCGCTGCGGCAGGTCTGAACATTGTCTTGACGCCTCGCTACAGCAGGTTTGACCATTGTCTTGCATGAGGTGTCTCCGTGCACTTGAGTATACACAGGTGTTTTTAACCAGACCAACATGGTCACAACCGTACACACGAAGTTTGCTCGCTTGCCCTGCAGCAGTGTTGGCGTGATCAAGGTGATTGGAGTCGGTCGACAGCCGAAGGGCCTGAAGGCAAAGATCTCGTAGGTCTCACCGCACAAGTCCTTTCACTCTCGTCCTTTGATCTCCTTGAGATGGGCGGGCGCTTCATGATGATTTCTGGAACTGGTTGCACGTAAAATACCTGAGAGCCAAGTTCAACTTCGTTCGTCTGGATGGTCTGGCAGGCGCAGCTCAGCGGCATTGGTCAGCCGCTTGGGTGTTCGCTTTCTCCCTTTTTGGAGTTTCCGGTTAGTGCTGCTGGAATCTTCCATTTCTGCAAGGTCTTGTTAACTCCACGGAGCCCTCAACCGTAACTTACCCAATGCACCTCTCATACTTCTCTCTGGAACAGAACGCTCCGCCTCGGTCGCTCGAGGTGGGATGAATCGCACACTTCAGGGGCGGCGCAGCAGTGGGGGGAGCAGAGGAAACTGTTGAGGCCCCCCCTCCCCCTGCTGGCGGGAGAAAAAGCATGTTTTCCCTCAAAGTGTTGGGAGGCTCCTTTGCCCCTAAAGACCTCCCACCAATAGGCCAGAAACACTATACCGGACTCAGGAAATCTGCTTTCATCCTATCTACGTTCTTTGCACCTAAAAGCCCGTTTTCTGGCTCATGAGACCGTTTTCACGGATTTGGTACCTCATGCTCTGGATCAGGTCATATATTGCGCTTAGAAGGCCCCTTTGTGAACAAGGAGACCCTATTCTGGAATAGGATGCCTCTATTCTCGAACGGGAGGCCCCTCCCGCGCATTAGATGACCTTAGTTACGGGTCAGGATGCCCTGTCTTGATATTATGATGTCCTCCGCTGGATTTGGAGGCTCCTTGGTAAATGGTAAGGATCCTGTTCTCGATAAGAAGACCTCTACATGCATCAGGAGGCCCTTTTCTAGAAGAGGAGGCCTTGGGAGGTCCTTTGCTAGATGAAAAAGACCCCCAATTTAAATCAAAAATCCCCCTGTCAGGATTTATTATGATCGACATTCATTGACATAAAAATCGTACATGTAACAATTGTATGAGGGGTCACGTGACACGTGACATCGCCCTTGAATGTGACACTTCTCAGGAGGTGTCCCGTGAGGAGGCCCCATTTTGTCCACGACACCCCTGGAAAACTCTGCCCCTCCCCAATTCAAGATCCGTTACACAGCCCTAAACTACAGTCATCACAAAGATATGCGAACGCGTCTCGTTCATTTGTGCACAAGGCCGGTGTTCGCGGCGCATGTCCGGTTCGTTGATGCGTGCACGCATCGATGTACTGGGATGTAGCACGTGCGTGTTGTGATCTTTTATGTGTTCTCCGTGTTCCACGTTGCCTAACACAGCCTGCACTTTAAGGAAAACCATTCTCAAAGCCAACAGCAGTGATTGCATATTCCGTAATAAAGCAACATAGTCCTACACATGCACATATAACCATAGGCTGGGGCTCAAAATAACCATCGCTGTCCACGCGCCCCGAAGTCCAAATAGCCAACATGTCGGTGCAGTTTACACTTTGAGTGTTGTACGCCGACGCCGCACTGACTGCTAGCGATGGCCCGCCGACGCCGCACTGACTGCTGGCGATGGCCCGCCGACGCCGCACTGACTGCTGGCGATGGCCCGCCGACGCCGCACTGACTGCTAGCGATGGCCTGCCGACGCCGCACTGACTGCTAGCGATGGCCCGCCGACGCCGCACTAACCGCTGGCGATGTCCCGCCGACGCCTCACTGACTGCTTACAATGGCCCGTCTTGAACTGGACCAGTCATATCCAGCGATATGCCTGCGGTTGACCCTCAAACCGGGGGCTGCTTGTGGAGTTGCCTGGACGCTGGCCGTCGTTCCCAGGCGGGCAGGACCTGCGTCGGCTGGCACTGACCCAGCTGACGTCAGCGACTCCAGCTGGCCATCCAGCCCCGCCGGGCGTCACGTGACCAGCGGCCGGCGGGCGGGGGCGGCGGTGACGAGGCGGCGCTTCCGGCGGTGCGCGCCGCCGCTCGCCGCTGAGTGGGACCGGGCCGGGTCTGGCACCAGTGAATGTTGACTTGCAGCTGACCTGCAGCGGTGCTGCGTCGCTTCCGGGCCCCCGCCGCGACGCACAGGCGCCGCTCTATAAACAGGAACCGGGCCAGGCGCGCGCCGCTTTGGCCGCCGGCGCCTCCGATGCCGCGGGCAGAAATAGCGGCTGTGCGTGTGGCGGCCGCATTCCGGCGCGGCGGCGATGGCGACGCGCCGGCTGCGCCAAACACGCCGCAGCGTGGTCTGCCCCCGTCGCAGCTCAGCTAGGTTCGGTGAAGGGTACAGCGGCCTCTCACAGCGGGTGCATGCTGAGAAGCCAATGATGGCTTGTCCAGGCTTCAAGGCACAGTAGCACAGTAGCTCGGTGTTCTGTACCATCCATCAGCCCGGAAATACCCGGTGGCCAGGAGCCGGTCCTCTGACGCACTCAGACCTGTGACGTGACTCATGTGACGTCACAGCGGGGGGTCCGCGGCTCTTCTGACCATGACAGCTGCGGTTGGCGCTCCTGTGCCGAACGCACGTGTGCTCCGCCTGCAGCCAGAGGCGCAGCCAGCTCAGATCAGCCAGCAGCCAGTTTAGATCAGCCAGCAGCCGGCTCAAACCCGTCAGCAGCCGGCTCAGATGAGACCAGCGCAGCTGGTCCCAGCTTCAGTTCGCAGCCTCAGTTTAGCGTGGCCACGCACTCAGCACGACGGCTATTCGGCGACGCAGTCGAGACGTAAAACAGGCACGCGGCCGGAGGGGGGGGGGGGGGTGCGCCGCCCCTGGCAGCCGGCCTGGCGGCGGCGTCCGCTGCCAGACCCCCGCGCGCTGGCGGGCATTTCCGGCGCCTGGGACTGGGAGTGGCGCGGGCGCCGGTGACGCTGCCCCACGTGCGTTAGCGGGGGCGGCCGCGGAGCCGGTACGACGTGTCCCGGGTTCCCTCTGGCGGCTGCACTGCGGCTCTCTTGAGCGACAAATCAACACGGCTCTTAATATGGAACAACTTCACCGGCCTTAGGTCGAACTACGTGAGCGTAAACATAGGCCAGAAACCGCTCAGACAAACTTAAATTTTTATTTGGAGTCTTTGACCAACAAAAAGGCCCCCTTTGTCATTCTGGGGAACAAGAATTGCGAGGCTTATTGGGGTTCCCACGCCGTTCCTGAGGCCCTCTGCGTCTTAACTGGCCCAGAACAGCCTGATCTTAGAG
This sequence comes from Pollicipes pollicipes, assembly GCF_011947565.3. NCBI lineage: Eukaryota > Metazoa > Arthropoda > Thecostraca > Pollicipedomorpha > Pollicipedidae > Pollicipes > Pollicipes pollicipes. The sequence continues at coordinate 36,884,133 of NW_023596818.1, forward strand.
GGTGTTGGTCATGCCAGAATTAATTGGCAGTGGAAGACCATGGTTTATCCCCGGCCGCACACGCCATCTTAGAGGGCCGTGTCGGCTACAGCACTCTTTGAGCTGGTGTACTCTCCCGGGCATCTCGAGAAATGCATTTGCTTTAGACCTAGAATCATCTCGATACCCTTCCAATTCACGACCCCCTAACCATCTTGCAAGCCCCTGAACCTCTCCAGCTATCTCGATGACCGATGACGATGCTTTAGAACCATGGCAAGACCAGAGTCCATCTCTGGACTTCCGTGCAGTGCCTTCACGCCTTCAAATGCAATGCGAAGTGCTCTAATGTTTCACCTCCCAATGTTCATGCGATAGTGCTGTAGCATGTGTTGGCTGCTGGACTCCTGTCTCTGGCTGGTCAGTGTCCTTCCTCGGTGGTCAGTCCGCACCCGAGACACGCCCAGCACCCCGGCCTGGCCCGACGGCGTCGGCGCTGCTGTTTCCAGGCGACCTGGGCGTGGTCCCTATGACGTCACACCATTGGCGCCGGGGCGAGCTTGGCAGTGCAGCCGGCGGCAGCCTGGGTCATTGTCTGGGAATTCAGGCGGCTGGTGACGGCGGCGGGGCGCAGGACGGCACGCAGCCCGTCCCCCCAGCCCCACCCGTCGCGCCGGCAGCGCTTTATCGTCCTCGCGCGGTATTTTTAGCCCGTTGATGTTGCGCGCCGCGTGCCCATCCAGGGAGGGCCGAGCAGGCGGCCGGTGACCTCGACAGAAGCGGGCTCGGCAGCTGCTGAGCCGCGGCGCTGAGCGGCCGCTGCTGGCGCACTTCGCAGCGCGGGGGGCGCCGGCCATATGCGATATTGCGGATGTGGCCTCCAAACTCTGCGGTGAGGAACGCCAAGGCCGCTTCGCACAGCTGCACGCGCACAAGGTCGCTGTTTTTCGCGCATCCTCTTTGGGCCTTCTCGGACCCAAGTAAAGCCCTCTCCATTTTGTGCAGGGCCCGGGGCTCTTACTAAGGAGCGCGAGTCATCGGGTCTGAAGTTACCAGGGCCGTCGAGAAACAGAAAAGAAATGAATCCCGACTGCCCCAAGAAGAAGCCATGATCCATCAGGAGGTCCATAACGAGGTATCGATTCCAGACATGGGCCATCGTTTCATACTGCACGGGAACGAGCTTGTGTAGGTCTGACTTGCGGCGTATGAGCTCATTAACTCCAAAGCAGGTTTGCCTAGCCCATACGTCCTTTCTATCAATGGCTTAAAACCGACAACTGAAGAGCAACGGGCTTTTTTCCGCCTCGTGTTATCGTGCGACGCAATTCAAAACCGTGTTATGTTGTGTTTTCTCTGTATGAAGCTAGGCCCCGGTCAACCGAGAGACCAACATGAGACTCGGCAATGAGTTAGGAGTACCCCGCCGAAACGATCAGGAACGTCAATAATTCCGTCCCCAAGACAGGCAGGCGGAGCATGGTCCCTGTAACGACCACAGATGACGCAGAACGCTTAGGCAATGGCAGATCTCAGTGAAGAAGCCCTTCATCACACACGCAACCGCTGCGCTGTGTTGGTGTACCTCAGAACCGTGTGATATACCACGCACCTGCAGGCGTGAGAGTCCTCTGACCGCTGCGCTGTGTTGGTGTACATCAGAACCGTGTGATGTACCACGCACCCACAGGCGTGAGATTCCTCTGACCGCTGCTCTGTGTTGGTGTACCTCAGAACCGCGTGATGTGCCTCAGATGGTCATGAGACTGCGCGGCTCGCAGCAGAGGGCTGCACGAGGAGCCTGGAATACGTTAGAGGGCGTCCCTGCCGTGCGAGTGCCACTTTCGCGTGGAATTCGTCAGAAATGATTATTTTTACGGAGGAGATTGCGTTATGTTGGCAATGTATTTGCGCTGAATGCGTACGAAATTTCCGCGTCTGGAGCCAAAGGCGATATTACGATCTGCCTAACGTGCCTGCTCGGAACTATAATTGGAAAAGTGCATACCCAAGTAGTTTTATTTAGTGCTGGTCTTGATGCCTTGTGGTTATGTGGTGCTGGTCTTAACGCCTTGCGGTTATCGCCTCACATGTAGACGACTGATCAATTAATTCAGTTCGATTTACCGTTCCGCGTGCACATGCGGCGTCCAAGAAAAAAAGACGGCGATGCATTTGGCATTGTATCCCAACCAGAACTCACCACAGAAAGCGCTTATGATGCCGCCACTGCACAAAATCCGCCAGGGACATCGACAAGATGGCCGAGGAAGGCGCCTGCTGTGGGCGGGACAGGGACATTTCTCGCCGGTACAGAGTCCTCGCTGAAAATGCCGCCCTGTCAATGCACTGCATTTCGTGGGGGGGGGGGGGGGATGGAGCACATGGTACCTGGAAGCGCGCTGGTTTGCCAGTAATTAGGGTGCATATACATGGTCGTATGGCACGGTGCTGGGTTGTTCGCAACCCAGATCACGCAGGACGCATAGACGATTTGTTGTGTCCTCATTGTCACACTGAATAACGAGCCTACTCACAATGCATGCACAACAGCTTTAAAAAGGTACATAACTCCAAAATGGCACCTGATGCATGCCAAAAAGATGCGGTTGATGTATGCATCCATGCCAACATTGATGCATGACAGTCAGGGACGTCACCCTACATATTTTCGGGTGGTGGCTGAGTCCCCTCTTCCCCCTCCCCCCACACTTCGGTGCTCAAAGTTAAACCACGTTTCCTTCAGCAGTCGCAAGCGCATCTGTTGCACGATCATGACAGTGGTGGTATCCGAATGCCAACTGAATGGAAGAACGCGACCAGCGCCAGCGGCGGCCATCAGTGATTTCACGCCAATCAAATCGTGACAGCAAAAGGTACCAGTTTTAACAATTAGGCAAGCACCAGTGTTACGTTCATGTGCAGGTGCGTCGTGTCAGTGTACTCGAAAGTTTTCCATCGCCCATTGCCCGTATACATCGGGTCACGCCCTTGTACATAAGCAGTCTTTTACGCATAGGGCCGCCTTCGATGAATAATGAACGATTCCTATTTTCAGTTACCTCAAAAGCTAGCATTATCTAGATGCTTCTTTTCTGTCAATTACATCCCATTGCGTGGCTTACACAAAACGCAGGTTTACACCATCTTGAAAAAGGATGTCATTCCTACGCTACAAATAAAAAAAAAAACTCCACGAAATATTGCTTTTTTCGATTTCAACATCGGGGACACCAACTAGTGTCCGAAATCTGCGGAGAGTAATCTTTTGAGGGTTGGCCAGGTCAACCATATTGGCTAAGCCCCGACCGATTTTAGGGAATAAACCCCGCCCCCTGATGACAGTAATATCGATCCATAAAATACAACAGGCAAATCCTAATTTTCGTGAAATGGGGGAACGCGCCCCCTGTGCTCCCAAAACTGGTAACGTTGGTGCAAATGCACACATTTCTTCGACGAAGTGTGCTCAAAAAAGCTGTTGAAGACCCGTGGCCGTCCATAGCCAAGCCTCCAGAGAGGCGGGAGGTGCGATCACTTTCCGTGAGGCTTGAACTGACGGTGGCTGCGGATTGCCGAGCGCCCTAGTTCTTTCCCATGCATGTTGAGTGGTGTAGGAGAGTTTCAAGATGTGAACATGCCAATCAATAGCATTGCTTCTTCCATTCAGGTCATAACGATGGAGGGCGCAGCATTAGACAACCCAATACACAATGATTGTTTTAAACTGTAACCGTGCATCAGAGCAGTGGTGGGAATCGAGGAACGAATAATGAGTACTGAAAAACCTCAACTAACTCCCTTCCCTCATATCCGTGGATTATTTCATCAATAACTCATGTTGCGTATGGCACACAAACGGGTGACGTAGTATTGATATAATCTCTGGCCCCCTTCATTGACTGTTTCGGCTCTGCGCGCACTATGCCATCAACCCGCATATTAATGACATCGGGTTGATCGCATTACATAAAAACGTCGGTCAACAACTTGTTTGGGGACGATGGGCGGTCTTCGCTACCTGTACACAGACAGGAACAGTTTACCGCCCTTCCTGTGACGTCACTGGTTACAGGACAAAAAGGAATTGAGATGCGGGCAAATCAGGGAAGACAGAACTTATTTACCCACATGTTGATTTATTCACGACCATGTGTATAATAATTTATGTGACCAACGCAAAGCCAAGCTGGTTGATAGTATGGTACCAAACAATCCAAAATAGGGTGGGGAACTCCGAACTGCTGCTTTCAGTTCGCAACCAAAGCAGGGCCGCAACCCAACGTTCCCTTACGTTACATGCTCATGATGACCTAGCACCAATCATTTGCCGTAATATGCTTGCATGATCATTACCCGGCATTGCAACATTGATGTGCGTACCTGGTCAGCGACCATCAAACCAACCTGGAATGGTTAGTTACCTGAAAATATTTTATAAAGAGAACGGAGGCCAGTTTTAAGGCCCGTACAACGGAAGGGCTAAAACTTATAAGCACCAGATGGCGGCTAGTTGTGCGCCTTTCCGAGACAGAGACGGGAAGTGGCAAAGCACAAAAATATACATTGCATTCATGCGCTTTTTACGCTTGTTCATTCATCAATGACATCGGCAGATTTCAAGGCTGAATGAAACAACCGATGGCCGGAGCGGGACAGCAGATGGTTTGAAGGGATGATAATCACCGCGGAAGGGGTAAACCGACGATTGTGTGCCAAACATTGCAACACTGGCTGTCGCTGCGGCCGAGCGGGTCGCGCAAGGTTCACCGGAGGTCTCACTGGCACGGCCCGCTCAGCGTCGTTGTCAGTGGGAGATTCCATGCTCCCGAGGTCCCCGTGCCTCCCTTCCTGGTGATGGCAGCAATCCGGCTGTTTGAAACACCGCGCCACTGTCTTCTGTCATTGTCAAATTTGGATATTGTTTCTAAAAGGGGTGAGAAACAATATGAATGTTAGTATTGTTTCTCACCCCCCTGAACTTCCGATTTTTTTGTCATTTATCCATTTCGACTTTTACATGTTTCATTGTTTAACCTTCACACTTTCCATTTGGGGATTTACTTATGTTGAGGTTTATCTCCGTCGGCTGTTTACTTCGACTATGTCATAATCACTTTTTGATAACCTTATCATCATATTTCCGTTGACTCGGATTATTTTTACTCTGCATCCTTTACCCTTCATGCTTCAGTTTACTATTTCACATTGAACCTTTTGCCCTGATACGCACTGTGTGTCGCTCAGGTATGCTCAGTTATCATTTGTGGTGTTGCCGATCCCAAAGCATACGGAGCCTCCAAGGTGTTCAGTATATCCCGGAGCGACTGACTTTTCCCCAGAACGGCCAGTATGCTCCAGAGCGGGTAGGAGCCCAAGCGACGGGGCATGGCCATACAACAACAAAATGGTGTGTCGCCGGGCACCACTAAGTCGGACATGGTACCACTGATACGACTTCCGGCTGAAGCCGCTGACGCATGCGAGACGGTAAGCTCTTCGAAAAAAAATTTCGGTCACCGTCAATCTCATCTTCATTTGCCCAGTCACCTTTGCCGACTTGTTATCGTAATATGTTGTGTCAGATATAATGCATCTATTGGTACTTGATATAAGAAAGAAGGGCCTCCAGCTCCAGGTATTTTGGCGTTATGAATCTGGGGTTCTTAGGCTGAAGTCACGGTACTTCGATATCGGTGGGGGGGGGGGGGGGGGAGGCAGCGCAATGTTATACCGATTGCATATTGGTCTGCACCTCATTTCGTGCCACCCTTAGACTCAGAGTGCTATACTATCCAGGCGCCGTTGAAGTGCTTTGTTTTTCCTATCTGACGTGTGTGCGACTTGTTCAAGAGCAGTGCCCCACCTTCCGGGTATGCTTCAAAACCATACTCTACTGAACTAGTTACTAGTTACGTCTTATGACAGCACTGAGTAGAGCCACTGCAGCACCGCCAAGACAAACCAAGGATACAATTTTAATTATTTTCGAGTAAAAAATAAGCCGGCATTTTATAGCAGCGCTATGCATCTCTGCAGTCGCGACCAACGCTGTCATGACAACCATCTTGCTCACCTTTGCTGGTGCGAATAATAGAACGTTTGTGGCTGGCCCAGCGGGCAAGAGCCTGTTACCTAGAAGTACATTAGTAAATAGCGCAAACAGCACTTGACCTGAGTTTGCAGTTGACATGACGGGGAGAGGCCTTGCGCCAGTGATGTTTCATCAAGATGAGTTGGAGAGTTCGCTGAAAATAGTCAACATTCGACTCGCGAAGAGGCACTGGTTGAACGACGTAATCAAGTGAGCGATTGCTTTATTCAGAAAATCGACATTTCGAATCTGTGTTCATGGGCAAGCTTTTCAGCAAAAATCTGATAACACCACGGCAACGTTTCTTTTATTCTGGAACACACCACTCAAACTATGTCGATTCTATTTTCGACACCCGTTTTGTGATGCAATCAGATGGAAGACACTGCACCGAACTGTATTTTAAGCCCATGGCCGCCGTCATCCTACATTGTAATTCGGCACACGGCACAGGGCACACCCTCATGAATACTAGGAAAACAGTCCTTGTACCATAAAAGAAGACAGCGGCGGTGGTGCGTCATACTCGGTCTCCATTTTTGAGTTGTGCCCCCAACACTCTAAAAACCGTAAAACTCTGCGCACGCTCCGGTATAACACATCAGGTTTACGACAAAGCCATAGAAAGGTAAAACAGACATGCCGTCTTTATGTGCAACTCCCGTTTGAAGCAGGCAGGCAGGTAAATGGCATGTACCATCAAGCGTAAGTTGTTAAGAACGCTTGCGAGGAACGTTACACATGTAGAAAAACCAGCAGAATGGAAAGATAGATTACTGAGAAATGTGCGTTAACAAGAAAGATGCGTTATGAAGACAGATGCGTTAACATATCTCTATATTCTCCTGGGTTTTCTACAAGGAATAATGCTATCACTATTCTGTTATTATATATATATATATATATATATATATATATATATATATATATATATGTATATATGGGCCACAGCCATCCAGTGGTGTGCACGGTAGCGTAGCGTAGAGTGGTGGTGCTAGTCCATGCGACTTCCATCAGCCCCCGAAATCCCAGTGTGTCCATCTAGGGTTCGCTTCACACGTGTCAGTCGGCTGATGGCAAAATACGCAACGGAAAAACATGGCCTGCAAGGTCTCTTGAAACCTCTGCTGAAGGATATTACTTGAAGGCAATACGAAAAAGGACGTCCGTGACCGTTTCTATGGGCAATTGGAAAAGCGCGTCCGCGGAGCGCCTGACACCACAAGGTGGACACATGGTGCTCAGGAGACCGAGTTCGCAGCAATGGAGCACAGTGTAACAATTACCGACTTGTTTGCGTTGATCGCGCGACGTATAACGGGCGTACAGGACACTAAGTGGAGAAAAGTGAGCATGGAACTAACACCGATTTTTCGGACACCAAGAACACCAGCAGTTCTGAAAAATCTGGATATCCTTTTCTAGTTTTCCTGTTTTGCCCATGTTCATTCGTTAATTCACTCAGAGGAGCATCGGTGGAGGGGGGGGGGGGGGGGGAGGAGGGTCAAGTCAGCATGGGTGGTGGCTAGGAGGCTACAGCCATACACGGATACGTGTCATGATGAGTCTTTAGCTTATTGCAGACAGTCGAATCGAATCTGGTTTTGTGCTCACTAGGTTATTATTGAACCACAGTGGAAGAATTACACGGACAGCCTTGTTCCAACTGAAAGAATCTGCACTCTTGCGGACAAATCTGAGAAAACCACCTTCGCAGACCCAGTTGGTGGCTGTATCTAAAATGCGCCACTCTCCCTTTGAGCAAGTAAGCAGGTATGATTCCCACCATGCTCTGGCAGAAGGCAAGTACGCAAGTATGCTTTCCACTACACTCAAACAATAGGTAGGTAGGTGCGCATGTTTACCACCAAACCGGCGTCCATTACGCTGTGCTAACGTTGCTCTGCACTGTCGCAAAAAGGCAAAATTGGAGCCGATTTTCCTTGAGTCGTGCAGCTGCTCGCGAGCAGCTCCGCCAATGGCAGACCGTCGTGCAGCTGCTGGCGGGCAGCTCCGCCAATGGCAGGCCGACGCTGCCCCACCAGAAGCCACCGCCATAGCCGCCACGGCCCTGCCTCCTGCCACAAACATGGCCGACATGATCCTGCCGCCATTTTGCAGCGTTGCAGACCGGTGGGCGGCGGGCGATGTGCAACTGCAACACCCGTGGCGCCCCCTCCACCTCCGGGAAAACCGGTGGCCGCCAGTCGAACGGGATTTACGAGCCCGTGGGCTGGTGCAGCATGGGTGCCTGTAGCGTGGGCGCCACAAGGGGTGCTCTGCGGAACGGCGGGTCACCACCCGTGCTGCGCGTGGCACCCCGGTAGTAATGACTGGTTATCACTGTCCAATGGCCGCCCCCGGCAGCTGGCGGTCACAGGACCTAATGAATTTCTCCACACCCCTATGGTTTCGATGTTTTAGCAGAAGAACTGAGAGTGGAGAGCACCTGTCGTCTTAAAGATACGATAGTTCTGCAGCGGTTATATCTGTATTCGGCGCTACTGCTTAGGCTGGCAGTGCAGCGAACTCAGTTAAAAACTTAAGGCCAGTCGAGCATAAGACATGCCTACGCATGGGATGAGCAGCATATTTGGTGTTACGGAGTTCTCGCTGTTATGATGCTCGTGGATCTACACTCACTCATGGTAACAAAAATCAAAGAGCTCTCTTTGACATGCTTCCGTTTTAAGGGCTTTATGTGTGAAGCCGAACGCGTAAAGCCTAAATGTGATAAATCATAGCGAAATCACGGATGGAATAAATTCCGGGCAATCGTCCCCGTAAACTAACACCCTGTCTTAGTCATTCCGTAAAATCATAGCGAATTATTGGAATTTCAAAAAAACGTTTCAAAGTTTTTGGAAAAAGTACGAAGTATTTTCCAACAGACTCCAAAATTAATGAAGACGAAAGCTATAACTTAAACTCAGACATGTCACGACCATTTGATTCTATATTACTTACATGCATTTTCTGAACCCTTCTGATGCTCAGCGGAGAAGCTAGATGATGTCGGTAGAGCTTTTTATGCCTTCGAGGGCCACTTCCCGCTTGATATGGTAACACATAATAATTCGGATTTGGATTCCTACTGAGCATTCGGATCGGAGGAGCAGAATATTCGGCAGAATGCTCAAATTTGGGAGGAATTTCAGTACGCGGGTACGTGCTGAAATTCCACGCGCCAAGAAACGTTCAGGGACTCTGGCCACCCAGAAACATTCTGTGTCTGCTTTCAGAACAGCAAAGACGGTTTCCTTTCATTTTGAGTGAATGTTAGTTCGATCGGCCTACATATGTATTCGTCCTGCCGTTTCTCTGTTTTCGAGCAAAACGGATCGTTTTTGGTGAGCATCTACTGAATTTATATTCACCCTTGCACGGTGACGTTTCTCCCTGGTCGTCTGTCACAGCCCTAATGACCACAGTCGCCAGCACCCGAAATTGCCCAGTTTGTCTGAAACCAATTAGTTGATTGTCACTGCGTTTCTTAAAACCGACAGCATCAATTCATATAAAAAGCTTGCAAAATGGATTGTATACGGTGTAAAACATTCCATGTTGGCAACGACAACTTATTTTTACCTATAAGTATCAGCGTTTTGTGAACCTGTATGCTACGCATCCACAAGGTGATATGGGAAGGCACGCGTCACGATGCTCCCCTTGTATACACGTCACTGCTGGGCGTCAATGCCATAGAAAACAGCTTTGTTCCACAAAAATGTAATGTTCTGGCTGATTGTGACACCGGCAGAATATCTACCGCACTGAAGTGTTAAGAATGTATCATTTGGCAGCACACTTGATTTAAATACAGAGAGCTAGAATCGCTTTTGAACTAGGGTGGGAGTGAAAAATCCTATCGCAAAAAGACCGTGCGGGAATGAAAAAATTGATTCACAAAAGATGGAACTTATGAGCTCGTGACTGATGCTTCAGCAAGCAAAGACATTTATGTCAAGTTGGCATGAACGTAATAATATCAGCAACCTGACAAAAATATTGCGTTTTTCACATCTTAGGCCATTAAAGTGAAACATAATACATTAACACGCGTTCGGGTAGGGGGGCAAACTGATGCCCCCCCCCAAGGGCTTTTCCCGAATGGTGCCTGAACAGCGCGGCGTAGCCGCGCCAAATTTTGCATACCTGTAGAAATTTGCATAGCAGATCGTTTGACATTCAAATTGTAGATGTACCTTGCAGGGTCGCTGACCCATGACAGGTCAAAGTCAGCCCATGGTTTCAGCGAAGGCAATTTCTAGCGAATCGCTCAATCTGATACAACGGAGCGTTTGACGAAGGCATACATCCCTGATACGCTTTCTTAGCCACCACAAATATTTAATGAGCAAATTACATCGACCTAAGGTCAGATATGAAGGTAAGACCAAGGTCAAAACCAACCTGATTTATTTCTCTAGGGCTTGCTGTATGGGATAGTTTCTGGTGCTCATTTCGAATTTATTGACAGCAGGAACTGCATTATACATCTTCAGTTGACTTCTTTGAGGTCAGAACAGGCCACTGACCTAAGATTACCCGGGTCGAACTTTTTTATTAGGAGCATACTGCCTAGCGCAATCTTTGTCGCTTATTCAAATGCAAAACGCAGAGCAGTCTTGTGTCATTTTGGTCACTATGACCTTCAAAGGGTCAAGCAAGGTAAATGACCTCAAATGGGCTTGTGACCTTTTGCTTAGGGACAGTTGCCTAGGTTCTGTGGCGCTTTGGAGACCGACCTGGAATTTGACCTTGTTTGACTTTATTTGACCTGAAGATCATAGCCTAGGAAGCTGAAACCCTAACCTAAGTGAGTTCACGTATAGGTCAAGACACCCTGTAAATTTGGAGTCCCTAACTTTCTTGGTTCCCGAGATCTCAGAGGGGGGGGGGTCAAATCAACAAATCAACCCCCCCCCCTCACCCGAGCGAAGGGTATCTAGCCGGCCAACCGGGTGCGTGTTAAAGCATAGTAATTTGATGACAGCATTATGAGAATAACAAATTATAAACACCAATAATCTCATGCCGCACTTTTCAATTCCCTTCCATGGCACTCTTAAAACAAAACAAAGCAAATGAATTCAGTAACAAAATAACAACAAAAAATTCAACAAGCATAAAATACTCAACCAAAAAAACCTTGGTCTCGTACACATCAGCCCATCACCAAGTCAAACACAATAGGCGTACTTCTGGCTTCTGTTACGATGGGGTCAGGGAAAACAAACGCTTTGTCGCTGTTTCTTACAAAATACCAATGCTTATTTCCATGCAAGTAGCCTATACCTAACCTAAAGAGGCCTTACATCATCTCATCCTGTATAACCTGTTTGTATCACAGCAGCAGCTGTGAGTGTGAGTTACTGATTCTTGTACAATTCCTACTGCCACTTGTCGTGCACTTAACCAACTTTACAACTTTAAGGTGGCCATGCCAGTATTGCTGCTTGCCTTTTCAGCTACAGCAAATGCATCCATTTATGCTTGTTCATTCATATTTAATGGCAAAGGTTGAGAAGCTGGCTCCATATTTTAAATGGGATGGTCTGACTATTTGCTGCATACTAATATTTGACTCATATCATAATTGCTATGCAGCTTAGAGTATCCCTGTGTTAAAAATATAGTGCAAATATACAGTACAGTCATTTGCCGATCAGCAAACCGTGACAACTAGAAAAAACATCTGGTTAAAGCAGCCATGAGGGAACACTTTAAGAAATTTGGGGCAAATATCCAAGAATATGGAACGAAGTAGCCCATTGCATGCCTTGTGGCATCATACTTTGTCTTATGACAAAACTCGATGCATTAAAACAGAAAATGGCTGACTCCAGTTACCAATCATGTGCTGAAAGCAGATAAGGTAAGCAATTACTTGGTCCACAGGAGACTTACTGGCTTTTTCCTGCTCCCCCCAAAAACAAAAACTCAGTACCTTTTGCATTGTCTGCTGGCAGGCAGAGTCATCCCACTCACCCCCCAAATATAAATATCAATCATACCCACCAACCTACGGGATAAAAATGCGAAACAAGTAAACGGTGCGCATGATAAACATCTTCGGAGGGCAGAATTTCGCCATCAAACACTTCTGTATTAGCTGCGTCAGGTCTGTCCCAAGGCTCTGTATGACGGCATTAGAATAGCGTTGCCGGGTAGCCCGGTGTAGCCCAGTACACTCGAAAGGCTTAGATTTATCATTATTGAGCACCGCCATGAACCAAGAAAACGGTTAACCGAGGGTTTAAGAGGAAAAAAATGGCGATGAAAATAATTTCCTCTTTCAAATTGTTTCCTTCATTCCCTTTGAATTGTTCACGCTTGGGTGCATATCAAACATGTTTGGGCGGCTGGCGAATTAATCCAATTTATGTATGAAATACGTACAAGTTGGCAGTTGGAGCATCTTGCAGAGAAATTGGTCAAAATTTTAAGCAGCAGATGGTACCTCTAAAGGTAACTGAAAAGGAAAGAAGAAGCAAATGGTGTCACACTCGCATGATACCCAGAAACACAAAAGTAGCTAAATAAATATAAAGGTTGGTACTTTCCTCGCAAAATTTTGTAATAAGCTGATTTGACTTAAAACCTATTAACAAAAATGCTCAAGTGGTGATATTCATTTGTAAGTTTAATTCAGAAGACATTTCTTGAATGCTTCACTCCTGCATTTCGGGAGTGATGCAATTTAGGCGTCAAGTTTCCTCGGAAAAAATAAATTGGTGGAGTAAAATTCTCTACCAGGCCTTGCTGGTGTTTGCACCGGGCTCTGCTTTCGTGGTGTGGTGGTGAGACCAAGAAAATAGGGGTGCGTGAAAACCTTGCATTTGGCGCACTGCTGCAGATCGTGATGCATTTTGTAAACAAACCAAACCTAATGCGTGCAAGCGGCTGGGGTCGCTGGGGTTCTTGGGCTTGGAGGTATCTGGCGCCCTTGCTCTGTGCATACATAGACATGATTCAGATATAGGTGAGGCAGGACATAGACATAGGTGTCCAGGTTCTGTGGAGCCTCGTTTATGCTTGGTGGTTTCAAGTGAGCTCGGTATTGGATGACGTCTAAAAACCTCAGAAAGAGAAATAGGGGTTTGGCATATGCGATTAGAGGGTGTCAGGCAGGAGTGAAAAGTGCACATAAAATATGGGGAAAAGGAGTGAAAAATTCCTCCTCATAGGGTTTGCTTTACACCCAAAGTCGGCGATTCTAGGACACTGCTTAAATATGATTCAAAGGCACACTAACAACGAGGTACTGATAAATTACTTTTAGTGGCACAGATATTAGTATCGATGTTAATACATGCGACAGTGAAAAGAAGTATCCCACCGTTTTGTAATTTTCACTTAGCCTCACATCAGACGCTTGCAATTTGATCAGTAATACCAGTTCTCTCGAAATCCCTCTGAATAGCTTAAAATTTCGATTCCAAGTAACCAGCCGTGCGGGGAACTTTCAAACGACTCCCTGCTTACCACTATGACTCCCTGCTTACCACTGTGAGACAAACGCATTTTGTTTGCCTTTCGTTTCCCGGCGTGTGTGTTCTGTTATGTTTGCAATACACTAATGTGTCAAAAATGTTTGTGTAATAAATGCTACGAAAGCCCAAAACACTGTTTAAACAAAAAGAGATGCGAACACGATGCTATCATCCACGAATGCAACGATAGGCCATCTTTGATTTCTTCTCCTATAGCACTTCCCACACGGGCTACTTTCGAGGCGCGCTTTGGCTTTGGGAATGGAGCATCGTATGATTCACGTGACGCACTGGTTTGAATTTCAACCAATGTGCCCGCGGTAACAGGCCCTTGCCCGCTGGGGCAATCCCAAAAGCTCTTTTATTCTCACCAGTAGAGGCACACACGAGGAACTTCATGACGACGGTGCTCGCGACTGCAGGGAAGAAGCGCGTTGCTGTTAAAAAGCGTTCAGAGCGTGATCAGGACCCAAAAATGATTAAAAGCGACATCCTGCTGTGGCTTGGCGGTACTGCAGCCGCACAACCCGGCACAATTATTAGACGTAACTAGTTCTGAGGCTTCACTAGTGTGTTTTTGAAATATGCCCCAAAGGCAAGGTACTCTCTTCGACAAAATCCAAGCATAGACAAGGAAATAATTGTATATAAAATAAACGATGTTGTTACGGCTGTGAAAGAGATTTAGCGCGCCACAGTCGCGCAAAAAAGTTTTTTTCAGTAAACACTTGTGGGCTATTCTACCTCGCTAACCGCTAAATACGTTCCTGTGAGCGCGAAGAACGCTTCACGGTCTGTTCATTACTAGTGTCAGGGGCACGTGTAGGCATGGCTAACAATTATGCCATTGCGATCAACATAAGCACAATGCAACTGCACCCACGTCATATTCTATGACAGGCAGTTAGGCGTCCATAAACCAGACTACCAGGCTAAGCAGAGTCAAAGTACAGCGTCTGACGCCACTTTTGGCTTGGTAGCGATGCCTTCGACGTTGCCACAGTGCGTGCCAGGAGCGTGCCGGGTGCGTGCCTCCCCGCTGGGAGGGCAGGGTCTCTCCGGCGGCATTCTCTCCCCTGCTAATGATGACAGGCGGTTCGTTAGCACTCCTTCGCCTCGGGACATTGCAGCTGCCGTGGCGCTAATATGCAGCAGACGGCAATCGCCAGGCACGGCACCTCCCACTCCGGGGCATCGCACCTTTTGTCAGGAAGCACGCTCTCTGGCTGGGTATGCCTATCAGCCGCCACGCTTAAAACCGGGCGGCGATGTTCTCAAAACAATGAAATGGCGGGATTATTCTGTTCGACTCATCCTCTGTACGAAAGAAGATTGTAAGAGCGGGGCGAAGCCTATTAAGCACCATGGATAGCAAATGGAGTGTTCATATTCGGCACTCACCTGTGTTAAGCAGGCTGATGTAGTCACCGTTCGCGCGCGGACCATCATGTAAGCAGTGAGATGTTTTGACGATCTCCGGGATGCAAACTCGGGCATCAGAAGCCGTGGCGCCATGTGCTGTTCTATCGCTCCATCTGTCGCAGTCAGTTCGGGATTGCATGCAGTCCTGCAGCGTTGATTCATTCCCAAGGCTTGATGCTCCGGCAGTTAGCAGTTTAGGAGTGATTTGTTTTGAAATAGCAAGCAATAATTGTATTGCAATTGCAATAACTGTCCCTATATAAGTCTTTAGATTGGCAAGGTTTGAAGGGAGTATTCGACATTTACATGGAGTTTTTTAATTGAAATAGCCATCGTAAAGGCCTCTCGGTGCTGTTCACAATCCTGTTCTTATCAAGACCTCAACCGTTCTAGTTTCTGAGCTACATGCCCGAGAAGATGGAGAAAGATATATCGGGGAGGGTATTTCAAGGTCACGTTGGCATTCATAACGTCATAATAACGCCATTCAAATCCTGTCATTCCATAAGAGATGCGGCGATCAAGGCCAAGAAAAATTCACTTGTCGAGGCGTTCATATCTGGCGTTCGTGAGCGCGATTCCCAGATATGGCGGCTGTCAATTGGCTCTCAATTAATGTTGTGCAAGGCACGATGACGATATCAAACCATGATGCATTGACGAGCATATTTACAAAACGAAATTATACTGTCTAGAGCAGTCTTTTCCTTTAAAAAGCATGCTAATAGCTGTTAGTGACTTGTTCCATCATATCTGATGCTTGCTTCAAAATATTAAAATGTGAAACATTCCCTTTAATATGGAATTTGCCAAAACACACAGGGAGATGCAGGGGTGGGAGCGCAGAGTCATGTCCCCTCCCCCCTCCCCCCTCCCCCGCTGTCCTCAGCCACTCAGACTATTCATGGTGTGAAATGAAGTTTTCGTACACAGGCCTTTCCTCGAAACGACGGACTGTGCCGCGGTCACCTTTCTGGATCTGCTCCTGATAACATTTCAATTGAGATTGCATTGCATTACGCAGTGACATGGCCGCCGCCAGCCTACCTCAAGAGGGTGGAGCTTAGTGAGAATTAAGACTCAATCACAAAAACGATCCGGGCTGCGCATTCGAACTGTCTTAGCATTTCAGTCCAGTGGCAATGCATCTTGCTAAATTGTTCGATTTGAAGAGTATGCTGACTTTCAACGTTGTCCGGAGCTATCTGCAGGCTTTAAAAAATGCGTGCCCAGCTGCCCACTCCCGCCTGGCTCCGCTGGCGGGAGTGGGGAACTACCTAAATGGGCTACACACAATGGGTAACACGCCTAAAACCAATGGGACGGATCGAAAGGTTCAAAATGAAAACAAATTGTATTTCACGGGATGGCCGATGCCACATCTGGCACTTTTGGGAAATTGTGTTGAAATGTGATAAAATGGCAGGGATTATGACATCATAACTTTGCATGAACACGTTGGAAACGATTGAAAGCCAAATTCGCGACAAACGCGAATTCATTTGCAGATTTGATTTAGGATTGTTGGTTTGTTTTGGGCTTTATCTTAAACGTTCAATCCATGAAATGATGCTACTGCCAGAGCACGATAAATCAATTTTTTCATTACTTGAATGGGTTATTGGTTACGAAATCGTAGATTAAAAGGATAAAGCACGCAGTATTGTACATCTTATTTCTTTGCGTCCAATATGGAGATCCGGCTCGGAAGTCTGACGTGTTTGGCGCGGAAAGGGCGGCCAACAGCCCCACGCAGTGGCGGCAGCTGTCGGACGAGGTTCCAACATAAGCTTGGAGTTTCTTGATATCCTGGAGGTAGTTTAATTAATTGTCCCCGGAATGCTTGTCTGAAATGGCATGCAATTGTTAACCAGGCACGTTTGAGAAATGAAGAGCTAAATCAATTCATTGTCCGTTTTGGTATTACAATATATGTATTTTTTTCTAAACTCAACAGTGCTCCCTGATTAACTAATACTCAAGTGCTGCAAAACTACTCAACTATCAGGAAACAGAAACAGAATCTTCACCCCCCTAAGGCACTAGAGTTTGGATGGTATCCTGTCTGAAATTTATACATGATGCCTCTGATATCCGTCAACTATGTCTTTTAGCTAGCAGATGCTCAATATAGCTGAGTTGCCCTCCCAGGCGGTGAACATCCCAGACTCCGATGATGGCCATGTGAGCAGGCCAGGTGGTGTGTGCGGTGAGCATGCCAGGCTCCGATGATGGCCATGTGAGCAGGCCAGGTGGTGTGTGCGGTGAACATGCCAGACTCCGATGATGGCCATGTAAGCAGGCCAGGTGATGTGTGCGGTGAGCATGCCAGACTCCGATGATGGCCATGTAAGCAGGGCAGGTGATGTGTGCGGTGAACATGCCAGACTCCGATGATGGCCATATGAGCAGGCCAGGTGATGTGTGCGGTGAACATGCCAGACTCCGATGATGGCCATGTAAGCAGGGCAGGTGATGTGTGCGGTGAACATGCCAGACTCCGATGATGGCCATATGAGCAGGCCAGGTGATGTGTGCGGTGAACATGCCAGACTCCGATGATGGCCATGTAAGCAGGCTAGGTGATGTGTGCGGTGAACATGCCAGACTCCGATGATGGCCATGTAAGCAGGCCAGGTGATGTGTGCGGTGAGCATGCCAGACTCCGATGATGGCCATGTAAGCAGGCTAGGTGATGTGTATGTACCCGTGAACACTGCAAATGCTGTAAGCATGCTGTGCAATCATGCATGGCATGACTTTAAAGCATCATTTTGCTAGAATGCAATTTCAGCTTCTCAGATTATCGTGAAAGAAATATGATTATCTCCAGCGCCTTTGCCATCGTAGGATGTCTTGCGATAGTGATGAAACTTGTCTGAAAACAAAGGTAAGCATGATCTATCTGGTTGCTTTTTTCGAGCACCACCACAGGGTGAATGTCATCAAGAGCTGGGGGAACGCTGGCCCCGACCCCTCCAATCTGTTATTACCGACTATTGGTATTAAGATAAAACAAGAAAGGCCTGACTGTTCTGAACTGATATGCCCAGTCGATCCGCTCTGCTCGGGTATTGCCTCGTACACCAGAGCATCTCACACCTGTCTCCTTTTGCTGATCTTCATTTCTCATCGGCGATCTCCAAAATGGTGGGGTCTGTACTCGTCTGGTCCATTCTGCTCCAATCCAGCCCGGCTCAGCCTGATCCAGCCCTGCCATGCAACCTATCTGTATGTTTTTGTTGGCACCAGAGTCCTCGCGGCTGTGTCTCGTGTCATGTCCCCATCTGCGTAGCGGGACGTGTGAGCTGGCTGGCGCGGCTCGCCTCGCGCGTGAGTCCTGGCCTGTTCTTTGGTCTGGTAGCCGGGATGGGGGGGGGGGGGGCAGTTCCGTGGTCTGGTGGCCGGGGAATGCAGTTTTGTGGTCTGGTGGCCGGGGGATGCACAGTTCTGTGGTCTGGTGGCTGAGGGATGCGGTTCTGTGGTCTGGTGGCTGAGGGATGCAGCTCTGTGGTCTGGTGGCTGAGGGATGCAGTTCTGTGGTCTGGTGGCTGAGGGATGCAGTTCTGTGGTCTGGTGGCTGAGGGATGCAGTTCTGTGGTCTGGTGGCCGGGGAATGCAGTTCTGTGGTCTGGTGGCCGGGGGATGCAGTTCTGTGGTCTGGTGGCTGAGTGATGCGGTTCTGTGGTCTGGTGGCTGAGGGATGCAGTTCTGTGGTCTGGCGACTGAGGGATGCAGTTCTATGGTCTGGTGGCTGGGGGATGCGGTTCTGTGGTCTGGTGGCCGGGCGGATGCAGCGAACGCGAAGACGACGCCCGATGCTTATGTCGCCTGGCTGTGTCCGCACTCTGGTGACCGTCGATGGCTTTACAGTATCGTTGGGTCACGACCCTGACCGCGTGAACCCGCCGATCGAGTCAATTTATCAATAACACCTTTACCAGGGTGGGGTTCGTAAACAAAATGCCCTGATCTGGCCGGCGTGGAGGGCCATGTCATGCAAACTGGTGACGGCCGAGACCGATGTGCTAGTGCGCGAAGGATGCGGTGGCCGCCCGGTCGCGTCTCGGACTGTTTGTCGATTATGCGGCCGCCCCGAGGCAGCGGCCCTGCCTCATGTCACAGATTCACCGATGGATGAGTCACAAAAAGTGACGATGTATGGGGACCGTGACGCGATCAGGGCCCCGCTGTCGCTCCGCGCGGTTCAGACTGGCCGCGCACGTCCTCGCACTCGTCGGCCGCACGCTTCATGTTCGTTCCCCAGCCGGCGCTGGTGTTCGGATTCGTGGTGCAAGAAATTGTCCGTAGATGCTGTTCCACCCGGCAGATTTGGTTCGCCAGCCGCTTATGACAGCGGGAGAATCGGTTGGGCTTCCACCAGTACATACGTGCTGAGGGTTAAATCCCAAGAAATTAACCTGAAGACTGGTAAGACAATGTTCAACAGAACAACGATATCTTACGCGTGCGGTGAAAAACATCCGTCGACCATCCTCTGCGTACCTGACATCCGAGGATGTGGGGGCCCCAGCGCAACAACATCTCCATGTCCCAGAAATAGCGCACAGAAATAAGGTAAGCTATTTATTGCCGTTTTTGCAGGCGGCGTCCATTTTTCTTCCATCGGAGGGAGGGCAGCTGGTTTAGCAAGGGACAAAGGACCGCGGGACGCCCCGGTGAGCTGGCGTTCTTTGAGCGGTTCTATAACGGCTGTCCTAGTTGGTTGATCTTTTGAGGCGCGCTGCAGTTACGCGAAGGAAGCGTAGCTGCAGCGCGCCTGCCGAAGCCATGACGCTGCCCGCCGCTCCACTGGCACGGCTCCCCACGCTGGTCGGCGGGCGTGGCGGCCAGAACAAGGCTGGCGATTCGCCCCCCCAAAAGCAACTTTTGAATTGCATGCCTAAGAAATGGTAGCATCTACTGGACATTACTGCATCTTTTTTCCGTCAGTCTTTTGCTCTTTGGGTTGTAGCTCTCCGCTTTAAATTCACCTACGCTTATTCATTCACATCTATACACACTTGCTTCAGTACGTATGAATAAAAGGGCATCACAGTGTTGTACGGTATCCCTATCACATACATCATATAACTACCCCATCCAAGCTGAGGTCAAAGCCTTGCACACACGTCGCATCGAAAGAAGCGAACATAATGTGCTGTACAATAAGTGAACATGCTATGAGCATCTGCGTAAAGCGTAAATGGATAAAAGGTATTTTTTCGTCATGTCCGATCACCTTTTAGAGCCACCGGGATTTATTTCACCATCCGGCATTCCACAGGAGCTCGTCGATGTGTTTGGGGGCTTTACCATATCGTCGATCACGATGGAGAAACATCGCCTGGGGATGTCCTATATTGTAATAAACACGCACTCGGATATCAGCTTAGCGGCTGGTCACAGCGGGGAACACCAGCCGCATCCCCAATGCGTCCATCGCATAACGACGGCAGAAGTGCATCGACGACGATGGCAGCGAATGCGGCGAACTCGAAGAAACTCCGCGCAATCACCAGCGTCCGTCAGCAAGCGGCACCATCATCCCCGCCGGAAGCGGGTCCGTCTGCCCCCCCCCCCCCCCCCCCCCCCCCCAGTGGAACCGAGCCCCGGCTAGTAACGTTTGTATGCGCCATGGCGTCTTCTGCGGCCCTCCATCGGCCTCGACCCAGCCAGTCTGGCCAGCGGCGCCGAGCCCGGCCGGTGACCCTCGCGTCCCGGCGGCGCCCCTTCCCGCGCGCCCCCGCCCGGCCGGCGACCCTCATGGCCCGGCCGGGGCAGCGCGCCCCGGCCGGTATGCGGCCTTGGGGGCGGCTGGGGTGAATGACCACGCCGGTCCGGCCGCGGCCGCTCAATTCAAATTTGTAGCAGAGCTCGCCGGCCTGCCCAAATTCCTGACGCGGCGGCGGCGGCGGCGGCGGCGGCGGCGGAGGCACGTCCACCGCGCTTGGCCCGCCGCCTCGCTGCCTTGTTCCCGCCACCTGTCTGGACAGTGGCGCCGAATTTGGCGAGCGGCGTACCGTTGTGGCGGACAGGCCGCGCGAAGGCCGCCGGAAAACGGTCACAATGGCCGGTGCATGTGGGGCGGCTGTCCGGCGGCGGGTCTTGTGTCCGGGGAGGCGGGCCGGTTTCCCTGGAAACGGCGCCCAGTGACGTCGGAGGGCCACCGCTGCCGGTGATGGCGGCGAGGGGTGGCAGTGCCGGGCAGGCGGCTCCTACACGGGCGGCTCGTTTTGGACCGCTTTTGTTTTTCGAGGGTTTGATGATCAGAACGACCACAACATGCAGAAATAGGAAATTTTGGATAGGTTTACGTTTCAGAGTGTGTAACATTTGAAAGTGGAAGGAATGGACGGGATTCGAAATAATGCAGTAAGGTGAGATAAAAGACTCGCATAATATACATTGGAGATCTTTCCCAGATCGATTCGGGAAAGTTATGATCTTCCTACATTAACTGCATTTCATTACAACACTACACGAAATGTACAGATACTGTATTACCTCCGCAACTGATTGTAGCCTTTGACGAAATACGTATTGTACAGAGCAGTTTGAAATGTCAGCAAATGGAGCAACGCTATTATTTCGGATCTTCAAGACCTATTAGATAAGCTCCCTCCCCCCTCGGAACTACTGTTATACAAATGACAAAACCGAGTACAAATAGCTGATACATCTCCAAAGTATTTTCGTCATGCGACTAACGCGCAAGTGAAATCCATTAGAGGGATAAACTCCTAACACTCACCCCGTATCCAAAAAGAATTAAGCGTGAATGTAAAATGACATAGCGATGCACGTCAATTTGGTCTGCATCTACACTGCATACGGGTATGGCGTGATACGGCATGGACCTTGATTAGTTCAAAAGCTTTGTGAGTGGTCGGAGACAGGTGGTGCGTGGAGGACTGACAACCATATCGGTAACCAACGGAGTGTCCCAGGGGTCCATAGTCGGTCCACTAATATTCACCCTTCTCACGAATGACTTGCCCAGTCACCTGTCACACGGACGCCTCATCTCATATGCATGTGGCACTCAACTCTAGGACCACGCTCCTCCAAGCAAGCAGTCTCAAAGCACTAAAACACCGTCTGGAAAAATCTATTTGCAAACTTCGGGCTTGGTTCAGCACTAACTCACTGAAGGTGAATAAGGAAAAAACCGACTTGGTTTTGATAGGTTTAAAACGTAATTTAAAGAAAACCTGGGATTTTCACTTAACGATCAATGGAGACGCTATCTCATCTTCACTGCAAATTAAATTTTTCGGTGTGATCGTAGACTCGACGCTTTCGTGGGACAAGCATGTCGCCCAAGTCGTACAAAAATGCAACAGAATTCTTATCTCGCTGTGCCGCCTTAGGCATTGATTTACATGTGATGTTCCCAAAATTATTAGCGAAGACTGCTTTTCCACATGTTATTTACTGTCTGTGCGTATGGGATGGCGGATCGAGTGCCAGGTGCAAGGGATTCAAAAAGTTATGAGTTTTTCCGCCAGGATTGTCTATGGCATAAAACGCAGCCAGCATACAACACCGACACTTGAATCTCTAGGCTGGCCCCGGATTGATGACTTGGTCAAATGGAAGGACATGCTGAAAATATTCAAAGCCCTAAATTGTAAAAAAATCGCCCCGGCTGTCTCATCTATTTTTAAGCCACGTTTCTCCCTTTCACTAAGGGAGACGCGGTCCTTCATATCAATGTCCCTCCATTTACCCAGATACCGATTGGAGGCCACCAAGCGAGTCGTTCCTTATCGTGCGGCAACTTGGAACCGCCTGCCTCTGTCCACCACTATGCCTTTATCTCTGACTTTTGAGAGATTAAAAACTTGCATTTCAAAACCCAAATGTTTAGGTCATGCGCTTTAGTTTTACAACTATGTTGATTACCTGTGTCATCGTATCGTATTTTATCGTATCGTGTTTATCGTACCGTATTTTATATTATCTTACTTGATAACCTATTTCACAGTAACATATCTTTAAGTATATTTCGTAGTATCGACTGTTATGTATATACTTTTTTTCGTAATGTGTTGTAACGAGTGAGTGAGTGATGTAACGACCCGCAGCTAGGGAACGTTATAACAAGACAAAACCTGAAAAGCCACCTCGTGGATGGTTGTCGAACAAGCAAAATACAACTACAAAATACCAACACCAACGTATCTACACTGTATCAACACGCAGATGAACAGGCCGCGAGACGATTCGGACTGCACATGACGCCCATAGCCATCGAAAGCAGCCAGTATCTCCTGCGCGCACTTTTCTCACCCCAGTTTCACCCAGAATACAGTGTAGGAACAAAAACTGTTCACACTATCAGCTAACCTGCATGCCCCACACAGCGTACGTGACCCAGCGCTGTCGCAGCGGCGGCTGCCCGGCCTGGACGGAGACACGTGTGGCCGGCGGCGACGGCGCCATGCTTTCCGGCCGCGACGGCGGGCTGCTCCGGCGTCGGTTGTGGGGCCCGGGCCTCCTCGCCGCCGGCCCGGCCCGGGGCGTCGGCACACCGTACGCCGGGCGTAGCGCGCGGCCGCCAATCGCGCTATCGATCGGTCGGCGCCGGCGGCGATGGGGACGCCTCGCGCCGTGGAAGGCGCCTCGTGCGGGGGAGGCCGCCGACCTCTAACGGGGTCCAGCCGCCTCGCACCGGCTGGGTAAGGGAGTCTCTCGCGGGGTAGGGGAGTCTCTCGCGGGGTGAGGAAGCCTCTCGCTGGGTAGGAGGGCCTCTCGCGGGGTAGTGGAGTCTCCCGCGGGATAAAGGTATCCATTACGGAGTGGAGGAGTATCTCAAATCTCTCTCGCGGAGTAAGGGAGTCTTGTGCAGGGAAGGGGTTCTTCATCGGACAAACTAAAAGACGGGCAGCGATCTCCTTACCCGCCCCCGGCCGCCTCCAAGCAGGACAGGGCAGGGCAGGAGCGTGGAGGCTTTGCGCAGGACAGGGGCCTCTGGCCAGCAGTCGGCACTGAGTGCGGCATGTGTATACCCCGACATGGCCTTTCACGAATCACCGCAGGCCAGTGTCGTAGGAGTGGGGAGACACGGGAAGAAGCCCCCAATTTTAGAGAAGTTAGCGTCGTCCATACGCTGTCGCAGGGTAAAAACTGGGAATTCAAATCTCTATCCTGCCCCCACCCACCCACACACATACGCCCCCCCCCCCCCCACGCACACACACACGTTCTGGGCGTTCCTTCACTCCTCCTGACTAGCTCGGGCTCATATTCTGGTCAGGGGCTGTTGGCCAGCGCGGGCCGGCAGTCTTTCCACCGACTGCCGCCGAAGTCCGGTTGGCCTTCACGTTCCTCCCCGCTGCTCGGCGAGTGCCCTCCTCGCACTTTGAATCTCGAGAGCTGGCCGTCCTAGCCGGGCAGGAGGCGGTTGGAATGCGATGGCGGCAGCGGCGGCGGCGGCGGTGGCGGTGTAGTCCAATCAGCCCAGGTGCCGACGCGCGCGCCGCCGCTGCCTCCAGTTCCCACTGCCGCCCGACCATCTGTCGGCCCCCGCCGGTACGTCGCGGGTCAATGGCCGAGCCCGGCACCCGAGCCGCCAGCAGCCCGGGGGGCACTGACCTGGCACCGCTGACCGCTGTCACGAGCACAGCGTACAAATTTGCAGCAGTCGGATAAGGCAAGACGCGCGTATTTGCAAGATATTGGCGTACAAATAAAGTAACCGCTTTGATAGGGTGCCCTCTGCGCCTGCAGTGACATCTATTGGCAGCCAGCTAAGAGCAGAGTTTGTAGTCGGCCCCCAGGGTGATTTGGAGCGCTGCTTTCCGCGAGGCATGCTTGTGCATTAGTGGATTTGAGTTGTGACTCAGCCTCGATTTGGGTATCAGCGCTAGGCGCACAGGCTCCACATGGTTACATAAAATGGTTACTTAAGTGCGCGCTCATTGGAAGCAGATAAGCCAGATGCGGTCGGTTTCAACAGTAACTTTCGGGCTGTGCGAAGGGGCCGAAAGGTTGGGCTGCAGATCACATGAGGGTAGCGTGGCCAACAGAACCGGATCTTCAAATTTCGCCGGGCCGCGATTGCCCCTGAAGGCCGCTAGCATTAGTCTCGGTCCGAATCGAACGAAGGCCCTTCGCTCCATTTCAGCCAGGGACGCGATAGGCCGAACTGGGGTCCCTGTGCCAAATAATGGATCCCCTGTGCCGTAAGGGATACTTTTGCGTCAGTCATGGCCCCTTGCGTTGATCCGCGGTCGCACGCCGTTTTCAAAGGTCTTTCCGCGTCAGGGAGGAGATCAATATATTGTAATGTGTCCCTCTGAGGGACAACAGATCGACGCAGCGGGCGCCGCGCGCATGAAAACGACCTTGTTTCGGGAAATGATGCCTTTTTGAAATGCATCATTTCCCATCGTTTTTCAAGGATACCATTTTTTCGAAAGGCTTTCAAAGCCATCAAAAATCTATTCGGATTGTCTTAAGGTAAGAATGAAGTACATATCTTAGGACAAAAATGTTTAGGTTGATCCTCTGAGCGATTTAAGTCACAGCAAGCCGAACAAAACAACACATATTTAACCTTTATGTTTTATCATCAATTCAGGAGAAAAATTGACATTCTCGTGATTTATAGTCCTTGACATTAGCTCAAATTCTGCATAATGAAATGCGTACCTATAAGCAAATACGCAAATGCGTGCCTATTACTCTTCCTTTATCAGAGAGATGACACATTCAGTCAAAAACAAAGGAAAGTTATGAGGAATAGAAACATGCAAACACCCGCATTCTCAAACAGCATTACACAGCCCTATTTCACAAATAATGACTTGGCAGTTCGCCTCTCATCGGCGCCAGCCGTCCGTCATCCAACGGCGACTTGTTCAAGAGACAGGGCGTTCGCTAGGCGAAGGGCCGCTGTCCTGCCACCGTTTGCACCGATTCAACGTCTGGTTCTCTCACCTCATTGACTTGTAAATACGAGTGGAATTTCTGGTGGCTCTTGGCTCCATTTCAGTTAAAGAAGGCACAAGAAGGCCACAGGTAAAAGTAGAACGAATGTAACGTACCTTTTGGCAGCTGGTGCGATTCAGCCTCTCGCCGATTCTCTCGACCTATGCGCTACTTGTCTCGCAAATATTTAATCTTAAAATGCATAGCCGTAGGAACTTCTCAAAAAGTGAAGGGGACAGGCTCAGAGTACGTTAAAGAACCTTGTACTGCGCAGTCGACCCCGGTGACTGCAGGGGTGGAGGAGATTAGGGAATTTGTACGCTTAGTGCACAATTGATTTTAGATGCGTAAATGTTCTGGTTGCCAATTGCTATGCTATATTATACATCCACAATGGTTGTGCCCTAGTGCACAATTCTATCTACTCGACCCGCCCATACCAGTCGGTAAAAGACAAGCCAGCTTTATGAGGCAAAACATATTCATGCGTCTTAGCATCACTTCCAGCAAGAAGACAAAGCCTTCAGGTGGCGCGACACTGTCAACCATTGGGAGGCATCTGCCTGCGCATTAAGCATGCTAAAATGTGACCTCTGCCCAGGCTGGCCAAATTCCAAAATCGAGTTCCTGGCCCACTCTCTAGTCGTAGAATGAAAACGAGTCCAGGAATGGAAGTCCTTCTGGATAATCGCTTCCCGAGACGTGCCCACCACCGGCGGTTGCCGCCCTGGCCTGGCTGCTGCCCGCTGTCGACGGTCACCACCCTGGCCTGGCTGCTGCCCGCTGTCGACGGTCACCACCCTGGCCTGGCTGCTGCCCGCCGTCGACAGTCACCACCCTGGCATGGCTTCTGCCCGCCGTCGACAGTCACCACCCTAGCCTGGCTGCTGCCCGCTGTCGACGGTCATCACCCTGGCCTGGCTGCTGCTCGCTGTCGACGGTCACCACCCGAATCACTGGCAGCGAACTGATCGACTGACTGCTTTGTCGCGTGTTTATCGGCTGGTGGTACTAATCATTGGTATGTAAAGCAGTGAGACGCCTGCTACAGTAATAACTATCCAACGTCTACCCTGACACAAATTATAGCACGATATAAAACTCCAGACAACTGCCTGTCAGAGATATGCGTTGGTGCACCGAGAGTCCATTTGCACCCCACCCAGTGTAACCGGATCGATCCGTTTTCACCCGAAGGAAGAACGTGTAGAACTTTTTTGAAGAAGTCGCTTACATCTGTCCCGGCGCTTAGCACAAACCGGCATTTTGGAAAAGAAATAGGCGTTTGATGTAGTTTCGTAAAATTACCATACCACAATATTCAATCATTTCGAATGGTTCTGTGGTTGCGCATATTTCTGAAGTGATCAGCATTACGCTATTTGCTGAACAGATAAAACTTAACACGCGCCTGGGTGACCAGTTGGATACCCTTCGCTCGGGTGGGGTCAATTTGTCAGAGATATCAGGAGATACCTTGAGATATCAGGAACTAAGAGAGCTAGAGACACCACATTCACATGGTGTATTGGCCTGCACGAGAACTCACTTAGGTAAAATTTTGAGGTTTCTAGGTCATGATATTCGGGTCAAATAAGGTCAAACAAGGTCAAACTCAAGGCTGGTCTCCAAAGTGCCCCCCCCCCCCTGAACCTAAATATATGTTCTAAGCAGGTGGTCACATCCTCATTTAAGCCAAGTAACCTCTTTGACCTTTCGGGGGTCAAGGAGACCAAAATCATGCAAGACTGCTTTGAGTTTTGCATTTGAAAAAGCGACAAAGATTACGCTTGTCACCATGTTTCTTAAAAAATTCTGACCTAGAACATTTTAGTTCAGTAACCTATTCTGACCTTTAAGAAGTTCATGCAAGATGAATAATGCGGTTCTTGTTATCAATAAATTCGAAATGATCAGCGGAAACTGCCGCATACAGCAAGCCATATAATAATAAAACAGGCTGTTTTTAACCATGGTCTGACCTTTATACATGACCCTAGGTCAATGGAATTTGTTAATTCGATCGTTGTGTTGCCTAATAAAGTATTTCAGAAATGCATGACTGTCTAACACTCCGTTGTTGTGTCGGATTGAACGATTCCATAGGAACTGACTTCGCAGAATGCATGGCCTGACTTTGACCTGCTATAGGTCAGTGACCTTACCAGGTACGTCCAAATTTTTTGTACACAAAATGATCCATTATCGAACTGAACACAGCTATGCGAAATTTGGCACGGCTACGCCGCGTCGTTCGGAAATCATTCCGGAAAAAAACTTTGAGGAGTGTCAAATTGACCCTCCCCCCCCCCCCCCACCCCAAGGGCGCGTTAATCGTGTACATTCCCTTTTTATTGTCAGTTCCCAAACTTATGGCGTGCGATTCCAGTGGTTAAGTGTAGACTGTCATGACGTGCTTCATTCCGCATCTTCCTCTGGTATCTTTTAAAGATTTTTGCCCAAACCTCTTGGTCGGAAGCATTTCGAGGACTCGTGTCCGCGTTAAGCGCTGCTTGTTGCATAACCGCCGTACCACCATCCGATCGTAAGATCCCGGGCCAACGGCAAAATTGAACGTCGAAAGCTTAGCGTGCCAGAATGATCGGAACGTTCGGTCGTACCCTCCGACGTCTCCTGACCTCAAGCGTGGCCACTACAACTGGCCGCAGGCCATTCCTCTCAGGGACAAGAGGTCTCTGCCTAAAGCGGCTCGATCCCACGCGATGATAACTGGCCGAGTCGGAACGCAGACGCCAGCCAATTGAACTATCGGGACGTTCATCTATGTCTGAAAGCAAAATCGCAAAGTTTCAAAGAAAGCCTCCTTCGAGAAGTAGCCGTTGGGACATCCTGAGCCAGACCAGCGAGGCAGCAAGACACCCTGAGTCAGACCAGCGAGGCAGCGAGACACCCTGAGCCAGACCAGTGAGACAGCGAGTCACCCTGAGCGAGACCAGCGAGGCAACGAGATGCCTTGAGGGAGACCAGCGAAAAAGCAAGACACCCTGGGGGAGACCATCGAGGCAGCGAGATGCCTTGAGGGAGACCACCGAAAAAGCAAGACACCCTGGGGGGGGGGACCATCGAGGCAGCGATATGCCTTGAGGGAAACCAGCGAAAAAACAAAACACCCTGAGGGAGACCAGCGAGGCAGCTAGATGCTCTGAAGGAAACCAGCGATGCACCGAGACACCCTGGGGGAGACCAGGGAGGCAGCGAGACAACCTAAGAGACAACAGCGGTGCAGCAAGTCCAGCCGGCGAGACAGCCCAGCCAGTACAGATGCACAGATGCCTGGACGTCGTACATGATGCCGCACTGGGGACAATATTTGCTGCAGTGGCGCAATACTTCAGAAATTGACGGAAAGGGGAGGGCTAACGAATTCAAAGGTGTTTTTTTTTTGGGGGGGGGGGGCTTTGCATAATGGGGAGCCCTTGGTCTCTCGGGAAGTTAACTGCATAAGCCAATCTACCACCTATTTGAGCCGCACGTGAGAAGTCCACCCCTCTCCCTCCCTCATTTAACCCCATAAGTCACACCAAGAGTAAATCCCGGTGGGTGGCTTCCCACGCATAATCCCCAGTGCGTGTTGTACACTGCAAACGAGTTGAGTCGGTATCCATGTTACTATTGCAAAAAGTCAGGCAAACCTGATTCAAGAATCATAACGTTTTCGTGAAAACAATATCGCAGCAACAGAACAATAATAAAACACAAAAAACAAGGATATCAGCGATTGGATTTCCACCACCACCGAGTTTTTAGAGCTACGACTGCAGATTCCTGGATCATACTACATTGAGACAAATGTGCGAGCAGAAACAGCTACAAAAAGGTAGAGCGACACCAGCCCATCGCGAACGACGTTTCAGACTGCGAGCAAAAGCTCCCTTCTTGAACCATAGTGCTCTAGCCTTGTACGTCGCATTGTGCCACGGTGGGTGAATGGTGTTATCAAATGTTTTCTTGGACAGAACACTAAAAGCCACGTCTCAACCCTGGCACGGATTGGGTGCGGCGAATAGGTGGCGCTACTGCATACCGAGTGCGGCCGTATCCGACACGGCATCCAGGGTCATTTTGTCGACCCACATTGATAGCAATTCTAATGCAAACTTGTTGAGATGTTGAGATGTGCCAACCACGTTACAATGCGGCACAATCATTTTCGAGGACATTTGTTCCGGTTTGTCGGTTACAACTCCTAAGCTTACGCGTGCTGGCTGGTCCTCGAGGCGCTTCAGGCAACGCTGATGCACGATGGCACGTAGAGTTTCGGACCTCGGCCCGGGAGCACACGTAATGTGTGTACGGATAACCAACCAGTAAAGTGGCATCATAAAACATCACAGGTGTCGTCTAAACGCGCTGCATTTCATTCAGAACCAGAAATTAATCGTTGTTACATCCAGCTCGAGACGGTTAAGTCAGCTATGGCGCAATACCATCGGGAAATGTGATACAAAAACAGTAGTCAATATTTTGCTCAATAGGTGGCGTTCTCCTTGCAATTGTGTGCGCCCGGAGCACTGCAGGGTCTTTACAATTACCACAACAAAGAAAGGAAATACTTAGGAAATGTAGGGCCTTTTCTGTCAGACGATACGCTAATTTCTAAATAAGGGGACTTCAGAAGCCAGACATGTGGCATCGTCTCTCGCTACGTTGAAGCACATGTTTAAGTATTTACGAGCGCAGTAGAGGAAACGCGAAAGGCTTGAGATCATTCCCAATTCAGGTGGATGCGGAAGACACGTGAATGTGCTGATAGTAGATACATATGCCACACATGACTGTTCATTTAATAACACATGGCTGACGACGTGCCCCGTACATGCAGGTAACCTGCCACACACACATAAGTTCTTCTGTTCCGGTGTCTCGCCTCCGGCTCACTGGTACACACGGTACGTCCAATGTCACTTCTGTATTTGACACTCGTCACGAGCACTCCACGCAGTCTGTCCCACCGGCGCGTCCGTCCTCGCGCCGGTGGCTCCCAGTCATCTCTTGTTACTACCTCCTATCCTGGCCCCCACGGCCGCGTCCCCCGCACGGGCGCATGGGGCGAGAGGAGGGGAACGCGAGCGCCTGTAAGCGGCGCTTGCCAAGTAAAGCAGTGAGAAAGGCCGTTTAATAATATCCGTCGCGTCATTGCACCTAACCCAAACAACATGGCAACACAAACAATACAAATATACCATGAATAATTGTTTTGCACCCAGCTACCGCAGTCATGAGCTGAATCGACCTGGACGCCGTCTGACTCGGGCGCTCCGCTGTTTGCGGTTGCCCTACAGACACTGCGATTGGAGACCTGTACGTATTCGAATGGGGATTCGGTTTTGTTGGTGATTCCTTGGTTGGCGCCAGGTTACGGAGAAACAGTGGTGACGTAAGCCGCGGGATAAGTGACCCGCGCGCCGGATAGTGCACGGGGTCGGTATTGCTGCTGTCGCCGGCTCGTCAGGCGGTTTAGCCGCGGCCTGGGATGGCGTGGGATTCGCAGCCTCGGCCTCTGCCGGCTGATTCGCAGCCGCGGCTTGGGCTGGAGCGAGATTCGCGTTATCAGCCTCCTTAGGCGGGCACCCAGCCACGTCAGTCCCTTGCGAGGCGGGCAGACACAATAATTGTGCTGCTGGTTCAGCTGGTCCAGCTGTCTGCTGTCTGTTTGTGGACGTCGGTAGGGCCGGTGCTGGTGTGACTGTCTGAATCGGCACCTGGCGCTGCGACCGTCCCGTCTGACTGTCTAACGCCGCGCCGACGTAGTCCGGTGTGTTGGTGTCGCCGACGGCGATTGCTGCTCTACAGTGCCGCCGTTAGGCGGCTTCAACCGATTGTGGTGGACCACCAGTTTCCTGCAGCTGCCGTCGCACAGCTGATTGCGGCAGTTCACTTTACCTGTTGGGAAAGCACCACCGCAGGTTTCCAGGACCGAGCGAATTTGTGATACTGGGCCTGGGCGAGCACCTCGCGGAACAAATACACACATCACCCGCCTGGTGGTGGAATGCGTTCAACGTACGGCTGGGGCTGGGGCGGCGGCGGCGGGGTCCGCGCCACTGAGGGACCCGTCATTGCGAAGGGGCGGGGCGTATGCGTTTTCTGTGGCGGCAGCGGCGGGGGCGGGGGCGGTGTCAATTGCATTCGCGGCCACTTTTCCGTCATGAGAAAACGACATTTTTTGAGTAACTGGGCCGTCTGGCGGGTGACCTCTCGGGTCGACGGTGGCATGCAGGGCATGCCGCCAGCATCGCAATGGGTCAGACCAGGGCGGTGGATTCCAAACATCCGGACGAGCATCCCCTGGGGATCCCTGAAGTTGAGCAGCCATTTAAGACTGCTGTGGTCGGCTCGCAGTACAAACTTCCGTCCCGACGGGAAGTGACGAAAGTGCGTCGCAAACGTGACAATCACGAGAAGGTCTCGTTTTGTCACCGAATAGCTTTCTGGCTTTTTGTGAGGGCAGCGCTTGCGTAGGCTGGTCCGTGTTGCACCTGTAGGAGGCAGGTCTTATTCCACGGGCGGATGCGTCCGTATCCAGAATGAAGGGCGATGTTTCATCCCCAAATCGAGACAGAGCCACCACTGGTGCCGAGGTCAGCAGGCCCTTCAGCTTGATGAATGCTTCTTCGCCCTCAGCGACCAGTGAAATGGCACATGTTTTTTTGTCAGCTGCTTCAGTGGTTCAGCAACCTCAGCGATGTTGGCCATGTGGCGGCGAAAGTAACCGGTCAGGTTAACCAGAAAGTAACGAGAATTAACCAGAAAGCAACCAGGAAGCTAAGCAGATCCTCTTTGGATCTGAGCACTGGCCAGTCCACCACTCTGTGTACCTTTTCCGGATCGGAACCGATGCCATCTTTTGGGACTCGGTGATCGAGGTACATCACTGCTACTCGGTACAGCTGGCATTTTACCGGGTTTTGAGCAAGGTCTGCGCTGCTGAGGCGCTTGAGCACTCTCTCCAGGCGCTGCAGGACCTGACTGACCGAGTCGCCGCGGACAGTGACGTCGTCAAAGTATACCAGTTCTTCCTTCGGCGCCAGTCCGTCCAGCACGATGTTGAGCAGCCGGGTGAGCGGGCACGGCACCCCGGCGCGACCGTAGCTGCAGCGCCTCCAGGCATAGAGGTCCCAGAGCAGGAGATGGCCGTCTTGTTTCTGTACTTCGGCGCGCCCTCCGTCTGATTACACCCCGACTTCAGATCCAGGATTCAAAACGCAGAGGAGCCAGCCAGAGACTCAAGAACGTCATCAACTCCGGAGACCGGGTAGGCCGGGACCTGGGTGATACTGTTCACTGTGCGCATGCCGGGACAGATACGCAGTCCGGCCCCACCGCGTTCGCGGACCAGCACCACTGGACTGGCCCACGCACCATTACTTCTCTCTAGGGTGCCTTTTCTGACCAGGTCATCGATTTGAGCTTTTACTTCGTCTCTGAGGTGGGATGGTATACGTCTCGGCCCTTGCCTGACAGACGGATGGTCGTCCGTTGGAATGGTGTGCTGCACCAGCGTAGTGAGCCCCACTCGTCCGTCAAACAGGTGGTGATAACTTGTCAACGATTTTGCCGCCCGTGCTCTTTCCGCATACTTCTGCCGTATTCACCTTCCCTGTGTTCACATTGGAGGTCAGAGTCAAGCGATGCAATTCGGTATTTTCTCTACACCGTTACATGTTGTTGTGACATATTTCTCCACAGCACCGGGAGGGGCTGACCAGGCTGAACCTCCACTACAGCAGGCATCGTCAGCAAATCCGTACCTTCGTCACCTTCGATGAACTCTGGACCCGCGAAAGATTCGTCATCAGCATAACCGTTAAGGACGCATTCCGCTCCCGGCAGCACAGACCAGTCCTGCCGTGCTATCATGCTGCATGTCGACAGACCCTGCCTGCCCGCTGCGCCGCCCAACCCGTCTTTGTCTCGGCGGGTGCCCTGTTTGCTTACTCGCGGCGCGCTGTACCTGACCTACGGAGGCCCGACCGGAGTTGCTTTCGCGCAGTCCGGAGCTTGAGTTGCTGATGGGCCGTCGCCGACTGGGCTAGCGACGGAACACGAGACGGCGGGACGCAACATCCATCAGACAGCCGAACCGTTGGAAAAAGTCCCGACCCAAAAACGACTCATTCTAGTTGTTGTCACGAGAATCAGAGCCGCGAAAGACTTCCGGTCAGCGATGAACGCGGACACCGGTTAGCCGACACCACAGAATTGGGGAACTGGGATTTGAATGCTAAGGATGCCATGTTAGATCGAAACAAAACAATGTAAGGTTCTTTCGTGTCCGATTTCAGGCAAGTACCACCGAGCTCAAATAAAGCCGCATTATCGGCAAAACGATCACAAGACTTTTAAAGTCCATCCATAAGATCACGACAGATGCTGGCAACCGTGGACAGATGTACGATTAATTCATGCCACTCAAAAACGACGAGTGCAAGATGTCACACTCAAGACTGTTTGGGACCGTTCCGTGCACAGTAGAGGGCGTGAATCTTAGGAGCTGCCGTCGGACAGGCTGTCTTGTTTTGTACCTGTCCTGTACCTGTACCTGTCTTGTACCTGGGCAGAGGGTTGTCCCCTTGTTGACTCTGCGGCGACTGGTCTGCTGTCTCTCTCCGAGTAGCAGTAGTGACGGCTCGGGGTCGGGGAGGCGGTGGGCAGGTTCTGGGCAGAGGCTGCGTGTCAGTTTATTGAGAAGACTGAGGAGGCTCTATTTCTGGTGGAGGTGGTCACCATACAGGACCGTTCCACGCGCAGCAGAGCTGACCGGTGGCGATGTGGCCACGGTGAGGCGAGCACTGGCAGACCTGGGTACTACCTGGGCCCTACTCAGCCGCGGGTAAGGCGCAACTGCTAACAGCGCCATGATGAATGATGTCGAACATAACTAGCGAGCTCGGATGGATTGAAACAGGCTGATGACGCTTCGGCGGCAGCATTCATTACAAGCCTCACTGTGAGCGTCTGAGCTCCATTGTCGTGGAACGTAGCAGGGACGATCGTAGATAGCCAGATCGACGAGAAGCGCGAGTTCGAATTGGTATAAGGGTTGGGCCACACCGTTACCGCCAATGTAAGTTCTGCTGTTCCAATGTCTCGCATCCGGGTCACTGGTACGCACGGTACGTCCAAAGTCACTTCTGTATTTGATACCCGGCATAGGCACTCCCACGGTCCGTTCCACTGGCAGTCTGTTCTCGTGTCGTCGGCTCTCAGGGTCTTCTCTTGTTACCGTCTCCTCTCCTGGCCTCCGCGTCCGCGTCCCTCGCATGGGGTGCCTGGGGCAGATGGAGGGGAACGCGAGCGTCTGTAAGCGTCGCTCGCCAAACTACGCAAACATTCACTGGCTAGCACATAGGTGTCCTCTGACACCTTACACATAAATATTGATGTAGTCGGTGCACCGTTTGCATTTCTAGTTTGATTTAGTGCTCCCTTCTCGTTTGTTGAGCCACTTAGCTTGCGATTATCTTGAGGTCTAATTTAGCGTCAGTCAATCCATGCTGTTTTGGTATTCATTTTGTATTGCTAATTTTAGTCTCTGTTCTGTCTGTTTCCGCTCTGTTT
This sequence comes from Pollicipes pollicipes, assembly GCF_011947565.3. Taxonomy (NCBI): domain Eukaryota; kingdom Metazoa; phylum Arthropoda; class Thecostraca; order Pollicipedomorpha; family Pollicipedidae; genus Pollicipes; species Pollicipes pollicipes. The sequence continues at coordinate 36,919,644 of NW_023596818.1, forward strand.
AGTTCTAGGTCTAGTCTGTCCATTTTCGAGGTTTCGTTGTTTCCCTGTCAGCGTCCACGAGGGTTGAAGGTGTTGGAGATGGGCGGTCATCAAATATAGTGCACCTAAAACCTCGGTGTCTTCGACGTGGCGGCCGTCTACACTGAGGCCAGTTGTCATGTACTATTTAATATGGAAACTTTCTTCATCTAACACGATTTTCAAGGTAACTTTGATCAAATCCTCAATAGGATAGAAAATAAAGATTTGCTTTGCAAATAATGTAAGACGAGCTGAACAGCGAAAATACTTATTACCAAAATGCGTCAAAAACGTGTTCTCCCCGGATTGGAGCATTTTTTCTCTCAAAATTCGGTGGCGGAGCTGGAGGTTCTCAACTAGATAGGAAAACATATCCATAGCTTTTTCGATGTTAAAGCTTATTAAGGCTGGTAACATCTGAATTGACGCTCAAAACATGGCCCTTGAAACGAAGGCATGCCGCAGCCACTAAAAGCTGCATATACAGATGTAAGCACAGCGAACAGATCACAATCAGACCGGAATATCACCAAAGGCAATGCTTGGTGGCGCTCAATGTCGGCCGACGTGCGGTCTTCTTCGCTCAAAAACACGATGCTGTCAGACGCGAGTCGCCTGAAACACCGACGCTTACAGCCATGTCCCGACTTTGACCTTCCATAGGTCAGTTATTTTACAAGGTAGACATAATGCTTTATGTCAGAAGGTTGGCTATTCAATTGCCTGCAGCTTTACAAAGATTGGTGCGGTGCAGACGCACCGTACTTAACTTGTTTTAGATAACAAATCTTGGGGGCGGGTTAAATCGATTCCCCACAAAGGCGCATGTTCACGTGGTTGTAATTACGTACACATCAAGATATGGTGAAAAAGCTGGAGCCCGAATGTTTGGGAGATATATCTTTCTTTTGGCATTGAGCAATAAACAACATCCAGATAGTTTTGTGGTCCACTTTAGGTTGATTTAGTTACCCGTTTTTGATGTTGAACGTTTGCCGATATTCATCGTTTCTCAGCATTTTGGCAAGCATACACACAGTTGTGTTGCTTGTAAATAAGTCAAGACATTAGTTGTCAGCAAAGGTGGAACGGTTTTAGAAAGCTCAGGAAATAAAGCTAAGAAGCTAGAAAGCCAGAAAGCTCAGGCCTCAAGCTCAAGGAGCAAGGAGCAGGAGCTTAAGCTCAATTAATTGTACTTTATTAATCCTTTGAATGCTGATGAAGTGCTAGACAGCCATTGCATTTGATATCTGATAAAAACAAAAACGTTCAGGTAATTTCTGAGTCTTTCAGCGGCTGTGAAACTAATTTGTCATCCTCATCCAGAACAGAAAAGTTCCTGGTTAAAATTGCTGCCACTTTTTGTAGAGCGACCAGCAGGACGACTTTGAAGCGTGGAATGTGTGATCTCTCGTATTTTGGTAAAGTTGGCCTTGTGAATGCACATCGTAATGCTTTAACTATGGGTATTGAAACTCCCATATGGAATGAAATATGGGCGCATATGAAATCCGTGCACAAAAATGACATATTACAAGCCTATTTGTGAAAAGGCAGTGCAGAATTTGCTTTATATTACAACAAAGCTAAAATTCACATATATCGCTGGCGGCCTTCGAGACAGCATGAGCTTCTACCTGACCTAGCTTATCGGCCAGCCGGAGGAGGCGCCCATCGCCAACCTGCCCACCCAGAGAAGCATGCTCCAGCTGCTGCATGTGCTCAAGCTGAGGACGCTGGCCGCAGGTATGAGGAGCATCCCCTCACGGCGAGGACAGGGAAATGATGGCGAGAAAATCCTGGATGAGGGTTAACTGCAGGGTCTAGAGAGCCCTACTGAGAAACAGTGAGTATTCAGGTGGTAGCCACAAGCGATTGCTCCAAGCTTCTATCATTATAGGAAAACCGCAAGGGTCACCTTTTTCGTCACTTAAGCTTTCCCCATCGTGTGATTGAGCCTTATCCAGTTCTCTCCCATTGTCCTTTCCTCTTGCTTGCCAGCTCCATGAGGGATGCCCGTCACATTCATGGGGCCCAGCACCCTCATCTACGTGCTGTAGGGTATTTATCTACGTGAGGAATTACGCGATGGCACTTCCCCAACTTGCCAGTGAGCTTGATAAGGTGGGAGCTCGTACTGGCTCTCGCGCCTCTATCCCTCTTTGCAAAATCCCATCACTGTGATCACTGTGCAGTTCGAAGCCAATTTAGTATCATTCACGAGGAGGTTCGTTGTAGGTATCACCTTGCCACGCTGATTGCCGCATAGCACATACTGCAGTCAACCAGCGCACAAATGCAAGACTGGGGTGAGTGGAGTAGGAGATACCACTAAAGCGAGTGGGGACCGTTCGGGTTGAGGCGCGGGGTTGAATGCACCCTATTTATAAACCATGCATAGCTGCTTCGAGCTACGTACCTCAGTTAAGTTAAGTTATTTGACGGTGAGACCTGAGCTGTGTCTCAGACAGCCTACAAGAGGGAGTTAGCACACCGGGTGTGGTACGTCGTTCGGTGCTACCAGACATAGATCGGAAATATCGGGTGAGCATTAATCCCAGTTTTTAAGTTATGTCGCTCAATTCAGAATCTCAGTGATCAAGAAAACATGGTCTTGCGGTCAAAAGGCATAACTGCTCTCGGAATCAACAAGGACAGCAAGGCCGTAAAAGTCATTTTACAAGGAGAATTTTACCATGACTGAATTATGGCACTGTATATCACAAAGCCCACCATTCCGAAACATGCGACACCATAAACTGCACACTTAAAAGCGGTGTTCAGCTTCCCAAAAGGGCCTAGGATTTTCTTTCCAGAAAGGTGTACTCAGCTGGCGATGTGGGTTAAGGTTAGCAGCCGCCGTAGGACGCACAAATTTCCCAGACATTTTTCTAATCGCAGATACGAAATACGTTTGTCAAGCAGGCGAGCTATAATTAAAAAGAATGCAGCCTGAGCTTTCCGACACCAGTTCCATTTTTCATGAAAAGTTAGTTATTAACTAATTTACAAACAGCAAAAATATGTCATTTGTTCCCAAAACACTGACAAATGGCGAAAATTAACAGAGGCCTAACGTAAGAAGCGGGCGGCTATATCCATTTCGTATCAGTAAGAAAGCTCCATAGCTCCTTTTGCATTCATTCAGCCCAAAAACAGCTAAACTACCTTAAAGATGTTTTACTTCTTTATCGCAACCTGAATTGTTCCGGTATCTTCATCAGCTTTGGTGGTGAATTTCGCGTAAAAGATGCCTTATGCAAAACAGCTGTCCTGTTCCGGTGCATTTAAGCATTTAGACGTTATTTTTTCCTACCTAGTTTTCTAACCGACCGGTTTTAAATATTACTTATGCTTTGTCTTATGCATGCACTTTTTCACGTGGTATGACCTGTTACCGGACTATGCGTCTATTATTCATCACGTGAAATCAGCAGTAAGCCACCGATTAGTGCTTCACCTAAATGAGAAATTAGAGTAATCACCTTCACTTGTCATAAAAAGGCTTGTTACGACCATGACTGAGCTGGAAGCTCATCGTTGTTGGCATCGGTGGTGGGTCAGGCGTGTCTTCTGGGACGTGACCCACATGACCTTCACGCATATCCCCCACTTTTTCATGTCCACCTCTTCAGTGTCCATAATCTAAGCCGGATCACTCCATAGTTATAATAAAGAGGAAATGTAGATAGCAAAGCTACGATTTGCAAATAACCAGCCAGGTAGCGATGTGGTGATAGTGATGATGGAAAAGACAAACTAGGCAGTGATGTTGTAATGTTAAAAGCAGTTACTGGAGTGTCTTTATTATCAAACACAATACGTTACGTAGGTGAAGAGCACGTTTAAAACAAATGGATACAAGTTTATAGAAGATGCCAAAGCATGTCCTTTACGCGACAAAAGTCCTAGAGTCGTTTATACGCATATACACATAAAACTACACCATTACACCCGCAATGAGCTCTTAAAAAGCTATCGAGTTTTATAAGCTTAGCGCAGCTATCACGCGCGTGCAGCACGAACAACATCATTTGGTGCACGTCCCCCCCCCCCCCCCCTCCTCCTCGGGCAGACTAAAGGGTTAAGGAAGGATGTGAGGTGCAGTTGTAGATTTATACTTCATTCTCTAGCCCGATTTGCGTTGTACGGACAATAATTTGCTTACGTATTTATGCATTTATTCACAAGAATGGAGTGCACACAGCATGTGTGCCTACCGCAGCCAGTCTGCACATACGTTCTCGGCACATCGCGATTCCATCAACAAAACATTTCCGTTCATGTAAATCAAAACATAAGCACTCTTCCACGTGCCATTCAAGAGAACAGCTCTCAACATTCCCAAAATGTGCTTATGCAGATGCCCTCCTGTTGGGCATGTTTTTCCCCCGTTTGTTTCAACGAACACATATTGCGAGCCTGTTGTATTTCTGGGGTACACTGTTTTAAGCCGTTGTGCCTCTGGACGGGTAACGACCCTCACCCGCTCAGTTCGAAGCTGCAGCAAACGAGGCACCCGTCATTTCAATGTCATGCACAACGCATGTTGGTCGCAACAGCATTGTTGATTAAGGTGACTGTTCAGTGAGCATGTAATAATACTTCTGTACGCATACTGATCGCTTAATGAGATCACCCACGCTCAGCCGGCTTAACTTCCTTCGGACGACAATGTTAGCGACGCTGCTTTCGAGGCTTTGCCATCACTCAAGCTGATTTTTTTTCAAACGCAGCATCTATGCAAAACTCGCTGCGCCTAAAACAGTGTTGCAGTAGAGCAAAGTTGGCAGTGCCGGTGATTGCCTTGTTTTATGGGTGAGGTTTTTTGACATCACATGATGATGGTGTAATAGGTCAACTAAAATCCCTTGCATTTCTGCACAGTTGCATGAAGTTGTGATGTTCAAGACCGGGTTTCACAAAATAACAAACACGTTGTTGTACCTACTTCGGTGCGATCGATCAGCAAAACGGACCTTCCCGTGCAGGACTATATTGTCGACACCTGTGCCTTGTGCACCGACGTTTGCAAGAACTAGTCATTACCTGAGTCTCTGATAGGCTTTCCTTCATCCCGTCGTTTGTAAACCACTTGCGCGTAAAATAAAGGGCTTCCTCCATGACCTTTACGTGTTAATTTAGATTCGGTCAATGCCCTTTTACCAATTCTCCGCACTCTGTGAGCTGTTGGCACCAGCTTTACGATTACGTTCATTTTTTATGTACAATACAACGTGGAATTCATCGACGAACACCGCAGCGTATCGGGGAAACGTCGCGACTTGGATTTTAATGTATTGTATATCGTGGATGCCGCTAAGAGTAATCGAAGAGTCATGGCCGTAACATGTGGAATCTCAGTGTTTGCAGAAGCAAGTAGTGATAGACACAATGAAACACATTTCATAGGGGAATTGGTCACATCAGCGCTACCAGGCCAACGTTCTTGGCTCAAAGAATATGCTATCTGAAATGATCGGGACCGCCGTCTCAGTCAAATGACCCCTGCGAAGCCCATGCTGGTTCTAGATATCAGGGCATGCGATGAACAATGCGCCGCAAGTGACTCGCACGCCAGCTTTTCTTTAGGCCTCAACACTATAGCAATGGACGAGATTGGCTTGAAGTTCCCTGATATAGCCTGATCTAACAATCAGTCCCACAAGTGGTGTTTTCCAGTTGCTTGGCAGTATCCCAGAAACAAAACTTCTGTTAATGCTATGCAGCAGAGCTGGCATACGAACTAGTAGGCAGGACTTAGCAAAGCAAAGCGTCATGTCCTCGCAATCATGTCACAGATGGTGCCAATCGATACTATGGCGCCCTTAAGCTCATGCTCCGAAACATGCCGTAGGGAAAGGAGCCGACGCACACTCAAGCCATGCGGAGGCCTCGTGTATCCACCAGAGTCGCTGTCAATGCCTGGCCGGCATTGCCTACCAGCCCATTCAGAAATGTTGTTGGCGATGGTCATTTTGCCACCGATGATGCTGCGGATGCTACGGATAACGTAGTGCTCGCATCCGATCCTCATCGGCTCTGTGCTTCACCAGATGTCTTCGCGGCGGTGAGATCGCCTGGCTGCACGCTCCCGACGATACAGTTGTCTGTACGTGGGGTCGGCGTGAAGACGCGCACAGTGCTGTGCCGCGAGCTGCTTAACCGCCTCCTGCACAAATCGAGCTGACGGTTTGTGAATCTGAACCATGGCGCGCGCTTGTCAAGTAGTGGTTTGTGAATCTGAACCATGGCGCGCGCTTGTCAAGTAGTGGTTTGTGAATCTGAACCATGGCGCGCGCTTGTCAAGTAGTAGTTTGTGAATCTGAACCATGGCGCGCGCTTGCCAAGTAGCGGTTTGTGAATCTGAACCATGGCGCGCGCTTGTCAAGTAGCGGTTTGTGAATCTGAACCATGGCGCGCGCTTGTCAAGTAGCGGTTTGTGAATCTGAACCATGGCGCGCGCTCGTCAAGTAGCGGTTTCGCGATAGGCAGGAACGCATCCCACGGTTTAATAAGTGAACAGGGCGCCAAGACGGCGCGCCAGTTGGCCGCGCCCAAACTCTGTTGAAACACATCAGTGTTTCTTCGGCGATAGTCGTGCACGCTACTTTTCTTTCTTTCATTCATTCTTGCTGTTGTTTTGTTGCGTTTTACGACCAAGGTAGGAGTGGCTTGATCATGGCCACTGCAGTGGCTTGGCACGGTACTCGTGTGCTGGGCTTAGTTCAGAGAGTTGGGGACAACTTGGTCCAGCGATGACCCATATCTACTGGGTAGCTGGACCGTTAGTGGAAACACAATCTGGAAACACCATCACACCAAAGCAAGTGCTAATGTTTATGATGGGTATTCTGATGAAACAAATCACCCGTTTAACCCAATTTCGATATGAAGTGGCCAAAATCTGATGGGAACACATAAGGGAGGGGAGATTTTCAGGTTAATTTAGTAGTCAGGTTAATTTTCGTTTACCTCCCGTCCCACAACTTGGAAATTGATCCCGTGTCTCTGCTGATCCCTATCCCGGCCGAAGCCAGACCCCTTGCGGGGGAAACATTCAGTCTGGCGCCTCCCCTTTGGCCGACAGGTGCACTTTGTAAACCTCTCCAAACGCCCGCTCGATAATCGAAGCACTGAATCCATTCCACCCGCCTTACACTCACCACACAAAGATGGCGCCCCACACTGGACCTCAGAGGTGAACGCAGTGAATCCTCTTGTCCCGGGAGTTGTATTTGAGATAGAGATATTCTGTGTACCGGTTTTTGCGGAATAAATGGGGATTCAAAAATCCGTCTCATACGTCATTCTGGGACCAATGGGTTTAGACAGAATGAAACAAACACTAATTTTTCAACAAGAAATAAACAACACCGCTACCAGGTCAATCCGCTTCGCAAAAATGCCGCCATTTGATTCGTCGGGAGGTCAAGGGACCAGCGATGTCAACCTGGCACAGGATTTCGTTCCGCGTGAGTCCTTGACCTCAGTTGGCCTTTGCCCCTCGCTGTTCTACAACAACGCGGGCATCACACTTTTGATGTTGGGTGATACGGGCACTATCGCTAGTGTCATTCAACTAAACGGAATTTAATTGTCATGTGACTGCGGACAGTGGCCACGGTTGAATATAATCTGGCATTCTTGACCTTTGAAATGCTACCTGACGTTTCACCAGCCTTATCCCATTAGTTCTATTTGATATCTATGTCACAAAACAATGCCACCAGCCGCCAGCTTTTCAGTGATGTCCATCTTGCATAATCTTGGTCTAAGGGAGGTTTAAGCTTTAACCTTAGTTGACTGCCGGCATTTTATACCATGGTATTTGGGGAATTGCAATTTTGAGGTCATGAGGTGATGGAATTGCCGTCAGTGTCACCCAACTAGCCAGAATATCCTTCGTCCCTCTGAATGGGTATGTGACCGTGGATGGTGGCCACGGTCGAAAGTGATCTGATCTTTCATGACCTCCGAAGGTCAAGGAAGTCGATGCCCAATCTAATCCCACCAACCGGACACCAACCGGACAGCGGACACCAATACTGGTCCCAGCCAGACGCAAACCGGACAGTGGACACCACCCTGGTCGCAGCCCGACACCAACCGAACAGCGGACACCAACCCTGATCCCAGCCTGAGACCAACCAGACAGCGGACACCAAACCTGATCTCAGCCTGAGACCAACCAGACAGCGGACACCAAACCTGATCTCAGCCAGACACCAGGACAACGGACACCAACCCGGATCCTAGCTAGACACCAACCGGACAGCGGGGACCAACCTCGGTCCCAGCCCGACACCAACCGGACAGTGGACACCAACGCTGATCCCAGCCCGACACCAACAGGACAGAGGACATGAGCCCTGGTCCAAGACCGACACCAACGAGACAGTGGACACCAGCCCTGGCCCCAGTCTCACACCAAACGAACAGCGGACACCAACCCTGGTCCGGCCCTAATGGCTTGCTCCTTCCTGTGTTTTTGCGTTTTCCATATGGAGGAAAGGCGCGCAAACCCCGTACGCCAGTTGTCCAGCTCAGAATGCCTGGTCAATTTTAAAAGCTGCGGTGGGGCGCTGCATCGCAGCGCGACCAGACGGCGCAGTCGTCATGCCAACCGGCGAGCGTGGAGCGGCGCCCGCGGCCCACTCCGGGAGGGACTGTCCGCAGCTGCAGACGTGTCAAGCTCGGTAACGTCCGTCGCGGTGAGCCGCGAAGAACGCGTCGGTGGAGATGGACGGAGTAGTGGTGGCGTTCTGTCTGCTCATGATCACCAGCTCGGGCGTTCCCGTGCTGGCCATTGTCACCAGCCGCTCGCTGCGGGACCGGCCCATGTTCCAGCTGATCGCGCACATGGCCGGCGCCGGCGTGCTGCTGGGCCTGCTGACGCTGCTGCTGGTCGGGCTGCGGCTGCTGAGCGCGCCGCCGCCGCTGCCCTTCTGCCGCCTGCTGATCTGCGCCCGCCACATGTCAGGCGCGGCGTTCGTGGCCGCGCTGCTGGTCGTTAGCCTGGAGAGGTACGTGGCCGTGGAGCACGGGCTGCGCTACTTCACGCTGCTGACGCCGCGCCGCGTGCAGCTCCTGCACGCCGGCGTCTGGGTTCTGGCCCTGCTGATGGCGTCACCGCATCTGGCGCACGCCCTTACCGCCCCCGCCCCGGCCCACGCCGTGCCCTGCTCCTACAGCTACCACGTGCCCGGGTACGCCGGCTTGGTGGCGGAGCTGCTCATCAGCATCCTGCTGGTAGCGGCCGTGCTGATTGTGAACGCGACCGTCGGCCTGCGAGGCGTGCAGCAGGACCGCGAGATCCAGCGGCAGCAGGCGGCTGGCGGTCAGATGGCCACCTCCAGCCGCCATCAGGCGCTCTTCGCCATCAGCAAGCTCGCACTGCTCACCTGCGCCTTGCAGCTGCCCAAGATGATCGTGGACTGTGCCAGCCTAGTGAGTGGCTTGCCGTTCGCGAACGCCCAGCGCATCACCGGCGTGCTGCGCCTGCTGCTGTTCCTCCTGCACGGCTGGCAGCTGGGCTTCTGGTGCCCCGACCTACGGCGGCGCTACGGCCGGCTCTGGGCGTGCTTCACGAGGCGCATCCGGATCGCCGGGCCGATGCCACCAGCGCGGTCCTGTTGGCGCACCGCGGGCGGGGTGCCACCGCCACGGCTGCCTTCGCCGCCTCCGACGCTGTCACCGCCGCCGCCGCCGCTGCCGCTGCTGCCGCTGCTGCCGCTCTCGCCGCTGCCGCTGGCTGTTGTGGTCCATCTTGGGACGACGCCCCCCAGGCCACCGCACCTGGGCGCGCTGCTGCGACCGGGGTCGAGAGAGGCCTGGGGCAGTCGGAACTAACCGAAGACGGAGCCGGAGCCACAGCACCAATTGCAGAACTTAATTTTATAACCGAGTGAGCCAAGGTTATCGGGACACCCTAACACGAATGTAAGCCGCCAGCTTTACGTCTGGCTGACGATTAAGCCCTGCCAGGATATCATTAAAGGAGCGTGACAACCGACTACAGCAAGAGCTCGTTTTTGCGACGACCGACGTGTTATGGCCCGTACCCGGGTTTGGAAAACACATAAGCCACGCTATTTTGTCACACCCTTGCACAGTTCGCAGTTGGCACCAACTTTGGAGAGGGACTCCGAAAAAAGCCTTTGGCCTCTCCAGCCTCCTATGCTGAATCGATCCCTGAGTATCAGAAAACACAGTAACAACAAGTGCTTACAGGATTGCTTCGCTACGCCACGGCGCTAGCCCCTTGAACACCCACACGAGGGCCTGCGGTGTTCTCCGTCTTGTGGCTGCATCATTGCGGGATGCATTCAGCGCCACTCGCAGGACTTGCTGGCGGGTCCAACATATGGCTGAGAGATGTCTGACGGGAACAGGATGTGGTGTGCTGACTACCAGGGACGTATGTGGGTCACGGGGAACTGTATCCCGGGAACTGTATCTGTAAGCCAGCTTTTCGTGTATCATCACCGGGGGAATCGCTCGCAGCCTTGGCGGCAATAGGCCGGCGATCGCTCGCCCCTTTCCGTTTCGCCCTCTTAGCATACATACATACATCCACCTGTTGGGAGGTGGTTGTTGAAATGCCTGAAGACCTTCATCTTATCTATTTCAAAAAGCTATCACAAGCCCATGCTGTGGTGTTAACTAGAACTTGAGATAAACGCTGCCATTGCGCTTACCAGTTTCGTGCGGTTGTCATTAGGAAGACACGCAGCAGCACGGTGATAATGAGGCCGTTTACCATTACCATAGACCAGGCGTGCTGTCTGGTACAAATGAAGGTTGACTGCGAGATGGGCGCACTGCATCCCGAGAACATTGATGCAAATTTAGAGACACACAAGTGTAAACGGAAGGATGTCTGGCTGTCAGACGGTGAGTCGACATCGGCCTGAACGTTCCGGTGTCTTAGACCTCAGGGCAGAGCCCGCCGCCAGTCTTCTTGCTAAGCATTGAAACCCGTCCACTTGGCCGGCTTTTCAGTCTGGTGGACTTTCGACAGTCATGCCACGTTTCACTGCTAACTGAGCCTGACAGCCGTTGACTAAATCCGTGACTCTTCAGCGGACGGAGCCTTTATAATAGCTGAGGTGCCTCTGGACTGGAAGACCCCTTCAAGCACTGCAGCTGCATAGCCTGGAGGGCGAGCTACAGAGGGGACACCAACCAAAGAGCGTGTGATTAAAATAGATCTTCAGGCTTACTCTGCTGGCGCTCCTGCTCCTGCTCCTGCGCGGAAGGCGCGACGTCGGCTTGCTCCTTCAGCGCTGTCTCAAGGCAGTGCTGCCATATTTCTTCGCGGCAGGTCAATTATGCTTGCTAACTGAGAAGACATGAGAGATGAAGTACTCTCCCCAGCGTGTCAGGGAGGAGATACTGGTGGGCGCGCACGCCTGGTGACACTGGGACAGCGAGACCGCAGTGTCAGGAGATCAGACTTTGGTTGACTTCGGTCAGCTGCTGCGCCGCATCGCCTGACCAGTTCCTGGGACCGCAGAAGGCATGGCCAAAACTTTGGAGACCTAACTGGCCCACTACACTCCTAGCCCCACCCCACGAACAAGCTTTCGCGTGCCTTCCCCTCCCCCCCCCCCCCCACCAAAGAAGAAAAGCTAGAAATATTGCCAACTTCGGTTAGAGCGACGAAGCCTCCACCATCATACCGGCCGTCCCAACAGCAGCAGCTACTCCCGAAGTGCTCCTGGATGCAGTGGCCTGCGGTTGCGCAGCTGAAAACAAGACGGGCAGAGTTGTACGCTGCAACTGAAGCGGCCAGAGCGCTGGACTTTGGCGTATAGACTACTGTGAGCGTTAGGGAGAAATCGCATGCTATAGCCGCTGTACCGGCAAACAGATGGACATCGGAGACAACGAAGGGGAGCTGGGTGTGCATAGTGATGACGACTATGAACAGTAGTAGAGGAATGGGACGTATGCTGGCTGGCAGCACTGTGCTTAAGGTGTTTTTAGATGTCGCGACACTGCACGCCAAAGGTCTTTTCTGAGCTTGATATTTTACCTCTGGTTTGGCGCTGAATTAGACCCCGAAGCACAAGAAAGAAGTAAAAAAAATTACTCGGCACCCATGGTAATCCCCATTCAGACCTTCTACGCAACCATCTGTGTAATCCAGATAAAAGTAAGGAAATTAGTGAGCACTCAAGACAGCGGTGACCGCCATCTAAAATTCTTAGAAATGCTCAAAAATGCAAGCATAGCAACCAAGCTAATTTGGCCTTCCTTGTTATATAAAACTTATATTCGTGAAAAAGCTTGCGGTAGTCATCACTGCAGAGTCAACATGTTGGCAACTTGACCATTGCTTCTGCAATGCTTCTGTGTTTTCACACTTTGCAATGGTTCCAAAACCTACAGCCTATGAAATACTGGGCGTGCTGTTTTACAACAGCAGCCGGTTCCGGTTTAAAATAGCTGCATGTAATGATTCCTTCCAATGTCTGCTCTGAAACTCATTATTCGCTTACTGCGTTTGGTTTCTCTGACATTTCGGAACGCACGGGATTCAAGAAACACCTTCGATTGTTGCTAAGGCTCACATTTTTTCACCCGAACGAATGAATGAATGAATCACGGCTGCCGGACGCCGCTAACACGCCGTGCAAGCGAGATTCGTTGTTTTTCTGAGCATGTTCCCCATGATTGCCCAGTCGCCGCCCAGTCGGCAGCGGCTGGGCAATCATCCGATGACATTTTGAGGACGTGAGAATGTAGAATTACAACCCTTTAGGTAAACTGAAGGTTAGGCGCAATAGTAAACAGAACGATGAATAAATGGGTTGCAAACGCAGGCAATCAGTCGGTGTATGTAGTCATGTAACGTTTGCCGCTGCCTGACGACAGTTTCAACGACAGCGTGTTGTGTTCGGCACCATTTTTTTTTAATACCGCTATTCCCGGCTTTCTCAATGTTTCTTGGCGCAACCGTGCGTGTCACATACCCGCGTTTGCGTCGTGAATTGCAGACGGTACGTTAATTGCCGCTTTGGCATTGTATTCACGCTTCTACCCTCTCTGGCTGTCGCAATAGTACGAAACGTGACAACCTGTCAGAACACGGCAAATCCATCTCAGCCACTGCGCTGCAGGTGGCACGTGGTATGTGCGACTCGACCGCACATCTGGCTCCACGCGATTCCCCAGTCCGTCATTTGCCGAGATGTGTCAAATACTTGTCGCTCCTACTCCTGCCCATGGAGCTGCGTCCGCGGTTTCGAACGGCTGCTCGTCGGCTTTGTCGTGGCTCACATTTTCAAGCCCCCCGTATAAAACTACTGGGCCCTAAACAGTCCTTCGGCCACGTGCCACACCCGAACCTTGAACCACAGCGGCTCGCGACATACCTGTGGAAAAGCGCCTCGTGCGTCCGTGCGTCGTGTCCAAATTTCAGCGTTCATTAACCCGTCTTTCATCGTGAAGACAACATAAGGACATCAGTTTTAATCATTTTCGAGTTCAAATTACGCTGACAACGCTTTGTAACATCCCTACGGCTTTTCCTTGCAGTCACGACTACCGTCGCCATGACAACCGCCGTGGCACCTCTACTGGTGTGGACAAAAAAACATTTCAGATTGGCCCAGCAAGCGGCAAGGGCCTGTTACCGAGGAGTCGGTTGGTTGAAATTTGAATTAGTCTATCACTTAAGACCATGTGATGCTGCTCCCATTCTCAAAGCCAAAGTACGCCTCGAAAGACCCACTGTTAAACCCCATAAGAGGTAAATTAAAGCCAGAGTATAGCGTTTCGTAGATATCATATATATATATATATATATATATATATATATATATATATATATATATATACATACATATATATATATATACTTTTTTATTATTTTTATTATTTTTATTATTATTATATTTAAGTCATAATTTTTCGCTGGGTAATAGCCTCACAGTCGCCCATCTTTTTGTCTAAACAGAGTGTTTTACACTTTTGCTTCACTTATTAAAAAAGCCTTTTGACAGATTATTGTGTCGTTGACATTACGGAACACACACACTGGAAGCAGCGAGGCAAATCAAGTGTGCTACTTTCATGGTGGAGAACACGGAGTCCAATGAGATTTCTCCCGCAGAAGCAGCTACTTCAATTCAAAATTATAAGCAATTCAGAAGGATTTCGAGAAAACCGGTATTGCTGATGAAATCATACGCGTCTGATCTACCAAAAAGTTAAAAGGAAAAAAAGATGACATTTTCCCTTTCACAAAACGTCCAGGGCTTGCACAGGTCGCGGCCCCAATATAGACCAGGCTGTTACACGGTCGCAACAGCAGCTTATAAACATCGTGGCCATGCAGTTGCGGGTGGTCGTAACACATTTATCCTGCATGGACAGCCGCACCCGTGGTTCACTCAAGTGTTGCACAGATGCAGCACCTCACGATGCGGAACGCTGCATGTGCACGCTTCTGGGCTGCACTGAGCTTTCCAACGCGCGATCGTACCACGCACAATTGGCCCTGCGTGAACACTGGTGAGGGCAGGGTCACTCCCATCCGCTTATTTGTTTAGCCTTGACACCTGTTAATTGTCACTCCGTAGACCAATTTTATACAGCCAGGAAGCCACGGAAAAATGTCTGTCTGACAGCAGGCTGAAAGGCACAATTACACGCGCTGGTGTGAATAACAAAGTGGCGTCGCAGAGGGCAGGTGGAACTAGACAGCTCGCAGTGGGCCGGAGGTGGAGGCGGGCAAAAAGACGGTTTCACGTCCACCTCCTTTACTCCGCCGGCAGACCCGCGGTGTCTCGCCCCCCCCCCCCCTTCCCCATCTCAGTGTTTCGCGGTGTCATCCGCATGACGCGTCGTTCTGGCCAAGGATCGTCGCGCGGAGTAACTGGAAGCGATCCCGGATGTAACGCAGCACTGTGTGTGTGGAAGCCCGCGGTGAAACGCCCCACGGTGCTCCCCCGGTCTCAGAGCTTCGGCTGAGCGGCGGGCAACACCAGCATCTTGTGTAGTGAGTCGCCTGGCCGCCGCCACTTGCTGGTCATCGACAGCCTGCCGCGGTGACCTCTCTGTGTCGTCTCCAGCGGCCCTGACCGCCGCTACTCGTTCGGCATTGGCAGAGTGACCTCGACCTCGCTTTTTCCCAGTACCCTGGTGCCGTGGAAGCCTACGCCGCTCGGGCCCGGTGGTCGGTTGTTGTGTGTTAACTGTGGGCGAACTTGCACCATCATCTAATCGCCGTTGCGTATTTTGTGCACTTGCTTCCCTCCTTTGACGTGTCAAGGTCTTTGCCGATTGCGGCATCGTAAAACCTTGCTGCAGTGTTGTATGTGCGCATATAGAATCAGCTCAGAAATGCGATAACAAGTAGGGTGCTGAGTGTCATGGCTCGTATTCGGTCGCGCGGCTCTTTCAACTGCTTCATGTCCATGAGCGAGCCTGTCCATCACGCCCTCGTAGTCCATGTAAGGTGTCATGTTTGCTGTTCTGTCCCAGCTGCTGTCGCCGAATAAAGCCTCGCTGAACGCTGCCCTCAGTGGACTTTTTTATATCACATAACAATGTTTCGGCGGAATAAATTCAAACAGCAATAGTTCGTGCTGCAAAACTCCAAATGAACGGTGAAAGGCTGCTGCTTCAGTCTTTCTCACAGTCACACCTACAATACCCACGATCAAGACTATAGAAACAACAGCTGCAACATCCTGGGCTGCATATTTTTACGCTGCGCCACATGAAATGAAATCAAACCTAAAATGTTTGCATGTGCTTCTTGACCGTGCGAATTATTATTATTCGGTAAACCGGCGGAATGTACATTTGATGAGTCTGAGCTATTTGTGTACATCCTGTCGGGTCAGCCTCTTCCAAATCAGACAAGAGAGGGCCCACAGTCCATCATACTCAGATAGTGTCTACGCTGCACATGTGTCACATCTGCGCCCACCCTGCGCCAAACTTCCTCAGCGCCGAGCTCGAATCCGCGCTACGTTGTAGGCGCAGGATCGATAGACTGACACGCGTCGCATCGTTGTACCACTTTTTGTATCAGCCTCCCAGACATCGCCAGGGACATTCTTTCAGGGACATGCATTCAGAGAGTGCGTCGCGTGTCTGGATGTCCACCTTTTTCACGAATGCGCGCTACTTCTGCAGACGTTATGTTGCCTTTGACAGCCGCACATCCCGAAGCTCCACCTTCTCTCTTCTTCAGCCACCTGTTTGGCACTCGTATGAGACTATCGGCCTTGTGTTCTGCTGACGGCACAGAGGTGACATCTAACTTGAGATCATATTCCTCAGTGGTAGAAGTCATGATCTAAAGACGACGCCGGATCCGAATTGCATTGGCTGCCTTCGTACTAGGCCGCGCCTTCCCCGACAGCGCGTCGGATAGCCAGTGGAACACCGCACGTGACCCCGTTATCAGGCAAATCACTGTCATGTCCCACGCCACAGCTAGGCTCACACCCTTCAGGACTGCCTACAGCTCTGCCAAGTTGATGGGACCGCAGTCTTCACGTCGCAGTCAGCTGGCGTCCTCGATGACGTCATTTTCAACTTCCAAAACCGCACCGAGAGCCACTTTCTTCAGGATATCAGGTGCTGCATTCAGTCCAAAACAAGCGGGCTTACCACCGACAGCTATCCATCCGTCACGTCCACAATGCTCTGTGAGCATGAAGTTGTTGACACTTTGTGCTGGTCACGGAGCTCGTCCCTTTTGTCTCTCCGTCGCCACTCACGTAGCTTATCTGCACACATACCGGTATCCGCAGTGTGGGCTGCTATGTGCGAGCTCAGCTCTCGAAAGTCCGTCACAAGCCGCACCTTGTCCTTGTTGGGCTGCATGATCGCCATCAGCGGAACGGTTCCTCGCACCGCCCCGTGCTCCTTCCCGTTGAGGGCGTTAGCAAGCCAGTGGTCACCCCCTTCTCCACTTCTTCTCCGTACTCGTCTCGAGCAGCCGGTGCAATTTGGTACTCTGAGACCGTGTTCGCCAATTCCTTCGGCCCCTTTCTCATCATGTCACTTCCAGGTTACGGCCCATTTGTGATCTTCCTCTTCATACCCAACAGCGAAATCCGACTCGTCGCTTTTCACCGCTGACACGACAGCACTCACCTCTTCGGCACCAAACCGAGTCTGGGTCGCCGACAACACTGCCACGCTGCCGAGAGGCTCAGTGCCATCCTCTTGCAGAATCAAATCAAGGCGAATGGTTTTTCCCAAACGACGAACACGCTCAGAATAGACTTTGTGCCATTTTGTAACCGAACGCAGACTTGCTCCACTCCGTCGTACTTGGTTCGCTCGCCACTCACAGTTTAGACGCTCTCACGCTGCCTTCTCCAGTCGCGGCAGGCTTGGCATGTACGATGCTTCGGGAGCATCCAGCGTCGATTAGCACTATACGTTCGTAGTCGTTGACTGACAAGCGCCAGAGCGGTGGGGATCTACTAACACGCGGCCAGAAGTGAGGCTGGCGGAGATGGTTTGTCGTCCTCTTTGTTTCCCGCACGTCTGGCAGCGAGGAGGGTAGGGCGCCTGCAGCTGTAACGTGCGCCTCGGCTTCTCCCTGCCGAGCACTGTCCGGCGAGGAAGCCAGGGCTCCTGCAGTTGAAACAAATGATCTGTTTTTTTCCGCCTTGAACCACCGTCCGAATCACGTTGTTCACGGTATCTTTGCGCCGCCGCAGCCACTGCCCAACCGACCATCGTCAGGGCACGGACTCACGCAAGAATCTGAGGCAGCTCCATTGAATCCCCTCAGAAACCCGACCTCAGCGTGTGCCGCATCTCCCCAGGTAAACGTGCTACAAAGGCACACGCAAGAACCGACTCGCTCATTCTTCCAGCCAGCCATGACAGGCGACGCACATCGGCCTAAACCACACCCGCTGACTCATTCGGCCTGAGCCTGCGAGCTAATAGCTGCTCGTACACCACAAACTTATCTGCTGCAAAGGCCGCTATCGAAGCTTCTCGCATCCTGTTCACATCCTTCTCGCAGTCTTCATCCACCTGCTGATATACGCTGAAAGCGCCTCCCGTCAGCGCCTCCCGTCAGGCACAATGGAATTACGTTTGCATGGTTTTCGATTCCCTTTAGACGACAAACAAGCTCCAACTTGACTGCCACTCAGCGACGTCCTGGAAAGCTCCATGAAATCCGAGCACTAAGCGCAAATCCATATAGCCACCCGCAGCACCGCCCCACGTTGTCATTGCAAGAGACGAAATAGCTTGTTCTGGACTCTCAAACCCATTGAGCAAATGGGTCTCGGACTAAAAAAGGGACAAAACAATAAGCACATACTCCGCGCTCGTCCTAACTCGCCGCTCCGCGCCCACCTTTCCTGTGTGTCATTGGGGCTTTACGACGCACTCAGCTGCTGAGGCTATATGGCGTCGCCTGCCTCTCACAGGAGGGGCGGGCACCGCGGGAATCGAACCCCGTACCTCTGGTTTCCCAGACGCGCAGTGGTTAACGCAGACGCGTTAACCAACGCGTTAACCACTACACTACCGGCACCCCCTACCCTTCCCGTCCTGACCAGTCAGCGCACTACATGACAATTCAATAAAATGATCATGATGATGTAGCTGCAGTGTCCTGAAATTGTTTTTTACTTAGGTGAAGAACTGATGCTTTTATTTGCAAGGCGGTGAAAAATACAATTTTCGACATTTTTAAACCCACGAAAGTGGGTGGCAGCAGGCAATATTTTACTGACCTCTAAGTGCTCTCTATTTTTTCCTCTTTTCAGGCCCCAGTCACTGTCCTGCTGGTCTGATATCCTGCCCCAGCACAGGTTATTTCCTAATTATAGACTTTCACACTATCTGCTGTCCACTGCACACCATGTGTTCATAGTGTGATTGTTTCTCGTGATCGTTAACAAACGTTTGCTTTATTTGAATTGATAAATAATAATGGCAAGTGCCAAGTGACTTTGACAAGCTTCTCTCAGCTTAGCTGTAAAGAGTGCACAACGCACCGACGAAAGCACGGTGCCACGATCGCAACTCAGCAGACGTTGAAGACGCCAATGTGTCACAGCGGGGTATGGAATTCTAGGGGAATGAGTCTTTCAACAAGTTTCCTTATTCAAGATACCTAGAACGAGCAAGGTGCATTCAATAGACGCTTCCCTTCCCCCCTCCCAACAAATCCTGAGCTAATGACCCACGTTGACTTCCGCGTATCGTCCTTGTCAAAGAACTCCCACAACGGATGTACCGCAATGCGGCACGTCATTTTGCCAAAAATTCCGTATTGAGACCACAGCCGCCGAACTACTGGTTCCCAGCAAACTTAGCCAAAACAAGGATACCAAATAAGTTGGAAGCGTGCCGTAACCTCCCGTGCAATTACACTTTTACATAAACTGTTCGGTGCATTAGCGAGGAACATTACTCGCATAGATAAGCCAGTAGAAATAACCTTCTTTCTAAAAAAAAAAAACAGGAGAAAGGAGATATAGGTGGGTTAACCCAACTATATCTCCATTGTCCTGATTTTTCCCCGAGAAAAAGGCTACTACTACTGTTTTACCAAGAACACTTAAAATTATTTTTGGGAAGCCCATCTCATCAACGATTAAGCAGTGGTGTAGAAGCTGTACGTGAGACAGCAGTGTCAGCCGGTTTTTGTTGGAGGCCAGAGGTCTATATCAAGATCTGAGATACATCAAGATATCAAGATCAGGTCTGGTTCAGCGCGTTGGTGGGACAGCGCCACTGTCTTCGGGTATCTCCGTCACTGCTTGGCGGACAGCGATATACTTTGGGCAGAACTGAAAACGAGATAATAGCTCTCGCCCTCATTCACCGTTTTGAATAACACATACTGATCGGCAAATTCGAGGGCAATGCAGCTCACTGCCGTCCCCAGACTAAAAAAGCTGGAGGCTCGCATAAAAATTACAATTTATCGTTCTGAAACAGATCTCGCAATTGGTGATAAGTTGCGTATCGCTATAGCAAAAATTGGCCCCATCAGGCTAGGCCAAAGTTAAAATTCTCCTGAAATTGGAACTTTGTCGGATTTACATGTTCATCTGTACGAGACTATGCCTTGTCGCGACACGAGAGGTGTATTTATTGACCAACTCTTAGTACAGTGGTATGTCATGTTATGTGTTTTGAGCATGCGTGCATGATGTGGGCCCCGTCGATGTGACAGTGTCGACCAGGCGCTGAAGTCCGCGGCCCCGTCGGTTGCCGGCCGCCGTGGCAGCGGATCACAGTGCAGTGTTCCGGAGAAAATCGCCGCTTCTCATAGACCGGAAGTGCTACGGGCACGATTTTGGTGTTAAAAACATGTGCAATAGATGTCCAGACGTTATCATAAATTGAGGCGAGATAGCGTAACAAGCCAGAGGCACCTACAAAAAACCTTAGGTAAAAGTCTCCCCTATAAGAGCGAGGGTATAAGCATTACATCATAAAAAAGTCATCAAAAACTATACACGATAGCCAATTATTTTCGCCAAGCATAGACATGAATTCTTTGGGCGGACGTGTGATGAACGGCGGACGTGTATGGTGATCATTGGTGTGACATCTCGGGCAGGGGAATTTCACCAAGGGTGCTGCTTCACGTTCTGCAATGAGGCTTTGATCACGCTAAAACAGTTTGTAATTCAGACCTCAAGCCTGTAAAATGAACGCACAATAAGTCAAGCTAGGCCCTTCAAATAGCTTGGCAATTCTGCTATTAAAATCAGCCAAATCATCGCTAAGTTTGCATACACATTTTTATCAAAGATGGTATTATGTGATGGGTTTTTAAGTGTACTGGGTATATTGCATCATCGGAAGGTGTACCAATATAAATTGTGCTTGACCTATATTCCCCCACCCCCATCAGTGCCCCATATAGAACAAGTGCAGATGCAGATTGGCTAACACACCCAGGGCCATGCGTGTAGCCACTGAGAGGAGGATATGTTCCCCACTGACACGACATGGAATTTTGCTTGCCTTAAGGAAATAACGTATCTTCTAAGCTTCGCCACTAAAGTTTTTTTCTGTCAGGCTGAGCCGCTCAGATTCAAGTTGACATTTCTAATCCTAATTCCTCGTCCTTCCCCATCGTACAAACGCGGCTACGACCATGCCCAAGGCTTCACAAAACGAAAACAAAAAGCGTTGATAATGGTCTGGCGGTTATCCAACATATATTGCTTGGTTATACATAGCTCGGTATCAACATACACATAGGCAAAACCCAGGTGTGACACAACAAACCTTCCCGTCTTCCACAGGCTCTCAATTTTGCTGCCACAGAAACATCGCTTGCGACGACAAACGATGGATGGGGCGTTCCTCCTCCTGATTTTTCTAACCGTTGCTCCATAGGCCTAGGAACCGGGGGGGGGGGGGAAAGGGGTCATATCCTCCACTTTTGAGGTGGGGGGAGGGGGCGGCGGCCATGTTAACTGGTCCCATTAGTTTATTCCAGAAGGGTCAATGTGGATGGAGAGCGCCGATTTGTAAAAGTTTGGGGCGCCCCCCCCCCCCTCAGCAGCTGAAATGTGTGTCCTGCTTGGAAATACAGGCATTTCAT
This sequence comes from Pollicipes pollicipes, assembly GCF_011947565.3. Classification (NCBI taxonomy): domain Eukaryota; kingdom Metazoa; phylum Arthropoda; class Thecostraca; order Pollicipedomorpha; family Pollicipedidae; genus Pollicipes; species Pollicipes pollicipes. Next base: position 36,941,239 of record NW_023596818.1, read on the forward strand.
GGAAGGAATTGAGTTCGAAAGCTTCGGATCTCACCCACCCCCCTTTGTAGCTGAAGATGTTGTCTGACCAAATTCTCTCTGGTAACGTGTCTGCCCTGCTAGAGCTTTCCCCCTCAATCGGTCAGCTAAATCCGCCAGTGTTCCTCAGTCTGCCTTCACTGCCTCCCCTCCCCCCTCCCCCACTCATGGAAACGTTCCTTCGCCTATGCGTTGGTCAGTCGGAGCAAGACGGGCGAAACAGCATTCGAACGCTCTCACCGAGACGAATTGGAAAGGTGCCTGTGCGTGGTTTTTCAAATTAGGGCCAGGGGTCGGGTCCAATGGGCAAGTGAGGTCGAAGGATTCTTGGAAAAAATAGACTTATCTGTGACCAAAAATAGCGGAAATATTAACTTTTGAAATATAAAGAAAATTAGTCTTTGGACTATAATTGTCTAGAGAATTTGATGGTAACATTCATTTGTAGATATCTGGTCGTAAAATGCCCAAAATGCAATAAAAACATGGTTTTAATACCCCAAATTTGGACAAAGCCTAGCAAAATTATGGACAGTTTTTTTCTTTCAAAGACCTCGACACACGAACATAAACGCCCATTGGGCACTTGTCTAGATGTCACCTCCACGCGCTGCCACTCACGTGTCAGACAATCAGACAGTGGGTCAAGGTGACTAGATTTGACACACAAGCAATAAGCATGAGCTTTCATCCGCCTCCACAGCTACCCTCATGACCAATCACGGCCATTGTTGTAGCAGTTCATGAAATTTGTAACGTGGATGTTTTTTTAGCATCGGCAGATTCAGATGCCAAAATGGGGATGTCAAAATCAAACAATGCTCAACATAAGAGTTAACAAATAATTGTTTCTTGAACGGACAAACCGATATTTTGGATCCAAAATGCTGCGCAGGCATGTCGTAGTCTCGTATTCAATTTCTAATCAAATTATAGTCCACACAGTCTTTTTGATTTAAGTGAGCATCGGCATTAGTTGAAGAAGCCGTACTCACCTTTCGGTTGTTCTTGCAAGATATGCTTGAAAAAGAAAAGAATGTTACCAGAGATTGCTATTAAGTACTTTTTTATTGATTGGTTCTTATATTATTATTATATTACTTGGTATTTCGACATCGCGAAAGCTAACATGGTCCTCATGTAAGCCCTGGAGAACAAAAATTTGGAAGGGAAGTAATTGAGATCATTTGCTTACTTGGAAAAGCCCTGCTTTAAGTGATGGCAAAGATTTTAACACCATAGAAGAATATTGTATTTTTGAACCCTTTCACGGCAAAAAACAAAAGTGCCTGAAATGCGAGGGCAAGGCATTTAAGTTTCCGAAAGCACTGATGCAAAACACAAGCCATGTTTTGAAAATGGGAAACCTTAAGGTGGATTTGAGTGGACCTTTTGCGACGTAATTTTTCTCCTCATTTCTTTGCGAGAATACGATATTTCCGTTAATCCAGCAGCAGTATATCATCATCATTTTGTTAGCGCCACATTTGCTATGCACTTAATACAAATAGACTGACCGTTCATAAACTGCCAAATGTAGGATTATATCTAGGTCTCTACTGCCCTGTTCAGGTCGGGGAAGATCGGAATGTGGGTATATACCGCACGATTGTTGGGCTGTTCATCGTTTCCACATTCGTTGTTTGGGCTTTGATGCCTACCCCGTGCCGGAATATGGCTAATTGTGATGCAATATAGAAAACCAGCAAAAACCCTGAAGACAAGCATTTAATATAAACACTTGAGTGAGGTTCAAAAAAGGAAATGGCTAAGGTGTGGATTTTCACCAAAATTTTGGTTTCCATAACACTCCGTGGCCATGGCAACTCAACATTTCTGGCACACATTCATTTATACGCTCAAATACCCTGCACATATGGCTTGATGTTTTACTCGAGGCAATGAGCTTCATGGTGTGCGAAAGAGGGAAGATGCAACAATGATAAGAGCACAACAATAGGAAAACACCATTATCGCAAACACGCACATGGGCAAACACCATTATCCACTTCACCTTATTCAAGTCTCGGCATGAACACAGCACGGCCCCAGGAGGCCATAACGGCCGGCGGCAGGCAGTTCCAGGGCGAGGCCGTATAATACGATAATGTCTTTGCGATAGTCTAGCAGTCTTTCACGCAGTCTTTCCTTCTGTCTAAGCCGGAGAGCGGGTAGCTCCCCAACGGCCGCCACCACCGACTTCGTGACGCCCTGACTAGCAGTGGTGTGATGGGTGGGCAGCGACTGGACCGCCACCGGGTGCCGGTAGTGTAGTGTTTAACGCGACTTATGTCAACCACTGCGCCATAGGTACGGGGTTCGATTCCCTGCGGTTCCCACCCTTCCCGCCAAGGGCGAGAGGCGGGCGACACTATATAGCCTCAGCAGCTGGGTTCGTCGTAACACCCCAATGACGACGACGTAGACTGGACCGCCACCTGGGCGCGGGGGATCTTTGGGGCTCTGAAGAGGCTGACGAGGTCACGGCGCGTAACAAGTTCAGTAACGCCACATCACACAAGCGGCTCCAAGACCTATGAAGTGTAAACCCAGCCCCGCGACACGGGACGACACAGGTCGCGAAATCCACCTTTGGCACTCGGCTGAGCTAGCAGGCAGTGGCCACGCCCTAAACTGAGAGGCAGCACAAAGTGAGGAGGAAAACATCGACTTGCGTAAAGGATTAGCGGGCGTGAATTGGTGATGCATCTGATATCAATATAGACAAGGCGTGATGGAATTACACCTTTTTTACTCAGACGGATGTGCTTCTCCCAGAAGGGGACACGGTGGAAGGAAACTGGCAGCATCTTCACGGACGACACGGGGTGAAATGGAGTTTGAGTTGGTAGACTGAAAGGGTGATATTTTTGCTGCCCTGGGGCTCCCAATCGACGGTGGCCGGCTTCTTGAAGCCGTCCGCTCTCTGACTACCCATGGTACGCAGGGCGTTTCCACATCGTGAGACCTCGTCCTGGAACCGCCTGCCGCTGGCCGTTGTGGCTCCCCGGAGCCGTGCTGTGTTCATGTTGGAACTTGTCCAATGTGACACCAAGGATAGCGTTTGCTTTCGTACGCTCTTCTCACGGTCTTGGGGTGTTTTCATCATGACTGGCGATTGCGCAACATGGATGCGCTGCACGTGGATGCAAACTAATGGGACCTGGTCACGTGGATGCGCCACGCGCCAACCCACCTGCATCGTGAACAACCGGAAGGCAGCTCTCTCGTCAATACCTTCCAGGGACACGTGCGCAGGATGTACGCGTCAGTGATCCGAGAGTGGGCTCGTATGGACCAGCATAAATTGTAAGCCTATCTGATGCCATATAACCAGTGTCTTCTCATGAGCCCTTGGCGCTGAGACGACACTGGTTGTATTGTATGTATATGCATCCAAGAACCTTGATCACGTAGTCGCTCGTAGGTAACGAGTCACAATGACGTCAGCTGGTGCAAAAATCTTTCCAGCATTTGGCAATAATTGGCAATATGACGCTTGTGATCGACTGGTACTATTTCGGAAACAACATCGTTTTTGTACGCCCACTGGTTTCCGCCAAGTATTGGCCACGTGACAGACGCCGCGCGGCCTTCAGAGACTGCAACGCGGGGCATCAGCGTGTTGGGCGTAACACGCGCTCGGGTGGGGACTCCCGAAAACTTTTCCAGCATGGTTTTCGAACGGTGCGGCGTAGCCACGCCAAATTTTGCGCAGTTGTAGAAAATTGAATAGCGGATCGTTCCACATAAAAATTAGATGTACTTTGTAAGGCCGCTGACCTTTGGCAGGTCAAATTCAGGCCATTGTCTCAGCGAAGTCAATTTCTAGGGAATCGTTCAATCTGATGCAACCACAGAGTGCTAGATGAAGCCATACATCTCTGAGATGCTTTCTTAGGCAGCACGAATATTGAATGAGCAAATCAAGTTGACCAAAGGTCAGGTAACAAGGTCAGACCAAGGTCAAAAACAACCTGTTTTATTCCTTGGGCTTGCTGTATGGGAAAGTTTCTGGTGTTCATTTCGAATTCATTGATAGCAGAAACCGCATTACACATGCTCTAAGAACTTCTTAGAGGTCAGAATATGTCGTTGACCAAAAATGACCTAGGTCAACATTTTGTTTTAAGAACATGCTGCCTAGCGCTATCTTTGTCGCTTATTCAAATGCAAAACTCGGAGCAATCTTGTATGATTTTGCTCACCATAACCTTAAAGAGGCCAAACAAGGTCACTGACTTTGAATGAGCATGTGAATTTTTTGCATACAAACAGCTAACTAGGTTCTGGGGGCACTTTGGAAACTGACCTGGAGATTGACCTTGTTTTATCTTATTTGACCTGAAGGGCACGGCCTAGAAACCCTAAACATTGCACTAAGTGAATTCACGCACAGATCAAGGCACCCTGTAAACTTGGTGTCTAGTTTTCCCAGTTCCCGAGATCTCAGGGGGCTCAAATTGCTCCCCCCCCCTCACACCTGAGTGAAGGGTATCTAGCCGGCCACCCGGCCGCGTGCTAAGCCTTGCGAGCGCACATGGTTAAAAGCATACGATGTTTTTTCACAACTGGGTTCTGGAAAAAGGCTGTAGACTCCCTGACACACCGGGCCGGGCATATCAAAACAAATCTGTAACCCCACTTAGATCGTGAATATCCTGCGCACGTGAACTGCTGCTGATCAAGGCATGCCGCGAGCGGGCTTCACCTTAAGTTGGGTCTTCATTGGCTCTGTACAGGGCGCTGACGTAACTGGTGTCAAGACTTTAACGCGCCGCGGGCCGCTAGAGCCGGGACGAAGCATTGCGCGGCATTTCGTTCCGCGGCATTTCAGCAACACAAGTACGAACACCCGCGTACTTCGTGCAGTGCGGAGAACAAAAGGGCTCAGTTTGAAATTTGTACGCTATACGAGTGCGCATACTAGCCGACATCTTCGGGCTGTTCCGACGACGTTTTCCCACTTTTCGGTCAACATCCTCACGCTCTCCAGCCGATGTTGCCCAGCTCTTCGGCCGACTTGGTAACACCGAGTAAACCTCTTGAACCCTGGAGCGCGGCATGACTCCCCACCACTACCCGTCTACGCGCATTCACTGCACTCCTCCAGCCAATTATGCAGCGGACACAGCCTGCGTGTTTTCGTGCGCAAGAGAACCGACGTCTCCATGGTGATGGAGGCCAATCTATCACTAGCGTCATATTGCCAATTACTGCACAATGTCAGTGCTAAATGGACGCTTGAGGATGTCAGTTTGTGCGTGTACAAAGTAACCTGCGAGTATGTTTCACCTAAACAATTTTTAGACTTAGAATAGCAGCGCATTAGCATTCACACCACATCAGACAGGTGTTGGAATTTGGCCATTGACCGAGACAAGCCATGGTTGAATCCTATATTCGGGTTGCTGCCGCTGTTAATCCACTCAGAGAACATCCCAAAATTATGCAGGCGAAATATACGCCTAAACTCAATAGTTGAACGGTACCGATTGATTTAGAAAGACTTTCGGAAACATTAGTTTGCGATGGCTGTTCCCGCGCGCCAGGAGCCCGCCGGCTGATGGCAGCTGCAGCACCCGACTCCGCTCGGTTTGATGGAAACTGTAACCCCGGCCATCGCTGAAACTGCGACTACGCAGGCTCTGTTTGCGTAATTTGGATCACATGTGGACTCGGATGAGGATGGACGTACTCATTTGGGTCGACCTTTTTCATCTTTGGCCTCGTTTTGATCAACCCTTTTGAAACCCCCCAAAAACCTCATCCATTCCAGGTAAGAGCCCAGTGGGTAGGACACCAGGGTTTCCCGGTCAGAGGTTGAGCAAAGGGTTAATTTCGTTATAGCGCAGGGTGCCTGACGGCTGCCACGCTTGCGCCTCGGAGGGGGGGGGGGGGGGCGGAGTTTCCAGGTCGATACGGATGCGCTCAGAAGAGTTAGTTATACATTGGTCGCCTGCCTGACGCCGGAGCCCCCTGAACCGAGTATTTGGTCCTGAACAGACGCAGAGGCTCTCCTTGACGCACAAAGATTCCTTACCGCCGCAGGTGTTCAATAACTGGTGCAGGTACTCCAGTTCAGCAAAACGAGCCCTGGTTGAAATGGGAGGGCGAGCTCCCCGTTCTGAACTGGATCCGCTGACTGTCACTGGGCCTTCCATTGCTTCTTTTAGGTTCTCTCCGTAAACAATCATATCCACTTTCGTTGTTAGAGGACCCCGACCAACACAGGAGGCTCTCTAGCATCGGGGTTCCGTCCCTACCCCTCTTCAGCAGACGTTACCCCGGCCGACTCAAGACCCTATGCTGACATAGAGCCCACTGTTAGGCTCTTTGTGGGTCTGACCGACACAGGAACACACATTGCTCCAAGGGTCCCAACCATAGCAAATTGCAGGTCCCAGCGTTGTCTTTGCTTGGGAAATGTGCCCTCAGGGCTCAGACCGGCACGAAGTCGATTGATCGGTGTTGGTGCTCCGACCGATACGGAGGCACGCATTATCGCAGGGTATCCACATCGGTGCAAGAGGCCCTCCGACTGATATTTGAGGGCTCGGCCCCGCGGGACGCGGTCATTAATGTGACCTGCAGAATTCGCGGGACCCCACGAAAACAATTTTTGACCGATTTTGGCCCCTTGCCAATACAAGACCCTCTTCAAGCACTGAATCCCAAGACCGATATGGGGCCCCCATTGACGCAGGGTCCCGGCCGGCGTGAATCGCTGGCCCAACCCCATCTCTGCGTGGAAAATAGGCCTGTGTCCCAGACCAGAGCTGGAATATTCTGGTGGCGAATCCGCCTCCACCACAGGGATGTAATTTCGCAAAATAGGCCTGGGCTGGGTTTGATCTGTCGTCAGCACGTTGGTCAGCTCCAATCACCGCCCAGTATTCGCCCTACGTCATGTCACGTGAACACAAAGTCACGTGGCCTGTGATATCACGCGCCGGCCAACGTTGCCAGGATTTTTCAGCCCGTCAGCATAGAGAGAAAGCGCCACCAGATGAAAAATCCCTGACAGAGAAGCGGGAGTCTGATTTGGTAGCTCTTGCATTGACAAGTACGTTAGGTGGAGTAGGAGCACTTGTCTTTAATTTTGGACGCAATGTGACATAGCATACATGTGTAGGGAATTGAAATGCCAAGAGTAGCCATGAAAAGGTAAGTGACCGTGATTGGTGTGGTGTGTAGTTGTGTTCCCCAGTAAAGTAATAGTGTTATGGGTACATTTGAAGTGAGAGGAAAGAAACTGAAAGGAATTGGAAATGGGAAGAGGCACTCAACATACGGATGCGATGGATGATAGCAATACCGGAACAGGGGGCCACATTTCCAGACAACACTCTATAAGTAGTGTGCCATGGTCGGCGGTAAGCCAAAATTAGTGTGTAGTCTGAACTGAAAGGCAAAGGAAGAAGGGAAAGTTAAGTTAAAATCTCCCCGTAAGGCCACACATCGAACGCTCCGTCAGCACGCATGACGTCACGCATTCCCGCTGACAAACGTGTTTGCGACAGATCGAACGCGGCCCTGAGCGGCTGAGAGGGGAAACCTACCCATAAATACATTAAACAACAGTTTTACCCCAAATTTGTCCGACATTTTTCCCAACGTTATAAAGTTGGAGTCACCTCGCACGCCTCGCTGCGCGGCCGCTCATTGAACCCTTTTGCTCTGGGCAGATGACGTTGCGGGTGGCGCGAGGTTTGACGTGCGCCGCCGGAAGCCGTCGATTTCAACGACGACAATGAACGCAACTTTGTTAAGGCAGGTACATTTCCTTCTTTCCGAACTTTGCTGTCGCCAGAAGGCAACATTCGTGGCATCAAAGTTGTGGAATTCATGCTGAGCCAGGTCAGGTCAGGACAAGTCAGACAAGCTAAGAACATCGTTAAAGTACTTAGACGTATGCGCTGTTAGTATGGTTCGTCTGGTTCGAAATGCATTGTGATAATTTAGTATCCGGTATGTGAAGTGATATATGCTGATTGGTTTGCTATCACATCTAGATGTATTTGCATTGTGGCTCCGTATGCTTACTTCGCTTGGTGACAGCTTTGTGTTCGTTCCAGAAACCAAAATATTGGAGAAAATACAGATATCTCGAAGTTTTTTCTGTCCACTGTCGATGACAACCTGATATTACAATATCAATATATCAATATAGCCTGATATTGGCATATTGATATCATCCTGATTTTGTTGCTGGACAAGTCGTTCATTTGAAAACAAAGTAAACGTGCATGTAATTGAACTGTCCGACTGCTTATGATGCATTCAAGGGACTTCCAAATAATGGAAGCGTGTGTTTATGCAATGAAGGGAAGATCCTAGGAGTCCATGTTACTGTGGAGCGCGACGGAGATCCGAGGAGTTCGTGTTACTCTGGAGCGCGACGGAGATCCGAGGAGTTCGTGTTACTCTGGAGCGCGACTTAGATCCGAGGAGTCCAGGTTACTGTGGAGTGGGACGGAGATCCGAGGAGTTCATGTTACTGTGAAGCGCGATGGAAACAGTAATCAGGGCGTTGTTGTTGAATACGGCAATGATAATGAATGCAAGTTTGTGTGTGTGTGTATTTGTGTGTGTGTGTGTGTGTGTATGTGTATGTGTATGTGTATGTGTGTGTGGTGTGTGTGTGTGTGTGTGTGTGTGTGTGTGTGTGTGTGTGTGTGTGTGTGTGTGTGTGTGCGTGTGTGTGTGTGTGTGTCTGTGTGTTCTATTGAAAAAGGCTAGAAAAGACCGCGGGAACGCACCAGACCGACAGGATGTGTGTTAAGGGCCCTGAACAGAAATAATCATCATCTCACTTCACCTCAGGTGAGCTATAGCTGTGCAGAGGGGGAGAGGGCGTGCGATCAGCTCAAGTTATTATACTGACAGCTGGGACTGGTAAACTGCATGATATGTTTACATGATACACGTCATGTAATGATGATATGTGATGATGTTCATGTGTCCTCCAGAGCTGGCATAACATTTTTTCAGTGAGATATGTAAATGTTAGTATGTTGGAAATAACAAACTGATAACAGAATACCGAATATGAAGTTTTCAGCCACATAATTTCTACATCAGTCGCTTTTAAGTATCCTGCTTCGGACGCACCAGGCAACGGGCGACAATTTTCCGTCGAGATTGTTTTAAGAAAGGGCCGTCAATCTAGCGGCTGATTGGTTTTCAATAAAATATTGCGGCGCGTTTTCATTACCTTCAGATTTGGTGCGCGGGGTCTCCCCAATGCGCTGAATCCGAAAATCACAGATTAAGGATTTAGCTTCGGTGTAGCTTTTAATTTACAAGACTCGTAGCACCGCCAGTTTGATGATGCGTGGTGTTGCAAAATCCCACCCCAAAAATCCATGGTTTTTGGATTCAGCAGGCCGAGAAGACACCACACCCCAAATTTAGGGATGATCGAGACACAGTGCAAAATCAAGCTTGCAATTTACGAGTCCTGTAGCCCGGAAGTAACACAAGATCTTAGCCACAAACCCATGACTTTTGGACTCAGCGTATCGAGAATGTCCCGCACGTCAAATTTGGAGGCCATTGAGACGCCGCGCAATATCCAATGACAATCAGATGTCAATCTGCTGCTAGACTGGAGGTCATCTGGAACATGGGACGGGCTGCGATCATAACGCAAATGATGCTGATCAGGGTATGCCGGGCATGGTGTTCGCCACAAGTCGGGTTTTCATCAGCTCACACGGAGGTGGCGTCACTGGTGCCAATGCCGCAGGCCGCTAGATGTGGGGACGAAACGTGTTTTCGTGCTCGTGAGAACCGGTGTTTCCATGGCGACGGAGGCCAGTCGATCACTAGCGTCACAGTGCCGATTGCTGCCAAATGCTGGCACCAGTTTGGCATCAGTTGTGGCTCGTTACGCACGAGCGACTATTCGAAGACTTTCCACGTGAAATGCCTTCCAATACCGCTACCATCGGTTAAGACGTTGTCAAATCACACCACGTGATGGCAATGAGCCGCGGCAGGGCTCTGATCGTGGTGTACACCATCATGATTGTGACCATCATCATGCATTTGCCACCCATCGTTTTATGTGTGCATCGCCTAATGTTGGGGGTTCGAGTCAATGGGCTGAGCATTGCGCGATAAAAGCGACGATGCAGTCATGATGAAAACACCCCAAGACCGTGAGAAGAGCGTACGAAAGCAAAAGCTATCCCTGGTGTCACGTTGGACAAGTTCCGACATGAACGCAGCACGGCTCCGGGGAGCCACAACGGCTGGCGGCATGTGGTTCCAGGACGAGGTCTCCCAATGTGGAAACGCCCTGCGTGCCATGGGTAGTCAGAAAGCGGACGGCTTCAAGAAGCCGGCCACCGTCGACCGGGAGGCCCAGGGCAGCAAAAATATCACCCTTTCAGTCTACCAACTCAAACTTATATTACCGCCTGCCGTTCGTGGAAATGCTGCTAGTTTCCTTCCACCGTGTCCTCTTCCGGGCGAAGCACATCCGTCTGAGTAAAAGGGTGTAATTCCATCACGCTTTGTCCATATTGATATCAGATGCATCACCAATTCACACCCGCTAATCCCTTACGTAAGTCGATGTTTTCCTCCTCACCTTGAACTGCTTCTCAGTTTAGAGCGTGGCCACTGCCTGCTAGCTCAGCCGAGTGCCAAAGGTGAATTTCGCGACCTGTGTTGTCCCGTGTCTCGGGGATGGGCTTACACTTCATGGGTCTTGGAGCCGCTTGTGTGATACGGCGTTACTGAACATTTTACGCGCCGTGACCTCGTCAGCCTCTTCAGAGGCCCAAAGGTCCCCCGCGCCCAGGTGGCGGTCCAGTCGACGTCTTCGTCATTGGGGTGTTATGACGAACCCAGCTGCTGAGGCTATATGGTGTCGCCCGCCTCTCGCCCTGGCAGGAAGGGTGGGAACCGCAGGGAATCAAACCCCGTACCTATGGCGCAGTGGTTGACACAAGTCGCGTTAAACACTATACTACCGGCACCCCGGTGGCGGTCCAGTCGCTGCCCACCCATCACACCACTGCTAGTCAGGGCGTCACGAAGTCGGTGGTGGCGGCTGTTGGGGAGCTACCCGCTCTCCGGCTTAGACAGAAGGAAAGACTGCGTGAAAGACTGCTAGACTATCGCAAAGACGTTGAGGTATTGTATGGCCTCACCCTGGAACCGCCTGCCGCCGGCCGTTATGGCCTCCAGGAGCCGTGTTGTGTTCATGCATAGACTTGATTTAGATGGCACGAAGGACAGTGTTTGCTCTTGCGTGTTCTTATTATTATTTGTGTTTTTATCATTGTTGCATCTTCCCTTTTTCGCACACCATGAAGCTCATTGACTCGAGTAAAACATCAAGCCATATGTGCAGGGTATTTGGACGTATAATTGAATGTGTGCCAGAAATATTGAGTTGCCATGGCCACGGAGTGTCATGGAAACCAAACTGGGTGCAAATCCATACCCTAGCCACCTCCTTTTTTAACATCACTCCAATGTTTATATCAAATGCTTGTATTCAGGGCTTTTGCTGGTTTCCTACATTGCATCGCAATTAGCCATATCCTGGTACGGGGCAGGCATAAAAGCCCAAACAACAAATGTGGAAACGATGAACACCCCAACAATCGTGCGGTACATACCCACATCCCGGCCTTCCCGGACCTGAACAAGGTGGCAAAGACCTGGATATAATCCTACATTTGGCAGGTTGTGAACAGTCAGTCTCTTTGTATTAAGTGCAAAGCAAATGTGGCGCTAACAAAATGATGATGATATATTGCTGCTAGATCAACGGAATATCGTGTTCTCCCAAAGAAACGAGAAGAAAAATGGCGTCGCAAAAGGCCCACTAAAATCCACCTTCAGGCTTTCTCATTTTCAAAACATGGCTTGTGTATTGCATCAGTGCTTTCGGAAAGTTTGATGCCTTGTTCTCACATTTCAGGCCCTTTTGTTTTTTTGTCGTGAAGTGGTTCAAAAATCCAATATTCTTCTATGGTGTTAAAATCTTTGTCATCACTTCAAGCAGGACTGTTCCAAGTAAGCAAATGATCTCAGTTACTTCCCTTCCAAATTTTTGTTCTCCGGGGCTTACTTGAAGACCATAATCTTAACTTTAGCGATTTCAAACTGCCTTAGAAGCAATCTCTGGTAACATTCTTTTCTTTTTCAAGCATATCTTGCAAGAACAACCGAAAAGTGAGCACAGCTTCTTCAACTAATGCCGATGCCCACCATAATCAAAAAATACTTTTTGCACCATTTGTTGTTTAAAAATTGAATACGAGACTGCGACATGCCTGCGGAGAATTTTGGATCCAAAATATTGGTTTGTCCGTTCAAGAAACAATTATTTGCTGGCTCTTATGTTGAGCATTGTTTGATTTTGACATCCCCATTTTGGCATCTGAATCTGCCGATGCTAAAAATCATCTGCGTTACAAATTTAATCAACTGTTACAACAATGGCCTTGATTGGTCATAAGGGTAGCTGCTGGAGGCGGATGAAAGTTCATGCTTATTGTTTGTGTGTCAACTCTAGTCACCTTGACCCACTGTCTGATTGTCTGACACGTGAGTGGCAGCGCGTGGAGGTGACACCTAGACAAGTGCCCAATGGTCGTTTATGTTCGTGTGTTTGTAGTCGCAACCGACATTTCTGTGGCAGCAAAACTGAGAGCCTGTGGAAGACGGGAAGGTTTACTATGCCATACCTGGGTTTCGCCTATGTGTATGTTGATGCCGAGCTATGCATAACCAATCAGTAGATGTTGAATAACCGCCATGACCATTAGCAACGCTTTTTGTGCCGTTTGGTGAAGTCTTGGGCATGGTTGTAGCCGCGTTTGTACGATAGGAGAGGACGAGGAATCAGGGTTAGAAATGTCATCTTGAATCTGAGCGGCGCAGCCTGACAGAAAAATAACTTTAGTGGGGAAACTTAGAAGTTACGTAATTTCCTTAGGGCAAGCAAAATTCCATTTCCTGTCAGTGGGGAACATATCCTCCTCTCAGTGGTTACATGTATGGTCATGGGTGTGTTGGTCAATCTGCATCTGTACTTGTTCTATATGGGGCACTGAGGGGGGGGGGAATATAGGTCAAGTACAATTTATATTGTTACACCTTCCAATGATGTAATATACCCAGGACACTTAAAAACACATCACATGACACCATCTTCAATATAAATGTGTATGCAAACTTAGCGATCGTTCGGCTGATTTTTACAGCAGAATTGCCGAGCTATTTGAAGGGCCTAGCTTGGCCTATTGTGCATTCGTTCTACAGGTTTGAGGTCTGAATTACAAACTGTTTGAGGGTGATCTAATCCTCATTGCAGAATGTGAAGCAGCACCCTTGATGCACCCCCCCCCCCCCCCTGCCCGAGAAGTTGTTATCAACCATGATCACCATACGGCGTTCATCACACGTCTGCCCGAAGAATTCACGTCTATGCTTGGTGAAAATAATTGGCTATCGTGTAGAGTTTTTAGTGAACGTTTTACGATGTAATGCTCATACCCTCGCTCTTTTAGAGGATAGTTTTCCTTATATTTTTGTAGGTACCTCTCTGGCTTGTTATGCTATCTTGCCTCAATTTATGATGACGTCTGGACATCTATTGCACATGTTTTGACACCAAAATCGTGCCCATAGCATTTCCCGTCTATGGGAAGCGACGGTTTTGTTCGGAGCACTGCACTGTGATGAACACCGGCAACCGACGGGTCCACGGACTTCATCGCCTGGTCGACACTGTCACATCGACGGGGCCCTACATCATACCCGCATGCTCAAAACACATAAAATGGCATACCACTGTACTAAGAATTAGTCGATAAACACACCTTTCGTGTCGCGACAAAGCATAGTCCCGTGCAGATGAGCGTGTAAATCCGTATGTTAACAAATCCGTATAACAATAAATAAATTAGCTCAGGATTTGTTGGGAGGGGGAAGGGAGGCGTCTATTGAATTCACCTTGCTCATTCTAGGTATCTTGAATAAGAAAGCTTGTTAAAAGACCCATTCCCCTAGAATTACATACCCCGCTGTGACACATTGGCGCCATCAACGTCTGCTGAGTTGAGATCGTGGCACTGTGCTTTCGTCGGTGCGTTGTGCACTCTTTACAGCTAAGCTGAGAGAAGCTTGTCAAAGTCACTTGCCATTTGCTTTTATTGTTTATCAATTCAAATAAAGCAAAAGTTTGCTAACGATCACGAAAAACTATTACACTATGAACACATGGTGTGCAGTGGACAGCAGATAGTGTGAAAGTCTATAATTAGGAAATAACCTGTGCTGGGGCAGGATATCAGATCAGCAGGACAGTGACTGGGGCCAGAAAAAGAGGAAGAAATAGAGGGCAATTAGAGGGCAATAAAATATGGCATGCTGCGACCCACTTTTGTGGCTTTAGGAGTGTCGAAAATTGCATTTTTTTACTGCCTTATAGATAGAGGCATCAGCCCTTCACCTAAGTAAAAAACAATTTCAGGACACTGCAGCTACATCATCAGGATCATTTTATTGAATTGTCATGTAGTGCGCTGACTGGTCAGGACGGGAAGGGTAGGGGGTGCCGGTAGTGTAGTGGTTAACGCGTTGGTTAACGCGTCTGCGTTAACCACTGCGCGTCTGGGAAACCAGAGGTACGGGGTTCGATTCCCGCGGTGCCCGCCCCTCCTGTGAGAGGCAGGCGACGCCATATAGCCTCAGCAGCTGAGTGCGTCGTAAAGCCCCAATGACACACGGGAAGGGTGGGCGCGGAACGACGAGTTAGGACGAGCGCGGAGTATGTGCTTACTGTTTTCTCTTTTTTAATCCGAGACGCATTTGCTCAATGGGTTTGAGAGTCGAGAACAAGCTATTTCGTCTCTTGCAATGGCAACGTGGAGCGGTGCTGTGGGTGGCCATATGGATTTGCGCTTAGTGCCTGGATTTCATGGAGCTTTCCAGGACGTCGCTGAGAGGTAGAAAAGTTGGAGTCGAGAGCCATGCCAACGTTACTCCATTGTGCCTGACGGGAGTCGCTTTCAGCGTATATCAGCAGGTGAATGAAGACTGAGAGAAGGATGTGAACAGGATGAAAGAAGTTTTGATAGCGGCCTTTGCAGCAGATAAGTTTATGGCGTACGAGCAGCTATTAGCTCGCAGGCTCAGGCCGAATGAGTCAGCGGGTGTGTTTTAGGCCGATGTGCGTCGCCTGCCATGGCTGGCTGGAAGAATGAGCGAGTCGGTTCTTGCGTGTGCCTTTGTAGCACGTTTACCTGGCGAGATGCGGCACACGCTGAGGTCGGGTTTCTGAGGGGATTCACTGGAGCTGCCTCAGATTCTTGCGTGAGTCCGTGCCCCGACGATGGTCGGTTGGGCGGTGGCTGCGGCGGCGCAAAGATACCGTGAACAACGTGATTCGTAATTCGTACGGTGGTTCAAGGCGGAAAGAACAGACCATTTGTTTCAACTGCAGGGGCCCTGGCCACCTCACTGGACAGTTCTCGGCAGGGAGGAGCCGAGGTGCCCGTTACAACTGCAGGCGCCCTGTCCTCCTCGCTGCCAGACGTGCGGAAAACAAAGAAGACGAGAAACCATCTGCGCCAGCCTCACTTGTGGCCGCGTATTGGTGGATCCCCACCGCTCTGGCGTTTGTCAGTCAACGGCTACGAACGTATGGTGCTAATCGACGCTGGATGCTCCCGAAGCATCGTACATGCTAAGCCTGCCGCGACTGGAGAAGGCAGCGTGAGAGCGTCTACACTGTGAGTGGCGAGCGAACCAAGTACGACGGAGTGGGGCAAGTCTGCGTTCGATTACAAAATGGCACAAAGTCTATTCTGAGCGTGTTCGTCGTTTGGGAAAAACCATTCGCCTTGATTTGATTCTGCAAGAGGATGGCACTGAGCCTCTCGGCAGCGTGGCAGTGGTGTCGGCGACCCAGACTCGGTTGGTGCCGAAGAGGTGAGTGCTGTCGTGCCAGCGGTGAAGAGCAACGAGTCACATTTCGCTGTTGGGTATGAAGAGGAAGATCACAAATGGGCCGTGGCCTGGAAGTGACATGATGAGAAAGGGGCCGAAGGAATTGGCGGACACGGTCGCAGAGTACCAAATTGCACCGGCTGCTCGAGACGAGTACGGAGAAGAAGTGGAGAAGGGGGTGGCCAATGGCTTGCTAACGCCCTCAACGGGAAGGAGCACGGGGCGGTGCGAGGAACCGCTCCGCTGATGGCGATCACGCAGCCCAACAAGGACAAGGTGCGGGTTGTGACGGACTTTCGAGAGCTGAGCTCGCATGTAGCGGCCCACACTGCGGATACCGGTATGTGTGCAGATAAGCTACGTGAGTGGCGGCGGAGAGACAAAAGGGGCGCGCTCCGTGACCAGCACAAAGTGTCAACAACTTCATGTTCACAGAGCATTGTGGACGTAATAGATGAGTAGCTGTCAGTGGTAAGCCCGCTCGTTTTTGGACTGAATGCAGCGCCTGATATCCTGAAGAAGTGGCTCTCGGTGCGGTTTTGGAAGTTGAAAATGACGTCATCGAGGACGCCAGCTGACTGCGACGTGAAGACTGCGGTCCCATCAACTTGGCAGAGCTGTAGGCAGTCCTGAAGGGTGTGAGCCTAGCTGTGGCGTGGGACGTGACAGCGATTTGCCTGATAACGGAGTCACGTGCGGTGTTCCACTGGCTATCCGACGCGCCGTCGCGGAAGGCGCGGCTCAAGACGAAGGCGGCCAATGAAATTCGGATTCGGCGTCGTCTTCAGACCATCACGTCTATCGCTGATGAATATGAACTCCATGGCTGATAGTCTCACACGACTGCCGGATAGGTGGCTGAGGAAGAGAGAAGATGGCGTTTCGGGATGTGCGGCTGTCAAAGACTTCATGATGTCTGCAGAGGTAGCTCGCATTCTTAAAGAAGGTGCATAGCCAAGCACGCGACGCACTCTCATTCTGCCGCAGAATGCCGCCGACGGTGTCTTGGGCTTCAGTTTGCCTCTGATCACGATGAAGTCTTTGATACTCCTTTTATGATGCGTGAATTCGGACTGTCCCCAATCAAATGCGGCGACGAAACCTCGATTGGCCCAGATGAGCTACCTTGCGATGTGTTACCAGTCTATTTACGTTAAACTTGTTAACGTTTCTTGTTGCAATCCACAATCTCTGCACCAATCATACTTTTCCAGACGAATAGTTTCAAGGCACGGCTATTCCAGCCGTGAAGCTCGGCAAGAATAGGCTGTCCGCGAACTGACATCGTCCAATATCGCCCACACCTTGACCATGTAAGGTCGTGGAATAAATGGCAGGGCACGTCAGCGATGGTTGTTCGATACAAATAAGCTATCACACGCCTTCCAATGTGGACTCTGAAGCAACCGTGGTACGGCAGAAAAAGCAGGGCTCGGGTCTACCACAGCAGTGCGGTTACGGGGCGACGGAAGCCGTTTCTCCGTTTCACACTCAGACCAACGACCACGTGCCTGTCGTAGCTGTTCACTGGTATCAGGCTGCACTGGCGTAGCTGTTCACTGGTATCAGGCTGCACTAGCGTAGCTGTTCACTGGTATCAGGCTGCACTGGCGTAGCTGTTCACTGGTATCAGGCTGCACTGCCGGACTGAACAGCCGAAAACAACACGAAAATCGATGCAATCGCTTATTCACCACCGAGGTTACCCAGTTGAACTTGGCCTTAGACGGCTGGTGGACAAGAAGCCGCTCCTGCTCACACGTCTGATACACCTAATTGCGGCTCAACTCTTCCATTTTGCGTGTAGATCGCTCAAACGTAACGGGAATAAAT
Organism: Pollicipes pollicipes; assembly: GCF_011947565.3. Taxonomy (NCBI): domain Eukaryota; kingdom Metazoa; phylum Arthropoda; class Thecostraca; order Pollicipedomorpha; family Pollicipedidae; genus Pollicipes; species Pollicipes pollicipes. The sequence goes on from NW_023596818.1 coordinate 36,959,071, forward strand.
AGGCCAAAATGGACATACACAGCGAGGTTTCAGCTCTCACTTGCACGGCAGGTGACTTGGATCTAGGCCTGGTGCGGCCTAGGTAACATTTAATACCTTCCTATGCAGCATGTTTAATCAGGGCGCAATGATTTCATATCATAAGATACCCTTGCAGGTGAAATGCGCTGCGGGAACGGTCAGATGTTCCAAAGCAACATTTTTAGAATTTGACCTTGATATGTGGCCTTAATACACACTTAAGCTTAAGTTTGCTGGCGATCTGAGACTGCACGCCACGGCGCCGTCGATTGCAATTAGAATTTTTAATTCAACCCAGCCGTTCTTAACAAAGGCAGTGGGCAAATCCACCCCCTCCGGTCAGTGGTGTGCCGCTGAGAAGCCGGATTTCTTTTAACAACATTTTTATATTTCCCTTAAACATTTACTTGGACAAATAACATTTTTATTTAAAAAAACACTTTCTTTAGCAAAGTCCATCGCGACATCGTGATCTGGAGGTCGCACGCTCTTGGCCTCAGTAGACACTCAGCACATTTTCTTCGCAATCATCTTACAGATCCGTTCCTTCAATATACGCTGCCAATATACAGCATCTGACTTACGCTGAATGGATCATGGTGCTACCTCGCGAAGGTAGTGCACTTCCTGCATCGCTGTTTCTTATCGTCATGAATGCCACACTCCCCAGCGCCCTAGGATGCATCCGATGTGCGCTGTTTGAGGACCACCTTGCTACATGGAGCTCACACAGGAGATGTCAAGAGTCTTTCCCAGCTTTACAATAAGCAGTTGATCATTGTGTGAATCGGGGCTCAAAATGGGGGGTTTGTTCTCTCCGCTGCTAAGTTCGCCACGCCCATTTTCGAACGAGGTCCCGTACCGTCTCTTGCCGACTTTCCATAAATTTGTTGGCTTCCTATCTCATTTGAAAAGCCACACAAATTCCTGGAAATAACATTGGACTTTCTTCTAACCGCGTCTTATGGAGGATGTCAGAAATCGTTCCTTAAAAATGCTTACCTCGCACCCGGCTATGGGTCTGAGACAACCGCGTCCGGCCGGGGGCAGCTGCCTCCCCCGCCTAGGATCTCCAACTTCCAGACGCCGCATGAGAAAAACAACGCTATCGTTTTAAAGGTCTCGCCAGATCATGAGGAATGCACGCCAATATTTTAACCTTTGGTCAAATGGGAAGTCACCAGAGGTCACGATATGCCGAAAAGCGTTTTTTCCACAAGATGCAGTTAAAACCTGTGCTAACACGTCAAGGCGGATATGAGGGCACGGACATGAGTGCCAAGACTGTGGCAAGTCCATTCCGACCATTTTTATTCCCCCGCATGGATTCGGTAAGACCAGGTCACCGTGACGGCTGTCCATTTGTATTCTTTTCGGTGGGCCACCCCCCTCCCCCAAACGTCCATTCGGCACCCCAAATGGCGAGTTTGACCCCCCCCCCCCCCCCCCAGCATTTTGGAGCCCAAGTACATGTGGAACATTACAAACGCGAGCTTGAAATTGTATTAAACAAAAGAAGACTTTTACTATTTGTGTCACACATAAAAGGCCGAAGGAAATGAAAACAACGATATCGTGTTCACTTTAGTGCACCTTACTGAGTTAGTCACACTTTTAATGCTTCGGGATCGTACCGTGCTTACTCGGGTTTCACTCTGTTCTACATGCCCCGTTCTGTTTCTGCATGCTGCATGTTTTTATTATACGACTTATATCTCTCGCTGACTCTGGTCTAGTTTTCGCTATTGTGGGAGTGTTTTGGCCTTATTCAGCGATGTTTCAATGAAACAGAGCTCAGCGATTCGCGTTACTGTGCTGTGTCTTATCACAAGATAAAGACAAAGCGTCGCGATATTTACGCCCAAAGACGTAGCCTAGTTATTAGCCGTCTACATCCGGGGGAAATATTGAAATGTTTCGACCTTCACTTTGATGTGAATATTCCATGAAACAGTTGCAAAAACGTGACGACACGGGTGTCGAATTGTATTCTTTTGAGTGGGTCACCACCCTCCCCCCACCCACCCAAGCCTAATTTGGCCCCGAACAGTAAGCTGTCCCACTCCAACTTCCTGGAACCTATGCACAAGCAGAACATTACAAGCAAGAACCAAAAATTTCACGAATTCTTAAGGTTTCTAATCAGTTTGTCACGGGAGAAAGGAACAAAGAAAGTGCGAACTGCAGCGCCAGTTTCGACTGAGTGCAGCTCAGTCAGACAGAGTTCGTTAAACTGTGTGTGCTGTAGCATATTCTGCTTTGACTACACTCTACATATTTAAATTGCACAATGCGCACGTCTCGTTGATCTTGGTTATCGTTCTTGGCTATTGCCTGAGTGATTTGGCGTTGTTCCGTGATGTTTCAAGTTTTTAAAACTGCGACAAGCTGCGGTCACGGCGAAATCCCGCCACGACGTGTTATTGGAGAATTACCACCGGCTCGGGTATGGGTCCCGTTGACTTCCAAAATATTGTTTTACGAAATTATTCCCGAACGGCCCTACGTAGCCGCGCCAAACTTTGCATACCTGTGTGCAAACGAATAGTGGATTATTCGCATAAAAATGTATGTAGGTTGTAAGGTCATTGACCAGGGGCTGGTCAAGGTCAGGCCGTGGCCGGCAGCAAAGGCAACTTCAAGGGATTTGTTTAATCGGATGCTACAACGGAGTGTTGGACGAAGCCTTACATCTCTAAAATAGCTTCTTAGACAATTGATCAATTAAATTTAGCAGACCATTTTTGTATTGGGCTTAGGTCAGTCATGATGCTCAGACTGAAGTCAAAATTAACCCTTTTTTACTCGATAACTTGTTCTATAATAGCTTGTTCTATAACTTGTTCTTGTTCTATAAAGAAGTTTGTGGTTCCTATTTCAAATATATTGATAACAGGGCCGCAAGAGACATCTTTCAGGGATTTCTTAAAGGGAATGCTCCACATATGAAGACATTGAAGCTAAAATCAGGCATGATACAATAAGCTCACTGATACATTTATTGGTTTACTTCTCAACGGGGAAGACTGCTCTACACAGCACAATATCTCTGTTCAGTAGATAAGCTCTTCAATACTTCATTGTGTGATCACGTCATCGTACCTTGTACAATAGTGATTGAGAGCCAAGTGACGGCCGTTCTATTTGGAAATCGTCCTCACAGGTGGCAGATACGAAAGACTCGATGATCATATCGTTATTAATTTTGATCTCCGCATGGCTAATAAAATTGCGGAGTATGAAAGATGTTATTATGACATCATGGATGTCTGAATGACGTGGAAATAATTCCTCAAAATAGTCTGCACTTCTTCGCGGGCGTGTAGTTCAGAAACTAAAAGGGTTTAGGTCATGAGAAAGACCGGGCTGTGAACAGCACTGAATGATCTTCAAGATGGCTTTTTCAGTTCGAAGCCCTGTACAAACGTTGAATGCTCTCCTTCAATGTCAGAGTAGGTGACTTACTTCGAACCACCCGTTTTCAAGCACATACCGCTAAAGTAATCCCTGATGATGATTAAAATGCAAAAATCAAAACAATCTTGCATGATTTTGGTCACCTTGACCTAAATGTTAAACAAGGTTACTAAACTTAAATGAACGTCAGTGACTTTTTGTTTAGAACAGGTATCTATGTGGCATCGGCGATGGGTCAGGCGTGTCTTCTGGGACGTGAGCCACATGGCCTTCACGCATCTCCGTCACTTTTTCATGTCTACCTCTTCAGTCTCCATAATCTAAGCCGGATCACTCCATAGCTATAAATAAAGAGGAAATGTAGATAACAAAGCTACGATTTGCAAATGACCAGCTAGGTAGTGATGTGGTGATAGTGATAACGGAAAAGGCCAACTAGGCAGTGATGTAATGTTAAAAGCAGTTACTGGAGTGTCTATATTATCAAACACAATACCTTACTTAGGTCAAAAGCACGTTTAAAACAACTGGGCACAAGTTTATAGAAGACACCAAAGTATGTCCTCTACACGACAAAAGTCATAGAGTCGTTTACACACAAAAACACGTAAAACATACATCATCAGACCCGCAATGAGCACTTAAAAAGCTACCAAGTTTGATGAACCTAGCGCAGCTATCACGCGAGCGCGGTGTGAAAAGCTTCATGTGGTGCACTCTCCCCCCCCCCCCCCGTCCTTCTGGGACAGACCAAAGGTTTAAGGAAACATGTAAGATGTGGCTGTAGATTTGTGCTCTATTTTCTAGTCCCATTTGCGTTGTACGGACAAGAATTTGCCTATGTATTTATACATTTATTCACAAGAATGGAGTGCACACAACATGTGTGGCATCCAGTTTGCACATACATTCTCGGCACACCGCAATTCCATCAACAAAATATTTCCGTTCATGTATATCAAAATGAAAGCACTCTTCCACGTACCATTCAAGAGAACGGCTCTCAACATTTCCCCAAATCTGCTTACGCAGATGCCCTTCCGTTGAGGATGTTTTTCCCCGTTCGTTTCAGCGAACACATATTGCGAGCCTGCTGTAGTTCCGGGGTACACTGTTTCAAGCTGTTGTGCCTCTGAACGGGTAACGATCCTCACACGCTTCAGTTCGAAGGTGCAGCAAACGAGGCACCCGTCATTTCAATGTCATGCACAACACATGTTGGTCGTAACAGCATTGTTTGTTGAGGTGGCTGCTCAGTGAGCATGTAATAATACTTCTGTACGCATACTGATCGTTTAATGAGATCACCCACGCTCAGCCGGCTTAACTTTCTTCGGACGACAATGTCGGCGACGCTGCTTTAGAGGCTTTGCTATCACTCAAGCTGATTTTTTTCCAAACGCAGCACCTGTGCAAAACCCGTTGCGCCTAAAACAGGGATACAGTAGAGAAAAGTTGGCAGTACCGGCGATTGAATTGTTTTATGGGTGAGGTTCTTCGACTTCAGATGATGATGGCGTAATAGGACAACTAAAATCCCTTGCATTTCTGCACAGTTGCATGAAGTTGTGATGTTCAAGACCAGGTTTCACAAAATAGCAATCACGTTGTTGCACCTGCTTCGGTGTGATCAACCAGCAAAACGGGCCTCCCGTGCATGACTATATTGACGACACTTATGTGATGTCTTCGTCCAGCGGTTCAGCTCAGCTCGGTCAGAGAGAGACGTGTAGCGACGCGGCGGTCTGTATTGGACCGAGTCCAGTGGCGTCCTGCCCCTGCTATCTCAGGCAGGCACGACATAACATTTAGTTCGGGTGAACTACCATTCATAAGTCAGCTTGCACACATGCACGTATCACGCGTCCCGTACGGTCCGCCACGGGACGGCGGTCAGCGCCCGCGGCGGTGGGTCGCGTTCCATCGCGCGGCCGACGCCGCGCCGCGACACGGCAGGGACGGCATGCTGTGCCGCCGGGCCGGCTGGGCGTGTTCACAACAACTAAGGCCTTGTGCACCGACGTTTGCAAGAACTAGTCATTACCTGAGTCTCTGATAGGCCTTCCTTCATCTCGTCGTTTGTAAACCACTTGCGCATAAATTAAAGAGCTTCCTCCATGACCTTTATGTGTTAATTCAGATTCCGTGAATCTCTTCATCCCATTGTTTGTAAACCACTTGCGCATAGATCATAGGGGTTCCTCTACGGCCTTAATATGTTAATTTAGATTCCGTCAATTTCCTCTTACCAAGTACTTGAAGTTCTCCGCACTCCGCGTGTGTTGATGGCATCAGCTTTACGATTTCGTGCATTTTTCGTGTACAATATAACATGAAATTCATCGACGAACGCCGCAGTGTATCGGGGAAACGTCGCGAATTGGATTTTAATCTGTTGTATAGTATACAGCGGTTACATAAGGACCCTTGACACTTCAGACACCAATCTTGAGTTTGGCCTTGTTTAACATTATTTGACCCAAAAGTCGAAGAGTAAGACCTTCATATTTTGACACAACTGAGTTCACAGGCAGGATATTTGGTGCCTCTGGTTCTCTTAGTTTTTTATATTTCAGGGGATCAAATCGACACTCTCGCCACCCAAGCGAAGGGCATTCAACCGGCCACCCAAGCGCGTGTTATACCAAAACCGATCGAAAATTAACACCCCAAAAACGTGGCAAATTTACTAACTGCTACGTTTGGAAAAAGCCCTTAAACAGTGCCGACCCTCACTTCGGTGTGACTATGTAGTGAAGTAATTGCCCGACAATAACGAGCAAAACAACGCTAAGCGTTTTGAACATGTCCAATGTGAGTGCTGCACTGCAGCCCTGCGGCTACTTGCCGGGGTTCTGCCGAGGTTTTCCTCGGCAGCCTTTGATAGTCGCGCACGTCACCTCAGACGATTAATTCTCGGACCAATCGCGTCCAACAGCGTCTAAAACCATATAATTTCGGCCATACGTCGGTTGGTGAAGCCTAGTCTCGTTTATTGAGGTCCAACAACAGTATTATCATTCCCGGCGATAATATCTCACGTTGAGCTAGAGTGGGGAGACGTGTCTGAAAAATTTCGTATACAGCTAGATGAGACTCCTGCTCCCAAACTTCAAGAAAAAGGTGGGTCAAAGCCGGGTAAAAATATGTGTTTAGTGTGTTTTAGCGGTAGTTTTAGCTGTTTTCTCCGAACAGAACCGCAATTCTGTTTTGCTAAACTACACCCCTGTGGTGGACGTTTGATGACCATTAGGGTGAGTCATCACGAACAAAACCAAGTGAGACAAAGATTTTCCTCGGCACTGGAGCCGAAAAGTACACGGTACAGCAAAAGTTCTTCCCAAAAACTTGAATTCGTGACGCGCGAGGCGATCGAAATATCGCCTTAAGCCGACGCACGAGGCGATCGAAATATCGCCTTAAACCGACGCGCGAGGCGATCGAAATATCGCCTTAAACCGACGCGCGAGGCGATCGAAATATCGCCTTAAACCGACGCGCGGCGTTGCAGTCACCGTGTGCTGGGCGGCGTCAGCCTCTACAGGTAACACCCATCCGCAGGCGGTAAGCGATACAAAATAGCTTCGCGTGTGGAAACGGTGTTACTGAGCGCTTCTTAAGCCGTGGTACGAAAATGTTCCAATCTAAGGTCAAATATGCGGATCAGGCATTGGCCGATTGGTTGTCATGTAGCAGAAACTTTAGGTGTTGTTGATTATGGACTGGTCGTGCGAGTACGTTTGTCAGTATTGTTTTTGATTTGCTCTTCTCTAAGATCACGCACGTGCTGCAAGCAAAACCATGCATAGCATATGACTCAGAATATGTTGCCTGATGTACAACTGATGTACAACAAACGATGTACAATTAGGACATAGAACAAGGTCTGTAGTCTGCACCACGGGCATGGAGGAGGTATAGGGTGACCCCATGCACATCTTGCTCCTGGCCGAGCCTGCGTGTTCGATGCACCAGCCAAACAACAGCTGCTCAGAGACCGGAAACCCGAAACGCGTGTTTGCGGAGATCACACAATAGCAGAAGTACCGTCGCAGCTGAATTGTTCTGTTGTCGAAGCTGCAGCCCCAGCCCCAGACGTCCTTGGCAGTGTGGCGCTGGTCTCACTCTGCTCCGCGGCGCGTATCCGGGCACTGCTGCACTAGCCGCTGTCATGCTTGTGGACACGCGGCGCTGCCTTCCCCATTCTGTGGGCTACACGTCTCGAACTTTCCTGCCACAGTGCTGCTGAACCAGAGGGCAGATACATAGCATGCGCTGCCTGGGGGAGCGCCGAGTGCTGGTCAAGCGGTCCGCTCTCCGGTCTCCCCCTTTCAGAGGACCGTTCTGCATTCGGACAGCGGCCGGACTGCGTGGTGCGGCGGCGGCGGCAGCGGCGGCTGCCTTACCGTGACCTGCCCCTACAACCACCTGCGCCAGACGCATTTAAACGGGATGTGATAGCAGCACAAAAATCCTGTGATTGCCGAAAGAAGACACAGTGCGTTCCAAAATGACGCATGCATTTTCAATTTGCGCATTGATCAACTTAGAAATCAAGATAGATAAAGATTCCAACGATTGTATGATAGATTGACGTAGAAACGGAAGTCGAAACGGATATGATTAGTTAACATTTTCCAGCTCACCTTCAGCAGATCTTTCTCAGAGCTGACGCTTGGTAAAATCTGGCGCTGCCCGAACTTGGCCATGGTGAGGCCATATCGCGCCTCTGCCCCATCTGCGCCGAACACGCCCCGGTGACGGTGCGCACTGCGGTGTGAGCTGGACAGAGCAGGATGGCCAGCGGAGCCTGCACCTTGTCCCGCAGCTCGCCGTCGCTGAGGTCTCGCAGTGGAGGCCGTGTGACTGGTCTGCGCCAGGAGATCAGTACGGTGCCCTCACGGCCTCACAGTTTACCACTGGGATGGCGAAGACCCTGGGCTGAAGAAAACCCTCGGTCTGCTGCTCACGCGCGGCGCGATAACCTAAACCGCCTGTCCGCGGGCCACACGGTTCTCGTCCCCTACCATGTTCAGTAGCAGCTGTTCCGGGGGGGGGGAGGGGGGGAGGGGGGCAGTACCCGTTGCGCTGGAGGAATGGTTATACGTTGGCCTGTGTGCGCCGCGGCAGCTCACGGAGCAGCACGATGCTCCGGAAGAAGTTGCGTGAGCCTAAGTCGCAGCTGCTGTTCTGCCGGAAGGCAAACCACACCGGCACACAGTGGCCAATCGCGTGCTGGACGAGGTTCTTGAGAGCGCTGCTGGAGGTCTCCGTAGAGATGTAAGCAACAAGGAGGCGAGCGGCCAGTACCAACCATCTGAAAACCTCAGCGAATAGATGGGGACAATTCTTGACGAACTAAGCTTTGGATCATATGAAAATTATTGTGCTTCTTTAGTGCATATCATTATGCCGATGTTCAGAGTCCTTAAATGTTGCAGAATACATATCAGCAGACATGCTAGTAAGCATGACACTACGAGCAAATGAAAACAATAAATAACCCCGGCAAGAGGCGAACGAATGAACATGTTCCCAAGTTCTACTAAAAGAACTTCTTAAGTTCTAAAACTTCTAAAGTTCTACATGTTCCCAAGTTCTACTACTGTTCCCAAGTTCTACTTAAAGACATAGAGCGGCTGCACGTCAAAGCGAACTCCCGCCACGCCGATTGCTTTTCGTGACGCAACGTGTCGGAACACGGTTTGCGCTGTTGTGTATAGTTCCACATGACGGGTACTAAATCTTTAACCTTTTAAGAAGAACACGGATTAGCTATGTTAAAATAAATTTGGACCCCATTTCATCTATGATCTACGTTTCGGGAGTCCTCAAAATCTCAGAAAAACACAGAAAAGCATGGAACTGGAGTATATGCGGCAATTATTGGACCACCTGCGGCGATCAGGGATGTTGTCGCGTCAATGAGGGTTTCTGTGCTGATCCGGGGTCAATCGTGCGGGTCGGAAGGCCTCCCGTGTCAGAGAGGAGAACACTGTGATATGATATATACTCTAATGGCCTCCGGATCGACCAGGAGATCCCACCCCGTGTCGCCAGAATGACAGCCAGAAGACGCTTTGCGATTGGACGGTGTGGCCATTCAGCCCTTGAACAGTAATGTGCGAACCAGTAAAGGAGCCAGTAATGTGCGCCTGGTGTTCTGCTGAGGGGGCCCCTCGCCCAAAAGGAAATAAGGGGTCTCATTACTGTTGAGAAGAGTGGGATTTCATTATTGTTGAACATAGTGGGTCGAAATGAATTAAAAACAAAAAAGGCCATTCCATACTTGCCTGAGGACGTTCATTTTTTGCAATGGATTACTGAAAGTGTTATCAAAAGGTTTGGACATGCCCGCCCGCAACCTCGAGAGTAAGGACAGCGATGGCCTGGGTTGCAGCTTCCGTAAAACCGAACAACCTCGGCCTCTGCAAGTGCCACCAGACAGCGGGCGCCGTGTTAATCCGTCTTCCGAGATTCTGCCTTCTCTCTTCCAGTTCCACCGCCTGATTCCAACACCACTTCACGTTGATTTAACGGCCAACCCGTTCTTATCATCAGTCTAAAAAACGGCACATGTGAAATATGCACCCAGGCTACCTACTAAATGTAAGGTTTGGTGTCCTGAAGCGTCCAAAGGTACTTTTTTCAAAAGCGTCATCGTTTTCGCCCACCCGTTGACCACGACGCAGTGCTAGCAGCTGGGCCTACGCTGCGCGGCCTACGGAAACTGCAACGTCTGGAGTTGACGTTTTTGTTACTAAGATTTTCGAGTGCGCATGCTCAAAATTACGTTTTTTAGCTTGTATTACTAATCGATTTACGTGTTTAAAGGCATTATTTCAGAAGTGTCGTAATTTTCGTCGAGCGGTGGGCCACGGTGAAAAAATTAGCCATTAGGCTTAGGCTCAGCGGACTATCGAGACTGCAAAGCCTGTTGCCTGGGTTTTTGTCACTAAGGTTTGCGAGCACCCATGTTAAAAAGCCGCGTTACACAACTTGCATCACTTATCGATTCTCACTGAATGTCAAAAAACATTTCCAGACAAACATGGCTTGGCCATGTTAACACAAAACGTTGACCACTCGATCTGCAATCAAATTTTCATCTTCAAATTCGATCAAACTAATCGATCTACAATTTAGCTTCGCGGTGTCCTTAATGTCTGTAGAAACCAGATGACACATTCTTGCAAAGCTTCTGAACTCGGTTCATAAAGAGTCCCTTAAGCCATTGTAGATAAGGGCACTGGTGACTTATTCCATGCGGTCGTTCAAGGCCTGATTTCTGCAGTTTATTGGCTGCAAAGTACAAGCAGAATTGAAAACCGTATCCCTTGTTAACAAGTAAGCTATATCCAGGGATTTTTTGGGGGACGGGGTAGGTATCATAAGAGGGACTTTTGTCAACCCTGTGTTCCCTCATAGCAAGGCTCTGGCTACACCCCTGCTTACACAAAAAACAGATAAAATCGCCTACGTTGAATGATGGGGAATTAAATGTCCGTTGGGCCAATTCTTACCTACGGCGGGCAGCTTCCCGGAGGTTTTTTTCTGGTGTGGTGTGGTGTGGTGTGGTGTAAGGGAAGATAATTCGGAAAAAAATACTGTTGCAGGTGTCCAACATATGCTTTACAAAACCGCTAACTTCACGGACATCCGGGCCAAGGCATTGGCCGCCGACAGCGGACCGGAACAGGGCCCAGACAAGGAATATATGACAGAAGGGCTTGCATTTTGTGGCCTGGTTTTTAGAGGAGAATCTCTAGTTGTATCGCTTTTGTCACATTGTTTTGAGCGGTTTCAAGCTTCCGAATTTGTTTCTGCCCAAAATGCTGCGACAAGTCCTTATCTCCTGAAAGACAACCAGCGAAGTCAAGGTGCATGAAAAATCTGTCACATTGTGAGCCTTCGATTCACTTTCAAAATTCTCACCAGCCTATGTCCAGGCCGTATTTTGGGATTACCGTGTGGGGGAAGACGCCTCTTCAATGACCCAACATAACTACGCGCCCGTGAACTTTCGCCTCCCCAGGGAACACAATGTTGAAATGAACGAATAATCTTGGGGAGCTGGAAAGCGTTATTTGCCGAATGACATCCATGAGTCGAAAAGGCAAGATTATGCACCAGTGGGAAACAGCCTCTAGGTGCATATCTAGCACAACAGCCATGGCATATGAATGAAGAGCGATGACATCCCCCATATTCCCCCATATTTGTCGACAGAAAGATTATATTAGGTATAGGGCCGCCCCAAAAGGGTCGAGGAATGGGAGTTGGACTACAGAGGATGTCCGGGAGGCTTTCTGCTGCGCGGTTATTTTGAAATCACAGCGCCGTTTCTGTCTGCCAGTATGTAGAGATGGACGTTAACCAAGTACTTGTATCAACATTTAACACTAGCTGGGCTACCATTTAAGAAAGTTGTAGCATACCCCGTTAATTTTAACGCTGAACAATGTTAAAAATAATTTCCTCACAATGCATTTGGCCTGATTAACCCTGAGAAGATTTTTTGGTTGTCTTTACCAATATAATTTTCCCGCCTTCCATGGGACAGCACTATATATCGATAGCACACTGGAGACTGTACGTCGTCGTGAGGCTGTACGGTGTGTAAGAACCGCGACCTCCTCGCCAGCCCCGAACGCACTACCATATAAGGATATCTGAGAGTCGGGCCGCCGGGGGTGCGGCTGTGTCAAATAAGGCCGGGCCGGCGCGCGGCCGCCGCTGCAGGCGGAGCCGCGTCAGCGCTGACGGAGCGCATGCCTGCTGCAGCCTCCTGGCACAGCGTGGTTCACGCTGACGCTCCGCCGATGTCCGTCTTTAGGTCTGATGGACCTCCGCACGCCAGTGGCCTTGTAGGGCCATCTTTGGCGTGAAGAGCGCAGCAGATGTGCCTTCGATTGACATCGGGGTATTTTGGGTATTCTACGAAGTAATTGGCCACCTTCCCCAGTCGCGGCCCACATTCTTAGGAGCAAGCTCTGCCAGAAATGCGTGGCCCCTGGTACTTTCCAGATCCGTGATTGAAGCGCAGAGGTTGTGCTACGGCGTTTTTCACCGTTTGGAATGGAGACGAATTCCCTGCCTCCAGCTCGTAACTGCATGCTTGCTATCAAATCCGACATGTTGAAAAACCTTGTATTAAATACGATGCCATCTTACAACTATCACATCTTGCGTTGGATAAATTAAGCACGGCGTATTACGGTGTATGCATTTGGTGATACACTATTAGAGGAATGTGATCTTACCACCGCGAAGTCGACTCAAAAAAAGGAGTCCGCACGCTGCTAACAATCACTTAGGCATCAGACACCGCACGAACTGGCGAAAACGCGTGGAAAAATAGCTGGCACAAAGTGCTATGATCGCATGACCATCCTCTCGCCGAGAAGTCCCGTTTCCGATTTGGCCGGGGTTGACGCGCCGATCGTATCGGCACGACCCAGCGCAATGGTGGGATTGTCGCCGCCGAGCACCATCACTGTTCATCCTTGTCCTTGGCGCCGTGCTTGAGGATGCGCGTGAACTCGACGTAGTCGAACATGCCGCCCTTGATCGGCGCCTCCTTGTACATGTCCTCCACCTGTCGGACGGACAAGACGTTGGAGACACAGCACGGACGTTCAATGGGAGACAGTTCTGTGAAAAGCCCGCCACCGTTTTAACGTGCGTGGTCCAGTATGAATTGGTGGGCCTTCAGCACACGGGGACCTTCGCTTTGCTGTCAGCCCCAGTTTGCTTTTTCATACATCGATGCTTGTAGTTTTCCCACATGGAAAGCACAAGGTCAGTTTTCGTGATTAAGACCAAAACGACCACTCGATGCTGCATTGCGCACATGCGACGCCGAATGTGACGGCGATCGCGAAACCTTGTGTTGACAACAAGGTTTTAATCTTGTATTTAATGCAAGATCTTGTATCAGCACGATGCAATCTGGTGCAAAGATCGCATCTGATGCAATGATGCCAATCTTTCATTGGCAGATGCGCCGTCCTGGCTGGCGCATCTGCCAATCAAGAACGCCTCACTGAATTCCTGCACCAGGGTTTTCACGCTGCTTGGATTGCTCCGACCAATGACGCCACGTGTATCATCAGGGACTGTCTGCGGCAGGGACTAATCCCAGCTGCACGCGCCGGTGAGTGACCCCCGCCCATTGCCACGCAGTCTCCCCAACTCAACACACATCACACACACCCGCACGTACAGCCCCACCACAGCCACCATGCTGGCGCCCTCCCGCCCCGTCCACAGGCGCGGCCGGCCGGCTAGCTGACCTCATCGTCGGTGAAGCGGTCGCCCATGGTGGTCAGCAGCTCGCGCAGCCGGTCCTCCGAGATGACGCCGGCGTTGTCCTCGTCGAAGCAGCCGAAGGCGTTCTTGATGACCTCCTCGGGGTCGGTGCCCTGCAGCCGCTCGCCGAACAGCGTGAGGAACATGGTGAAGTTGATGGGACCGGGCGCCTCGCCCATCATGCCCTCCAGGTAGTCGTCGGTCGGGTCCTTGCCTGCCGGAGCGGGGACGGCAGGGTCACGCGCTGCCTGAGCGGGCCTCGCGGAGACAGCGTGCGGCACAGCTTCAGCCCCGATCCGCGGATGGAGCGCCGCTCCCAGGTCACTGAGAAGGCCAACACCGGCACCGCGATCCCGACGCACCCGGACGCCGGGCGCAAGGTGGCGTGCCAGGCTGAGGTTCGTACGGCAAATATCGCGCGAGACAATCATCGTGTGGGACAAATGTGGCAGTAGTCAATGATAGCTTGAGCGGCAAGTAAAAAGGGATAAATATCGTGCGACAAAATACCCCCAGGGATAAAGATTATGCGTGACAAAGGTCATATTGAAAAATGTCGCGTGACAGAGAGATCGCCCGTAACACGAAAGTGCTGGAATATCCTAACACAAATATGTCTGATAAGAATCTTTTCCTTAAAAAATTACCTAAAATCCTGATGTAACCAGGCGCGAACATTATGTGGTGTTGCATTACGGATAACGTTGATTTTAGGAACCCAGAGGACTTCAAAGCGTAGAGAGTGTTAACTCGTCTGGCATGACAATCTGTACGGATGGTTGTCAGCTTCCAGCGTGAGTAGCCACCACTCTGTCCGCTATATGTCTGACAAAACTGAGAACATCATCACCGACCAAACACACTGCACTCCGTAATGAAAACACGTGGGGAAAAAACCGACAAGTGTGACACATCCTGAATCAAACTGGGCCCTCGCCGATCACATCCCAGGGGCCCGCCTGTTTGGGCCGAGGCGCGCTTCCGAGTGAGCCCACGTACCGAGCGAGGCCAGCATATCGTGCAGGTCCTCTTTGTCAATGAAGCCGTCCCTGTTCTGGTCGATCATGTTGAAGGCCTCTTTGAACTCTTGGATTTGCGCCTGGCCGAACATGGCGAACACGTTGGAGGTGGCGCGCTGGGCGCGCTTCTTGGTGACCCCCCGCCGGGTAGCGGCACGGCGCGACGACATGGTGCCGGCTGCGGACAGCGTCAACCGTCAGCACACCGTCCTCGCTGCTGGAGGGGAGGGCGCCGACCGGCCGCTCCGCGGGCTCAGCACGAGTCTGAGGCTCCGGCCGGCTGGCCTGTGGGCTCAGCAGGAGTCTGAGGCCCCAGCCAGACTGAAGTGACACAAGCTGCTGCTGAATGCCACCAGAGGGATGGAACTGAGATGTGGAGTTAAGCCTGTGCACAAGCTGGGTGACAGCAGAATAATCACTGAAACCAGTCTGCAGAGCAAGAAGCAATGCAACATTGCCTGGGACTGGAATACATATTGTCACATTCATCCTTGGACACTTCACCCAAGTGACACATAGCTAACATGGAAGCAGCAGCTACCATAAATATGCAAAATGTTGGGAACAGTGGCTGACAGCATATGTTTAAGTCTAAAAAACTACAAAAACTAATGAAATGGCTTAGAGAATAGAGAAGGTCTTTTTTTACTACACACTCATGTAGTTGTGAAGCCTACTCTCCATCTAAATGACATCTGTTGTTTTACATAAACCTTGCCTGATGCTTCAAATTTTCAAGTTCCAGCATCAACATTGGCTCTGATAGCCTATGGGTCAGAAAATAGTCAAAGGCATGGGTCAGGTACATCCTAATGGTGTCAGCTTAGGGTGGGAATGTACTGGCATGCTTTTTTGATAGTTCTGGGTGAGAGCAGATGGAAAATGAATGCTGGGATCACTACACAAAGTTCTAAGTGTAAGTTGTGTCTACCCTCAGTGTCCTTTAAGGAGAATGCCATTATCCATCTGCCCCCTGCCCCTGGCATGATCAAAATGGTTTAACAGCTTTTGCTTTGAGGGTTATTCTCGGCATATGGTGCCATTGCAGCACATTCTAATGTACACAGCAATTGGCCACCACTCTGGAAACACTTAATCACTGATGGCAACATCTCACATCAAGCAAGGCAAGACCTCATAATTTCAATCCCCAAAACCCACATATAATGACTTAATCTATTGTTAATTATTACTGGAACATGATGAGAATGCATGAAGATGTTATCAACTGTGGCCAAGGCATGTAAGAATGTAAATATTTTAGTAACATATTACTCCCAATGAACTGCACCAGATGCTTGTGAAGCTCTTGTGGGTGTTAGAACACATAAAACCATATTCCTAATTGGCTTTTGAAATGCACACTTTGATCTTTCCATATATAATATGTACTGCCTCTCACCCTAGCAGGATAGGTGGGCACCAAAGGGTACCAAACCCTGTACCTCTGGGTCAAGCAATTGTGGACTTGACCCTTTAGCAGTGTAATCAAGAGCTGGTCTTGACAAATTCCCAGTTATGTTTTTAGCTCTTTTCTTTTAAAGAAACAGTAAGCTGGGTTATTACTGACAGTGATTCTAGCCATGTGGGCAGCATGATGCTATGATGACAACAATGACTATCAATTATCATTACCAACTTGGACATGTGATACTGAATTTTGTTAAGCAGTGAAATTGATGCATCTAAGAACCAAATTTTGAAGTGCAAACCTACCAATGAAAAGAGGGAGTGCAGACCACATTAAAATAAACATAAACAACCTCAATAACACTTTGTGGAAGCCAGCCACATAACTTATGCTCATGGAAAAATAAACCTATTAAGTTAGCAATGAAGGTTATGCATCATCTTCCATCCAAAAGTTTTAAACGAAATTGAATTCCTATCACACAACACATTTTTAATCAACATTTTCATAACTGGGCTTCATTTCCTCAACTGCACAGGCCATCTCAAAACAGTTATCTTTACCAGGTGCAATATGGAATACAGTAGCGTGTGGTAGGGGCTCGAGCCCAAGACCGGCGTGTCCAGAGTCGAATGCTCTAACCATTCAACCACCGCTCCCAACACATTTTAACAAGCGACCAACCTATGTCCTAGAGGTCAAGTTGGGCAAAGCTAAGACGTATCTTTCAAATCATCTATGGCCAAAAAAGAAAATAAGTGTACGCAATCAAACCCACGAATCAAACCGTTGTACAGACCTTTCAGGTTGAATGGACTGCAGAGTAATAATTCACCGTCCGATACACCTCAGCCCCACGACACAGCCAACGCCTGCCGCTGTTTGGTAACGCGTCAGGTGTGAGAACTCTGCGCCGATTTCGTAATAGAGCTTCTCTTTTGATCAAGCTATCGGTTTATCGATATGTAAACCTATGTTGTAGCATTATATTAGTTGCAAGAACAAAGAGTGACGGATTCATTTTCGTGTGGAAAATAATCTACGGCTCATTTAGCGCACTGACGAACAAAACTGATGAAGGTTATAAACATCAAGCCATGATACTCTATTTATTACAAGACCAGCTAACCTTCTTGTCCATCCCTAAAATATTTGTTTTGGTTTGTTCCTGCTGTGATCCGCGATGGGTTTGTCGGCCGGCCGCATTGTGAGGGGTCCTCATTTGCGTAAATAGCGGAGTATTGTAGTACTTTTTGATGCAGGCGCATGATGGTCTGCAACGTATCATTGGCTAGTGTGCAAGTGCCTCATAGTCCATGGAAAATGTGTGCGGAAATAAGGGCAAAGGAAAAGATCCCAGGCTTACTGCCAAGGTGAGGCACCAGGGTTCAGGCCTAGACACATCATCTTTGACTGGATATGAGCTTCATTGTGACCTCTGTATAAGATGTTAAAGAAGATGGGCACTGGGAGCACATACAGGAGTGATCCTTGGAGATTATGACAACATTGTTTACTCTATCCTTGAATATGATTACAATGTTGTCATCTTTTCTCAGTCTTTTGGGAATTCTAACGTACTTAATGTGCCATGCATTTTGGTACTCACATGTTTGGATTGAAATGCCAGTTAAACAAATCAAATAGACTGAAATGTGTTATGTTGTAATACTTCATACAATAAAGCATGTGCTTCTGTGGTGTGGTAACATTAATGACAAATTTGAGTTACACCATTGATGGATGGCAGATAAGGTAAGGAAAGGGTGGGGGTAGCCCTCCAATCAAGAAAGCATTCAAAATTACCTTTATTTTGGTGTCGCATGAAAAGGGCCACAAAAAAATCATGCTTATTGTTCCACTTCATTGACATTTCCATTGCCACCAGCCCCTACATTGCAAAATTCTGCATTGCCCCTAGCTCTGGTGCCTCCTACGACATCCATGTTCATGCCATAAAAAAGTGAAGTCAGGAAGGTGAAATGAACCAAAGAGAAATATTTGCCTTTTTGGCAAAGCTTTAAAAAGTAGCTTTGGCTCATTTTTACATTGCACCACAGGGGGCTAATTTGTAAACTAACCCTGGAAATGGAAGAGAAGCATGGCAAATCTTGTGCTTTTACCTCACACCTCTTGTTGAATTTAATAAGATAAGCAGCAAGCAACAGAAATTGAATAATAGCTATTGATAAAAACAGTTATGAGCACATTCGGGGACAACATAGCTTTGTTATGCTAAGAAAGAACTGATAGGCCTTGTGTGCAAAAGTAGAATAAATGTTGCTGTTTGGTATGACTGTTGTTCTTAATTGAATCTAATGCAATCCTCTATTTCACAGGGATTTGCATAATAAATCTGAGATGAAATGGATCTCACATTGACTGAGGAACCAGCAGTGTTCATGTCCTAAGCAAATAAATTGCTTTGTCATGGATGGTGATGAGAGTGATATGATACCAGTGAAAGACATGAATGAAAAAGAGAAACACAGCAGAAGCATGTTCCATGAAAAAGGTAAGAAGTTTAACCTCTTAACCCTCACCCCTATTTACTATTCTCCATAACACAGACTGACTGTGGGGATAGGGCTATGCTGCCCCATCATTTCTGAACTAAGACAAAAATTTAAGTTGGCAAAAAATGACCTTAGATTGTTTGCAACCACTTAACAAGCTCATACATATGAGACCATGCCATGCAGTGACCCAAAACAGATGGTGTTAAATGAGCCCTGTATAGACCTCTCCTGCTATCCCCAAAACTCTGAGTGCAACAATAATGCAGAAAATGGTTCACAGCTCCTGGAAAGCTTCATCAGATAGGCTCTAGCATAAATGGCACTTATGGGTATTAGTATGGCACACATGAGTACAAAAGCACATTAGGGGCTCCTCATCCACACAACAATTTGTTAGGTTTTGCTAGCCTGAGCTCTGGAGGGCAAGAAGGGTATTAGTTGTGTTATGCCATGGTCAGTGTACTGGTGTACGTCGGCCGCCAGAGTCGCTGCTGGTGCAGGAGCGGGCGGGGATCAACAAGCTGTCCCGTGAGGAGCTAGAGGACAGACACCTCCGCCTCCTGGAGGAGAACCACATCCTCAAGAAGCATTGCCACAAACAGGAGGACAAGATCAAAAGGAAAGCCCCAACCATCCTTTTGGATTGTTTTCTATGAATGAGATGTGATTGATAATGAGGCTTTTTTGCTAGTGTTTTGTTATTTTTAGGCACTGTCCTTTATTAATTAATTTTTTGTCTTGCCTTCAGTGCTAAGATAGGGTATTTTGTCACGCACCTTCTGCCAAGCAACATCGCCACATTTTTTGTGAGGTCACAGACATTATTGTTTTATGTATGGAACCAGGCCACAATATTCTGCTTTCCTGGCCATGAGAAAATCGTGTGTGGGACTTGGGCTGATTCATTTTTTTAGTCGTTTTTAATGGCTGGTCGGCGAAATTTGCCCACCTGCATGGAGCAGACCGCCCTAATGTGAACATGCGATGCCTGCATCCACCATTACCACTATCCCACCTGATGTAAGACTGGCGTGATGGCTCGCATGTGACGTCATCACTGCCCGCCTGACGTCACATGTCACGACGAGCCGACCGACCCGCAGCTCGGTGCGCGCGTGCGTGTCTAACCTCGTCGCTGCGTGCACCAGGCTGGCCACCAAGCTGCTGCGTCTGGTGCAGGACCGCAAGAAGCGGGGCGAGGCGCCGGCCCGCCAGCGAGACCCGGAGACGGCCGAGCTGATCCAGTCGCAGCAGGACCAGATCAGCCAGATGGAGCGCCAGGTGGCTCAGCTCAAGGTCAGGTCACGGATGGCCGTGGCGCCGCTCAGGGTCAGGCCACGGATCCTGGGGAGGGGAAGCGGCTAAAGGTCAGGTCACGGATCTCGGGAGCGCAGCTCAAGCTTTCTCCCAGCATCTGGGTCGACCCGGTTCCCTTCCGGTTCGGCATGTACGGCTCGTGCGTGTGACGGAGATGTGAAGGGGCCAGACCCGCTCGCCTGTTGCTGTTTGTCGTGTTCCGCTTGCCCATTACTGTTTGTTTTCCGTATTGTTCCCGCAGCGAGACGTCTGGATTTTACCGACAACACGCAGCTGATGTCGCTGTGACGTTTGTGCTGTGCCACTGTGACGTCACGTCACACACCCGTGTGACGTGACGTGCGCGCGGCGATGCGTCACCGTGTCCGTGGCATGACGAGTGTGTGACGCAGCTGCGGCGGTGTCACGCGCCGTTCGTGACGTGGCGTACGTCTGACGCGGCCGCAGGACAAGCTGCTGGTGGCGCGCCAGCAGGTGAACACCAGCCAGGGCCGGCCGGGCCGTGGCCTCTCGGCCAAACCGGAGCCGCCGCGACGGCCCTCCTCCCGGCCCAGCTCCAAGACCAGGTGAGCGCCGCCGGGCCCGTTCAGCCAACCAACGGATCTACGCGGCTTGCTGGGTCTAGTCTGTCTTGATCAGAACCATCTGGGCTTACCTACTTCATGTGTAAAGTGTTCTTTAGATGACTGTGTTATTGGTCCAGTATTCCATTTTTTTTTTTGGAGGGGTGGGGGAGAGGGTAAGGGATGCAAAACATCAGATCCCCACCTTGCATTGTGCATGACACTGCCGCAGATGATTGCATGCTCGTTAGTCAGATGATTGCAGACGGGGGAGCCCGTCGGCCTGATGGCGAGTGGACGGTGATCCTTGCCTCGGCTGTGACCGCTGACTCTCCGGCCGGCCGGCAGCTCGCAGAAGCGGCAGCCAACCGCTGCTGAGCCGCAGCTGCCGCCGTACGCCGAGCAGCTGCTGGTGGAGGCGCGCCAGACGGCCGCGCACCTGCAGCAGCAGTCCGCCGCGCTCGCCGACCGCAACCGACAGCTTGACGAGACGTTCTCCACGCTCCGCGAGCAGTGCAACATGTACGAGCAGGTGGGTGGCGGGCGCGGCCGCCACGGCGGCTGCCGAGACTTCGAGTGCGCCCAGACGCCGACAGATGTCAGCTCGATCGGCGGGCCCGACGTCGCAGTCGTCGGTGGCAGCCGGGGAAGTTCTACGCGGCCGTCTCCGTGTGGATGACGTTGGATGCGCACGCTCTCTGAGGCGAGTGGAAGCGTGTGTGTCTGTATGGAGGTGCTGTTGATTTCATCCAGTCTACTGAGTTAACAGCACCACAAGGGGTCTCCTTAAGCATGGGAGGGGACCGAATGCTACGAGGCAAGGTAAGCCTATAATGAGGCAACAAGGTAGCCAACTTTCCATGCTATGTACATTATGTCTTCAGGTCAATCATCTAAGCAGGGGTATGGCGATAACACAGCTCACGTACGCCAGCAGTGTTTTGCTGGCTGGATTTGCCGGTTGGCTGGGCGCGGAGGGCCGGGGCTCAGTACGCTCTTGTGCTGCTCAGGAGCTGGAGATGCTGAAGGAGCAGAGTCGCGTGAAGGAGCTGGAGCATGAGGAGGAGGTGGAGGTGCTGAGGAACCAGGCCAACCACGGTTAGTGAGGAATGCACGAGCACACCGAGCCACTTCGGTTGCATTTCGGCTCCACATCATCTGTTGACACGCGTTTAGCGCAGTAAAAATCATTGACGTCGTCGGAGCGAGCCGACTCTGATGCGTCATGCACCGGATGAGCGTTAGGGAGCAGCGACCGTGACATGGTTGTGCTGCTGTTACGACTCACCTCAGCCGCCTGGCTGCTGCGGCCTGTCCCGCTAGTGTGGTCTGTACCCCACACATCCACTCCTCGGCTGCTGCGGCCCGCCCCGCTGGTGTGGTCTGTACCTCACACATCCACTCCTCGGCTGCTGCGGCCCGCCCCGCTGGTGTGGTCTGTACCTCATACATTCCCTCCTCGGCTGCTGCGGCCCGCCCCGCTGGTGTGATCTGTACCTCACACATCCACTCCTCGGCTGCTGCGGCCTGCCCCGCTAGTGTGGTCTGTACCCCACACATCCAATCCTCGGCTGCTGCGGCCCGCCCCGCTGGTGTGATCTGTACCTCACACATCCACTCCTCGGCTGCTGCGGCCCGCCCCGCTGGTGTGGTCTGTACCCCACACATTCCCTCTTCGGTTGCTGCGGCTCACCCTGCTGATGTGATATGTACCTCACACATCCACTCCTCGGCTGCATCCCACGAGCCACACCCAGCTGGCGCGCCCCGTCCCGTTTGTATTCCGCGCGCTTCCGCCACGCCCGCCCTGCCCCACAGCCAACCGCTCCAAGCTGGCCGAGAACGTGGAGATGATCAAGCTGCAGCGGGAGCTGAAGCAGACGGCCAGTCGGCTGACGGCCTTGCAGGCGCACACACAGTCGCTGGAGGAGACGCTGCGCACCGAGAGGCCCGCCTACGAGCGCGCCGCCCGAGAGATCGGTGAGTCGCGGTGCTGAGGCCGGTGAGAGGCCTGCCGCCCGGGAGATCGGTGAGTCGCGGTGCTGAGGCCGATGAGAGGTCTGCCGCCCAGGAGATCGGTGAGTCGCGACGCTGAGGCCGGTGAGAGGCCCGCCGTCCGGGAGATCGGTGAGTCGCGACGCTGAGGCCTGCGAGATGCCCGCCGTCCGGGAGATCGGCGAGTCGCGGTGCTGAGGCCGGTGAGAGGCCTGCCGCCCGTGAGATCGGTGAGTCGCGATGCTGAGGCCGGTGAGAGGCCCGCCGCCCGGGAGATCGGTGAGTCGCGGTGCTGAGGCTGGTGAGAGGCCTGCCGCCCGTGAGATCGGTAAGTCGTGGTGCTGAGGCCGGTGAGAGGCCCACCTACAAGCCGCGACGGCACGCGGAGGGGCTGCCGATGCGTTTTCTGGTGTGTTGAGCCGTGGCACAGGCGTGACGTCCAATTTCGTGTGGTTGTCGAGAAGGTAACAGATTGTATCGCTTTCGCCGGCATAATTGATTGTTGCATTGCGGTAGCAAAAACGCATATCAATAGTATACGCAAGGTATCGTTGATACATTAAATACATAGTATATTTTATATAGTGTGAATAAAACAAGTATATAATGAAGCAAAGATGTGTCGCGAGGAAGCGAATACCACGATCTCCAAGCGACATCTTAGCGCTGTGGTCTCAGCCTCGGAGCTCGGTGCCGTAGCGTGACAAACGATATGAGTTCTGGGGGGGGGGGGGGGGGGGGGAAGGGGAAGGGGGGATAAAGCAGGTGAAAACCATCTCGGCCCGGTTGCTGACTTTTATGCCCTGAGGCATTTTTGGGACTGCCATCCGGTTTTGGACCTGGCTGTATTTCTGATCTGGTCCAGAAGAACCACATGCTGTGAATTCTTTGGATTCTATGCAGACCCCCAGCTGGTGTCGTATCTGGACGGGTATACGTGTGGTGCATGGCTGCTAGGGTGTTTGGAAACTTTGATCCCCGTAGCGAACGTGTCGTCCCTTGTATTGCATGCATTTTTAAACCAATACCGATTTAAATGCCGATCCTAGCAGATCTAGCAGCGAAACGGCTGGTGGTACCGTTTCTGAAGCCCACCAGCCAGTGGCCATAGTGGGGGACCCGGGTTCGCCGTCCTATGCCGGCGTGCTGTGAGTTATGGCCCCATAGAACTCTCACAGGCCCAGTCTGAGGCGGACCAGTGACCTCTGGCTGAACCTGACCTGACCTGATCCGAGCCGGCCCGGCCTGCCTAAGCCCTGACCCCTGGCCTGTGGCGTCCGGACCCAGCATCACCTGTGCTGAACTGGCATCACGTGATCGAATTCAGCGCCGTCTGATCTCAAATGGTTCAGTCTTACCGAACCGAATTTGATTCTGCTGGAGCCGGTCTGTAACGCAACCTAACCTGATCTGAGCCGACCTGATATGACTCAACTTGACCACTGACCTGACCCGACTTGATCCCACATGTCGACCTGGTCTGCTGACCTGACCTGGTCTGAAAAGACACCGCCGAGGTAATTGGACCATACTTGACCTAAGCAGACCTCACTTAACTCGACCCCAGCTGACCTGACCTGACCTGACCTGGCCGTGCAGCTGAGCTGACCCGGCTGCACGAGGAGGAGCAAAGGCGAAGCGAGCAGCTGCAGAAGGAGGCGGCCGCCGCCGGCCAGGCGCGCCAGCGTGCGGACGAGCTCGAGGCGTCCCTGCGCGACGCTCAGGTAACACCGCCAGCTAGCGGTCCAACTGCTCAGAGTCGGCCCGTTCAGAGTCCGGCCGCTGAGAGTTCACCGAGGCGGCGGCTGGCGTCGGCTGGCGTCGGGCTTGTGCTGCCGCCGGTGTCAGGCGGTGTGTCGGCGCGCTGATCGCGGTGCCGGCGTTATCGACGCGGCGAGGCTGTCGTGGCATCCCTGACGCCGCCAGCGCTGCCCACGTTCGTTGCGGGCCGCTGCGGTGCGGTGACGGCTCCATTCGGTGTCGCCTGTCAGCGGGCCGGATGATCCGGGTCCATGGCAACTGCGGCCCGCGGTCGTCATACACGGGGCTTGTCTCGGCTGGGGTGGCTAATTGACCCTCGTCCCCCCCCCCCCCCCCCCCCCGTCTCCGCGGCGCCGACGCAGCGTGAGAACGAGCTGCTGCGCTCGGCGAATGAGAAGCTGTCCGAGATCGGCAGCGACCAGGAGTGGCAGCGGGAGCAGCAGGCCACGCTGTCATCACTGCGGGCTCAGGTGACTGTTTTTGGTCTGGCTGCGGGCTCAGGTGGCCGTGTGTCCGAGCTTGTGTAACCTGTGTTCTTGTTGCGGGTCGAGGAAGCGATTTGTCGTCACTGCACTAGCTTCAAGTCTTTCCTGTGAGACTTACTAGCTTCTGTTTCCCATCAAGCAAAAGCAGGCCGTTGCTAGGTGAGTGTCTATTGCTCCACTGAATCCTGCCATCAACCCCGCAGCCAGTATGCGTCTGTTAGTCCTCCTCATGGGTCACTGTCCCCATGCTTTTCTCCCTCCGTTTATCCCGTCGGTTCGTCCATCAGCCCTGGTGCAGCGGCCGGCCATCGACCTGATCTGGCCTGACCTGATCTGATCTGGCCTGACCTGACTTGACCTGACCTGACCGCTGCGCCCTCCGTCGTCAGCTGGCCAGCGTCGAGTCCAGCCTGCGCGGCGAGCAGGCTCGCGGCCGCCAGCTGGCCGACCAGCTGACGGCCGAGCAGCAGCGATCCTGGCGGCTGCAGGCCGAAGCTCGTGACCTGCAGAGCCAGCTGGCGCTGCGGCAGGTGGCGCTGGTGGCGCCGCCGCCGCCGCCGCCGCCGGCTGTGGTGGTGGAGCGGCCTCGCCCCAAGCCTCGCACTCAGGAGAAGGTCAGGGCGGGTGGCGCTGCCGCCGCCACCGGGCTCCCGTCTCGGTCCGGCGGCGAGCGGTCGCGTGTGCAGCCGAGGGTACTCTGTGTACGGAGGGTGATTAGACGATGATCTTGATAGGGTGAACATTAGGACGAATAAGGTGACAAAGGCGTTTCATAGTCGAAGACTTCAGTGCTCATTGTGTGATACTTTTCATAGGCGCTGGCCGCTGATGTTCGTTGGTCACAAGCTTACCACTGCTTCATGTCTCCGGCTCAAGACGGCTGTTTCCGTGTCGGCTGTGAGTGTTGTCCGGCGCGCCGCCGGCTGTAGGCCGTGGACGGGCGCTGGCCGGCGGCGAGCGAGCGCCGGCGGTGACCGGCCCGTGTGCCCGCAGGCGGTCTGCACCTCGCCGCTGCCGGAGCCGGCCGCGCCGGCCGAGGGCGGCCCGCCGACGCCGCGCCGCCCGCCCGACACGCCCACCTCCGAGCTGCTGAGCAAGGTCAGTGGCCGGCCGACGGCTTCTGTCCCCTGCAGCAGCAGACGCCGGGCTGAGCGTTGCGGCCTGGGCTGCGACGCGCACCGGGCCAGCGAGGGCGCGAGACCGCGGGTCAGGTGGCGCTGTTGTGTGTCGTGTGAAGCGCGGGGTCTGGGAGCGACGCGCACCGGGCCAGCGAGGGCGCGAGACCGCGGGTCAGGCGGCGGTGTTGTGTGTCGTGTGAAGCGCGGGGTCTGGGAGCGGTGCGCACCGAGCCAGCGAGGGCGCGAGACCGCAGGTCAGGCGGCGGTGTTGTGTGTCGTGTGAAGTGTGGGGCCTGGGAGCGACGCGCACCGAGCCAGCGAGGGCGCAGGATCGCGGGTCAGGTGGCGGTGTTGTGTGCCGTGTGAAGTGTGGGGCCTGGGGGCGACGCGCACCGAGCCAGCGAGGGCGCAGGATCGCGGGTCAGGTGGCGGTGCTGTGTGCCGTGTGAAGTGTGGGGCCTGGGAGCGACGCGTGGCTTTCGAGGAGTGGTAAAAACTGCTGGTGCTTGGGAGGCATGTGGAGGATGAGGACGGTCGGTTCGGCTGGTTGTGTGAGAGGGGAGGGGAGGGGAGAGGGGGCAGAGGGCGGTCAGCATCGGTCGACCTGTGACCCGTGCCGGGCCGCTCTGACCGTAGATCGACACCGGCGAGTCGGTGGCCAAACAGCTGGCGGCACTCCACTGCCAGTACGTGGAGACGGTCCAGGAGCTGGAGAAGACACGCACCCTGCTGGACGTGCAGAAACAGGTCAACACCGCCCAGCAGCAGGAGGTCAGTGTAGAAACAGGTCAACACCGCCCAGCAGCAGGTCGATTCGGAAGCAGGCCAGCACAGTCGAGCAGCAGCAGGTCAGACGCCGGGCAGAGTTTTGCGCGGTGACGACGTGCGGTGCATAGTTGACCTCGGTCTTTATGCCGCTCCTGGATCTTGTGGATCAGTTACCCAAGGGTCCTGTTCGCTTTTCTGTAAATACTCCATTCATTTGAAAGTTTGCCCTTCTGCGCGGTTCTAATCGAGCGAGACGGACCACAGTAACGTTACAACGCAGTCGTTAAGTAGCGTTACATCAGTAAGTGCGCCTGGTGAGTGCCGTCGACCTGAAGACAGAGACCTGGAGATTACTACTGTTTTATCTATGTGAATCATGTTCCTCGCTAATGAACTGAACAACTTATGCAAAATCTGCTTTGTGAAACTAAATATCAGGTTGCGACCTGTACGCCTGCACGAGTGATGCACGAACCATGCTGACGGATTGCCAATACTGTGTTCTATTCGTATTTTTGCGGCATTTATTTGGACGGACGCAAGGCTGATGTAGACGTGTCTCCGTATGAAGCCGTCATGCAGGCGCTGCCCCTGTGCGTCCGTGCTGTGTCGCCGGTCACCGGCGGTGCTCCGGCCCGGTCCGGCTCCGCCGACCTTCCCCCGCCGTCCGGCAGGTGTCTCTGCTGTCGCGCCGGCTGACCGAGCTGGGCCGGGCGCGCGACAAAACCGAGGCCGAGCTGCGAGCGGCGCTGGAGGCACGCACCGGCCGTCTCCTGCAGCTCGAGAACAAGGTACGGCCACCGCACGCTCCCGGCCGCCGTGGTCGGACGTCGAGGACGGGGCAGGGACGGTGGGGGACTGCACGGAGTTCGGAGATGCGTCATTGTTTGAGGGGAGGGTGGGCGGGTTTGAGGGTCTATAGGCTGGTGTGTGGCAAGCAGCATGGAGCATTACGATGTAAAGTTTCATGGCTCAGAAGTAATAAGCAATTTTTCGTAGGCTCAGAGGATGGCGATAATTTAAGGCGCTCGGTGAGTCATCTGTTTGCCATATTGTATTGAGCTACGGTATTAGCATTCGCAAAGCAGACATGTGACATCTGACATCAGCATGCGCAAAAGAGACATCTGAGGTGGCTGTGAAACCACCAGATGCGCACGATGTGAAGTGCTATGAGGGGACGGGGGTCAGCGATGGGAGTGCCACCAGTAAACCGTAAGTCTTGGAATCTGTTCGGCTGCTGTTCTACACAAAGACGCCGTGTTGGCGGGTGGGCTTTGTCCAGCCCAGCGTTGCCCTCCCCGGGGGCAACGCTGGGGGAGGGGGAGGGGGGTAGCCGCCACCTTGATGGTCGCCATTGTCATGGTCCATGATCCGTGTCTGGGGTGCGCGTCTGCCGCCCTCCCGAGCCACGCCGACCGCCGCCGAGCCTCTCCCGACCACCGCCCGAGCCTCTCCCGACCACCGCCCGAGCCCCCCCCCCCCCCCCCCGACCACCGCCCGAGCCTTTCCCGACCACCGCCCGAGCCTCTCCCGACCACCGCCCGAGCCTCTCCCGACCACAGCCCGAGCCTCCCCCGACCACCGCCCGAGCCTCTCCAGACCACCGCCCGAGCCTCTCCCGACCACCGCCCGAGCCTCTCCCGACAACCGCCCGAGCCTCTCCCGACCACCGCCCGAGCCACTCCCGACCACCGCCCGAGCCTCCCCCGACCACCGCCCGAGCCTCTCCAGACCACCGCCCGAGCCTCTCCCGACCACCATCCGACCGGCGCCTCCTGTGCTGGCAGCTGCGGGAGGTGGCGTACCGGACGCCGGGCGGCGGCGCGCCGCGGCCGGCCGCGCTCGACGCCTCCATGCAGCTGGAGCCGGGCTGCTGCCTGTTCGAGCTGCACGTACAGCTGCTGACGCTGACGGCTGAGGCGCGCCGTCAGCTCGGAGAAGCTGGCGTCTTCCTCACCTGGATGTTCTACAACCAGGTGCGCGCAATATAGAGGGCTGAGAGGGGGATGGGGGGGGGGGCGCTCAGCGACGAGATCCATGGGGTGTGGGAGGGAGGGGGCCTGCAGCTGCAGATGTGCTGGACGCACAGCTGGGCGACTGGCTTGGGGCTTGAGGGAGGGTTGGCATCGGGTGGCGCGCGTTGTTCCCGGGGGCTTGTGGTATGGATCTCAGGCTGGGATGCCGGCATGGCAGGAGGATTCTGGGGATGGGGTTGGGGGTCCTACGCCCACGGCCTAGATGGTTACGTCTATTGGTTATACCTATAGGTGGTTGTGTCTAGATCTTGCGTCGGAAGTGGCTTTGAAGTAAGTGCACTCGTTCAAAAGGCCACCTGTTGGATCGGTGTATGTAGACGTGGCAAAGTGGGGTTCAATGTTCGCCGGGGGTTCGATGGCGTTGGTTGGAGGGAGTCGCGTTAAGCACTACGTGCCTTGAGATTCCGTGCTGTGACGCAGTTCCATCGGGCCTTGTGACCCTCCCTTTGCACATGGAGGGATTGCGGAGATCCGTGTGTCGTTAAGTCAGTTTTTACATTCAAAATTCAGGCGATACCGTTCGTCTGTACACATCAGGGTGGTGTGTTAGAGCCGACCAGCGTTGCCTATTAACGTGATTTGATATTAAGTGTCCAGTAATCAAGTATTAAAGTGGTTAATGTGGTGGTGTATTGAATGGTTTAGGTGATGTAGCATCAAACTATGAATATACACATGTTTACAACTTAGATAAACGTGATGCACTGTTGAAAGTAAGTTGTATATTCGCAGGACATTCATTACACACCTGTGATGAGAGGAGACCTGAACTTCGACTGTTCTTCGCTATACAAGCTGTTCGTGGACCGTGCCCTGATCCAGTATCTGGCCAACGTGAGTGTGCCGAGTGCAGCCGCCCCCTCCCCTTCCCCGTCCCCGTCCGGCGGCGGCAGCGGTCCTGGTGGTGGCTGCCAGGCTGGGCGGTCAACGCCCCTGTATGCCGTCCGGGAACCCCGCACCGGATCCAGCCAGGCAGCCCCATGTGCCGCGTTCTTTTCTGCGCGCTGTAGCTCCGGGCGGATTCATAGTTCTCTCAGCTGGACCGCCCGCTCGCGGGGCCCCCGCCCCTCTCCCACGAATTGATCTGTAGAGCGACATGGTGTGGCGGCACTGGACAGTGGCGATGGCTGACGGCGCCGGGCGGCGCATTCAGCGCAGCGCCGCCTCCGTTTGTCAGCCTGTCTGGGTTTGTGGCGGTGCGGCAGCGTGTCGAGATGCTGGTCACGGCGTGCATGTCCGACCGGGACACCCATGTCCGGCTGGGACGCCCGTGTCCGGCCGAGGTGCCCGTGTCCGGCCGAGGCGCCGGTGACCGGCCGGGACACCCCCGTGTCCGGTCGAGGCGCTCGTGTCCGGCCGAGGGGCCCGTGTGCGGCCGGGACACCCCGTGTCTGGTCGAGGCGCCCGTGTCCGGCCGAGGCGCCCCTTTCCAGACGGGGCGCCCTGTCTAGCCGAGGCGCCCGTGTCCGGCCGGCACGCCTGTGTATGGCCGATGCGCCCGTGTCCGGCCGAGATGCCCGTTTCCAGACGGGGCGCCCTGTCTGGCCGAGGCGCCCGTGTCAGCGGCGGTGTGCGCGCCACCGGCCGGTCGCCAGCCGGCGGCCGCTGAGACTGTGCCGTGCTGCAGGAGCACGTGACGCTGGAGGTGCACCGCACGGAAGGCGAGGCCGACTGCCGCCAGCTGGGCACGGCCGCCCTCAGCTGCCGAGAGATCCTCCAGTACCCCAGCAACAGGTGGGTGGCGCTCACGCCTTCCGCCCCCCAGCTGCCCCGGGATATGTATTGTTGCCCTATGTAACATACCACACGCGCTTTGCCTTACTTATGACGCGTCTTTGTGTGTGACTGGTGAATGCTCAAATGTAGGTATCAGCAGCGTTCTCGCAATGTAAAGTGCCTCTCAAAGCTTGTCATGAGCACCGTTCGCGTCTGATCGTCACCAAGCCGCGGAGAATTAACATCATCCAGGATAGCAGCTGCTCTGCTTGGTGAACGTGTCCAAAGAGGCCTGTCGGGCACACACGCAGTGACGTTAAGCAGTAGGGGTGGTCACAGGATCTTTGGGCGCTGTCTGCCGGCCGCACACTGGTTCAGCTTGTCTGTATCCGCGCGCGTGGTCGGTGAGGGACGCGGTGCCGCCGCGGTCTCGAGCTGCCGGCGGCGGCGGAGTCCCGCGTGACCTCCCCCCGCCCTCGCCCCGGCCGCAGGCTGCACGGCACGGCCGAGCTGGCCGGCCTGGGCACGCTGGTGTACTGGTTCCGCGCCGACGGTCCGCTCCAGGAGTTCCTGCAGCGGGCGCCGCCGGCTGACGACGCTCGTCGCATGGTACGCTCACCGGCGCGGCTCGGAGGGGCCCGGAGCTCTGCGGCGGCGGCGGTGGGCTCCCGGGAGAGGGCGGGCTTGGTTATCACAGCCTGCCTGGGGGAGAGGAGGGATACGATTGGATCTGTGAATAGGGCAGACCTTGCTGCAACGAACGGACCGTTGTGCATTTTTATGGAGTTGTTCCAAATAGTTGCAAATATAGCAAGCTTGTGTCATAACTGACACCTGGAGACGTTATTTATCAATAAAGGGCCCATAGTTTAAGCCAAACACAGCAAAAGCGTACAAACTTATTGCATTTGATGTGCTTATTCACTGCCAGCTGAGCCGACCTGGCTGTTCGGCAGGACGGTGACGCCGGCCGCGGCGGGGACGGCGCCGGTGATCAGACGATCGTGGCCGGCTCCCCGGATATCTGTGAGCCGGCGCCGGCGGCTAAGGCCGGCCGAGGCCCGGCCGCCGTCTCCACACCGGTGCGGCGGCGGCTGGCGGCGCGCGCGCCCCCCGCCTCCGCTCCCACCACCGCCGCCGCCGCCGCTGCCGCTGCTGCTGCCGCCGGCGGCGGCACCGGCACGAGCAGCTCGGGTCGCCGCCCGTCGGCCGACACGTCGCCGCCGGGCGCCGTCTCCGACTCGGAGCCGACTGAGTCAGGAGCGCACCCCACAGCGGCGGCCGGCGCGCCGTCTGCCGGCTGGCCGGGTACGCAGCGAGGCAGACGTGGGCCGCGCGCCACCACGGCCCGCCGCGCGCAGCCAGCCGCCGGCCCGCGGCGGCCGCGGCGACGCCGTGCCCTCCTCCCCCGCCGCTGCCGTCACGCCCACGGGCCGGCCGGCGCGACGGCGGGGGGACAGCGGACCGAGGGCCGTGCCCGAGCCGTCCCGCCGGGCGGCGCCGGGGCGGAGCCCCGCCGCCGCGCCGCTGCCGCGCCGGGACGGCGAGGGCGTGAAGCCGGCGCCGCGGGCGCGGGTGGTGGAGCCGGCGCGGGTGCGTTCCGGGCCGCGGCCGACAGCCAAGCAGGAGCGAAGCGGCGAGACGGCGCCGCCGCCGCCACCGCGCCACTCCGGCTACGCCACGTACACGGAGTCGTCAGCCAGCGACGCCAGCAGCGTGGAGGAGCAGGAGGCGGCGGCGGGCCCCGAGAAGACGGTCATGTCGGGTGGCGACCGGCCGCCGCCGCCGGTCAAAGGCTATCAGGTGCAGGGTGAGTGGCTGGGGCGGTGGAGTGAGACAGCGGAGGGAAGGACCAAGCGGTGCAAGACGGAGGTGCGGCTGCCTTTGGCGTTTTTGGCTGAGCTTGGTTTGGGCCTCCCAACGCCGAGGTGCACTGGGCTGGGAATGCGCGATGTATGGGCTCGCAGAAGCAGTGGCCAAATATCCAGATAGTATCAGTGATGTACACGTACGTTGTAGACCCCCGTATTTCCAGTGCAGACCGTTCGCTGGCGTGTCACTCCCTCTGCCGGTGGTGCCGTGCCGTGCCTAGGCTACCCTGTCTCGCCCCCGCGTGCTGACACTCAGCCGGTGCGCGCCGCAGTGGGCGGCTCCTCGCTCAGCGAGGAGGGGCCCGGCTCGACGTCAGACGAGGCGGCGGCGCCGGCGTGCCGTTCGCCGCTGACCGCCGGCCGCTCGCCGCCCCTGCCGGCCGAGGTGCACAGCGCGCCGGCCTGGGGCGGCGGCGCCGGCTCCGACGGCCTGTCGGACGGCGGCACGGACGCCGGGTCTGAGCGGGCGGCGCCGGCGGCGGCGGCCGAGCCGCGCCCTCTGCGAATCGCGGCTGACGTTCACCGCCGGCTGTCGGCGCAGAGCTCGCCCAGCACCGGCACTGGCACCGACAGCGACGGCGTGGTGCTGCACCGGACGCACGCCGCACAGGTGAGCAGCGGCCTGGCCAGCGGCTCGTCAGGGATGGTCGGACAGGGGCGGTGAGCAAGAGAAAACGGGCGGGACGCACTTGAGGAACATGCGCTTAACGACTGAGGCATCCAAAGCAGCGGAGGTGCGGAAAGGGGAGGGTGAGTATGCGGCGGGGAGCAACTCGAGAGGCATTGATGGGAAGCGTACTGACGACAGGAGCGGCGCGCGTTGGTGCCGTCAGTGTGTGGCCGGCTCGTCGCGGCCTCGCCTCCGTGCCTCGGGCTGTCCGCTGACCGTCGCCGTCCCTGTCGGCAGCCGGCGGCCGCCGACACGGTCACCATCACGGTGCACTCGGTGACGCTGCGACCGGACGCCGAGCTGCCGGAGCCGAAGGCTGGCGAGCGGCCGCGCCTCTTCGTCGAGTACCGCTTCCTGGACGTGCCGGCCGAGCAGCTGGAGACGCCGGTCTCGCTGCCGCTCGGGGAGCCCAGCCAGCCGCTGCACTTCAACTTCCGGAAGGGTGAGCCGGCCGGCCGGCTGCGTGCGGCGCCGGCGCAGGTGGCCTTGGTGCCGGTCTCTAGGACTGCTTGCTCGCGCCACGCCCGTCGTGACTGTCACCGGGCGCTGCCTCACTCGTGTTGCCTCGTGTGGTGAGAGGACACCGGCCGGACGTGCCGGTAAACGGCCCGCGGTCGGCGCGGTCGGCAGCGTGGTGCTTGTCCGACGGACTGTATCCAATGACGCACGCTGCCGGCGCGCGGCCCGCTGGCCGTCACCGGCGGGCCGGGTGTGACGGGCGGCGGCGCTCACCGGCAGTAATCACGGTGGGCGGTCTGGAGCACCGGGAGCGGCGCCGTCTGCTGGCACGCCAGCTGCGGCGTGGCGCCGACCACGGCGGCCTCGTCACCTTCACCGTGGTGGCCGAGCCGCCCGACTCGGCCGACGAGTCCGCCGAGTGTACCGACGTCGGGTGAGGCTGGCCACCGGCGCTGCCGAGGCGCCCGGCGTCGCCTGGGTCGGCCCGAGCCGGCAGGCGTCGCCGGCGGTGCTGCTGCTGGGAAAGGCCGTGGTGACCTGAGCGTTCGTCAAGGTCCGGCGGAGGCCGGGTTTCATGTGTGGTCAGCCGTAAAACTCCAATCATCATCATCATCTGTGGCCGGGTGTGCCATCGTGTGTATACGTTCGTGTGCCGCTGCCTGAGCTGCGTGATGTGTAACATGGGTGACAAGCCTGCCGTGCCTGGCCTGGTCTGGCCCTGAGGCCCGTGACCACAGGTACGCCCATCTCAGCCGACCTGACCCGCTGACGGGGGTCGTGACCCGACCGGACTTGTGACCGGGAGGTACGCCCACCTGAGCCTACCCGAGCTGCTGACCTTGGGCCGTGACCTGACCTGACCCATGGCCGGCAGGCACGCCCGCCTGAGCCTGCCCGAGCTGCTGACCTTGGGCCGTGACCTGACCTGACCCATGGCCGGCAGGCACGCCCACCTGAGCCTGCCCGAGCTGCTGACCTCGGGCCGTGCCTGACCTGACCCATGGCCGGCAGATACGCCCACCTGAGCCTGCCCGAGCTGCTGACCTCGGGCCGTGCCTGACCTGACCCATGGCCGGCAGGCACGCCCACCTGAGCCTGCCCGAGCTGCTGACCTCGGGCCGTGACCTGACCTGACCCATGGCCGGCAGGCACGCCCACCTGAGCCTGCCCGAGCTGCTGACCTCGGGCCGTGACCTGAAGGAGAGTCGGCTGCCGCTCAGCTCGCTGGCCGGGGAGCCGGCCGGTCACGTGACCGTCAGTGTGCAGGCGCTGCAGGCGCTGCGAGCCGCCGCCGGCCAGGCGGAGTAGGCGGGCGCCAGCGCCAGCCTGCCGGCAGCAGGTCCAGGCGCCGTGGTCAGGCTGCTGTCAGTGCCTGCCTGCGGTCAACAGTGATGCGGCGGGGGTGGGCGATGACGTCACGCGAAGGAGCGCGCAGGCTCGCCGCCAAAGACGGAAGCGCTGCCGATCTGTGCTGGTTGGGAGGGACAGCGGAGCGAATGTGACGCCATGATGGAGCGCATTTGGTGATAGTGAGTGAGCCGCCCGGGGGTCAGACTCTTCAGATTGCTACTGTTCTCACTCGATTGCATTCTAGTCATTCTAGTCATCCTAGTCATGGTCCGTCCAGCTGAAACCTAGCCAGAGACGTTCTCCGACGGGAATAGCCCACAGTCAGGGCAGCTGGATTGCACGTAGTGGGGAGTTAGCGAGGCTCGTGGGGTGCCGCACGCTCCGCTCGGGGATCTCAGACGCCTGCCAGCAGCACCTGCAACCACTGCCTTATGGCTGCGGTATTTTGCAAGCCGTCCATACGCTGTGACTGAGCGTGTTCAGCGCTGAGAGGATGTGTTCAACATCTGCCTGTTGTGCCGGCGGTTCGGGCGACACGCGCGGTCGAGGCTGGAGCGCGCTCAGAGTATTCGCGGAACAAACATACGTGCAATGCTTACCGATTTCGATCATGCCATAGAAGTGTGTGAAAAGCGCGCCTCCGTATGCACATCTCTACTTACCGTCGCTAGTCGTTTAAAGCTCGTCGCGGCGGCGGCCGCCGTGGCCCTGCCACCTGTTGGGATGCGGGCGAGCCTGTAGTACAAACGCCGGCCGCCGTGGCGTGGTCCTCTCCTCGTTTGTACTTTTGTACCGTCGCGAGAGCGGACTGGCGCTCGGGCCGCGGCCGGTGGCCCCGCTGGCGCCTGCAGAGACGGCGCGCTCGCCGGCTGTTGGCGTGCGCTGCTGGCGCCCGGCCGGGTGGGAAGTACCGGGACGCCCCAGGCGCCCGGGGCAGGGGGACGGCGTCAGCAGGCGTCTCCCCCGCCTGCGTCACAGCCTCGCCGTCACGTGGTCCTCTCGCTGAATAAACGTCCGTCCGACGGGATGTATTCGAGCGTCTCGTGTGGCAGAAGGCGAGAGGACTCTGATCTCACGAATGCCGTCATCATGCCTTTCTTCGACGCATATTCCACGCGCGTTGGGGCTGCTAGCCATAGAACCAAAGAAGGCCAGGTCTAGGAGAGGTGACTGTGTCTTCTGTTCGGGCAGTTCTCGCACCTGGCATAGGCCATCGCGCCCAAATGGTCGGCCCGGTACGTGAACTCTCGGCGGGGCTCTGTCTGTGCAACCTTAAGTGCTGGAGGACGGGGCTGCAGCGGGGGACCGGGCCCGCCGGCGCCTCGGACCAGCCCGACGGCGCCCGATCGCACGCGACGGGAACAGCCGACTGCCCGCCGGCTGATCGGCCGGTGTGCCGCACGCGATGTGGCGCGCGGGGCGGGACCGGCCCTCCAGACGCAGAGGACCTGCCAGGGTGGCCAGTGAAGGACAGCGCTGGCAGCTGCAGCCACAGAGGAGCTGCCAGGGTGGCCAGTGAAGGACAGCACTGGCAACTGCAGGCACAGAGGAGCTGCCGGGGTGGACAGTGAAGTACGGCACTGGCAGCTGCGGCCACAGGGGAGCTGCCAGGGTGGCCAGTGAAGGACAGCACTGGCAGCTGCAGCCACAGAGGAGCTGTCAGGGTGATCGGCAGACGGATGGCGAGCACCCTCATTGCGTTTCCGGGCGCTGACCAACGCACGGTTGTAACGCCGTTTTGGGGTGGTTACTCGTGCGTCCGTGTCCGTGGGGAGGCCGGCAGATGTGAAACTGGCGCTTGGTGGTGCATGCGTCTGCGTTCCAGGACTGTCACGGCGGAACGGGGCATACGTTGCTGCCGCCAAGTGCTGTGCAATTGAAAGTGAAAACTGTGCCGGTGTCCGCTTCTCCCAAATCCCGCGAGTTCAGTGTGCATCAAACCTCCGCCAAACACAGGTTACTTTCGAGCAAAAATATTGCTTCCCAAAAATTAAGCGATTTTATGCCGGTTGTGACCTAACGCAACTAAACAGCATGGTTTGGATCGTGCATTTGAGGCGTCAACAGATGCTGATTGGCTCTTTGGATGAGGCTCCTTTCGGTAGTCATGCAGTTTCGGGCTATGGGATGGACAAGAGTAAAAAGATAACAGCGTGGCAAAACTACACGCACCTACGTCTATTCAACTACGTCAACTACGTCCACTCGCCGAAAATAACCCCGCACGGGGACCCCCATTTGGGGTTCGTGCTTGCCGTTCCGATGGGACTTCACCACGCGACACGTGGGCATACTAACGGGAGGTGCGTGTGGCCTTTCCCGGACGAATGGGATGTCGCGAGGATTCAGGGTGAAGCAAGAAGGAGGAAAGAACAGCGGGTGGCGGAGACTGCACTCTATCGATCTTTGTATTCTATGTTCACGTTAGCTGTCAGCCAAGGTAAAGTCCGTTAAATGCACAGGCTTCTCCACCCAGTTTGGGAAGATATCCTCCTTCACCCGTCGCCATCGCTCTCCGTAACACTTGGCCAGACCCTTCATCTGCTTGTAAGACAAGCGTTCCACTCCATCAACTGACAGGCGCATCTCGGTCGGCAGCTGTTCGGGACCGACATCTTTCAACAGTTGAACAAACTCCTGCATCATGTCGCGTCGACAGATGGCGACACGCGCCGCCGCCGTCCCGCGGGCCTTCTTCGTGACGCCCTGCCGTACGCCATCCGCAAACACCTCGAGCTCGCGCGAACAGCCCAGGCTCCAGGCCACGCTGCAGGGCGATGGTACAACCCTGGAAGCGCTGCCCTCCTCCTCCACGCCCCGGTTCGCGTCCTCCCCCTCCCGCCGGGGGCGATCAGTGCTTTCCTCGCCAGCGCGATGCATCACGGCCGCCTTGCCGAACTCAAACTCGAGCCGGCTCTGCGCGATCAGCGGCGCCAGTCGCAGCGCCGTCCGCTCCACCAGCGCGCGGCGCATGGCCGCCGCGCTGTACGGACACCGGCCGATCACCACCGAGCTGAGCGGCACCGGCCACGGCAGCAGGCAGCTGAGCAGCGCGCCCTGCACGCCCACCAGCAGCCACTTGGCCAGCTTGTCACTGCACGACATCGAGAGCGTCGGCTCGCCGCGGCCCGGCTTGGTGCGCAGCACGCCCGTCACGTGGTAGCCGGCGCCAGGCTTGCGCGGGTCGGCCCGCTCGCCGGCCACCGGCTTCGCGCCCGTCCGGTAGATGTCAGGCGCGTCACCGTCGGCCGGCTCCGCGCCCTTCCGGTGGGCGTCTGGCGCGTCGCCGTCCACGCGGGCCCGCTTCGCTGGCGGTCCGGCATCGGCGTCTGGCGCACGAGGGAAGATGGAGCAGTCGCCGCAAGGCGTGTGGCTGGCGAAGAAGTGTACGCGCACACCGGCCCGTAGCTCGGCGCCGCCGCCGGCGACGACGCGGCGCAGGCAGCACTCCTCGCCGGCGTACAGGCGACGCAGCTCGGCCAACAGGAAGCGCTGGAAGGCGCGGCGCGCCACAGCTTCGGCGTGAGAGTCGGAGACGGTGCGACCGGCGGCGCAGCGCTGGCCGCCACCCAGGCACTTGCTGCCGGTGCCCAGCGCCACCACGCGGCAGGCGCGGTGCGGCGGCTCGGAGAGCGCCACGCCGGCCAGCGGCGTCCAGTGGCGCGGCGCCGGCCGGCCGCGCCGCCCCAGCCGCGCCAGCTGCGCGTAACACGCGGCCGCCAGCGCGTCGGCGAAGCTTTCTGGCGCCACGAACGGCGCCGGGTCGGACCCCGTGACGTCACCGGCAGACGAGGCCGGGTCGAGTGCAACGTCACAAGAAGATGCGGCTGGATCGAGTCTGACGTCACCGGACGATGAGGCCGGGTCGAGTGTAACGTCACTGGACGATGAGGCCGGGTCGAGTGTGACGTCACTGGACGATGAGGCTGGATCGGGTGTCATGCCACCGACTCCCGGAGCCCGGTCGAGTGTGACGTCGCGAGGCGAGGCCGGGTCTGACGTGACGTCACAGGGCGATACGGCCGGCCGAGACATGACGTCACTGGTCGAAGCCCCGCCTCGCGTCCAGTCCAGGCGTGCCCGGCGGCTGGGCGCTGCCGTTCCTCGTCCTGCTGCGACTTCTGGCACCCGGCTCGGACTCCGACGGTCGCCAGACGTCGGCTCAGTGGGCAGGTGCCGCCTCCAACAGCCGCAGCAGCAAACGTGGCGGCACCCCCGCGACGGCTCTGAAAACGGGAACAGTCGCACACTGAGCCGCTACTAGCGCCACCTGCCTCCTCTACCTACGCTGGTGGCGGCGCGGACGAGGGCGCGCGTGCCTTCGTCGGCCGCGTCCATGCTTAAACAGTCTGCTAGTGTCCATGACGAAAACCAAACGGAAACAAGTAGAGTATCTGGGTCTTGTATTCCATTCCGTGGACCACAGCCACAGCACGAAGTGCCTGTGCGGGCGTGAGCATGGTGGATAGCACGCAGTACGGTGCAGCTTCCACCACCTCGGTTCAATATCATCACAGGCGACTATCACTATCACACGACCTGCAATCTACGGAGACAGGACTACGTCACTGATGCTGGCACCCACGACGTAAGAGCACAAAACACGCGGCTTGCCAAACAGGCAGCCCAAAACGATGATGATGATCAAGCCCTCAGAGGACGCCGAACGCTGGTCATTTGGCATCCAAATAGCAGACGGAAAGCCGCAAATGACCAGTTGAAGTATTGCATAGGGCGCTATTGGGGAGTAAGTACTTTGCTGAACCATTTTGCATATCGTACACTGCTGAAGACCCACCAAAGACATCAGCGCAAAGAACTGAAAAGGCTCAGAACCACCCGCTGCGCGCAAATATGAGTAGAGTTCAGGGCTGAAAATATAAGCCTGTACGAAAACACGCTTTATAAAAAAACATCGGACACCTGCATCGCTCCCACACAAGAACAGGAGACTGACTTACCAAACTATTGCACTTATTACCCGCGTCACTTTACGAACATTCCGTTCTTCATATATCGGCGACACGCAGCTGCACACACGCCTTATCACCATGGCAACGCGACAGCACGCCGTCAACAGGCCGTCAGCTACCTCGTCACCCAGACTAGACGACGCCAGCTCATCCGCTGGCGAGCCACAGACAGCCTAACCGACGGCCCTCGCCCGCCACAGCACACATACCGCCCACCGATGGCGGGCACGGTCCCATAACCACGGAGCAGCGAACACAGCGCCGCGCCCGTCCGCCGCCGGGGCATCCGAGCGGGACGACAGACCGCTCAGCGCCGCCGGCTAGGCGTCCAGCAGGTCCAGTAGCGCCGCGTCCCCGCCGCCATCGTCCGCCGGCGGGC
The DNA here is from genome assembly GCF_011947565.3 of Pollicipes pollicipes. Taxonomy (NCBI): domain Eukaryota; kingdom Metazoa; phylum Arthropoda; class Thecostraca; order Pollicipedomorpha; family Pollicipedidae; genus Pollicipes; species Pollicipes pollicipes. Next base: position 36,999,233 of record NW_023596818.1, read on the forward strand.
GGGGATCGGTCAGCAGGCGCTCCACCAGAGCATCGCGCTGTCCCGGCGGCGTGCCGAAGTACTCGCGCTGCAGCGGCGAGTAGCGCTCGCGCGCCGCGCCGCCCACGTCGCGGTAGCGCCAGTCGCGCCAATGCCAGTTGAAGAGCTCGAGCAGTTCGCGCTTCTGCGCGTCCGTCGTCAGGATCTCCCTGAAGGAGGAGCCATGGACGGTCAGGATCTCCCTGAAGGAAGAGGCGCGGATGGCCGGGACCTGCCCGCAGCAGAGGCGTCTCCAGTCACGCCGGGACATGAGGGAGGCCCGCCAGTACAGGATCTCCCTTCTGGACAGACAGCTCTGCAGCCAGCGTCTTGACGGCGCTGACCCGAGGTCGGCACGCAGTCGGCCTGGCACGACAGCAAGCATGCTAGGTGGTCACAAGCGATTAGGCAGCGCGTCAGGAGGCGACATGATCTGGTAGCTTCCGAAGACGCCACCAGTCATGTCCAGCAGAACCAGCGCGGCCGAACAAAACGCGCGAAAAAACGGCGCGGATTTAGCGCATCGAACCGCCCCGCAGAAGTGGACTTACGGCGGCGTCTTGCGGGGCATGTGCTGGCGCCTCCACTCCCTCCATCACCACCAGCGCGCGCAGCGCGAACCAGCCGCCATAACGAGGGTGCAAGCAGCACCCGCAGACGCTGGTCTCGGCCGGCCACGGGTCGTCGGCGAGCTCAGCGCGCCGGTACAAGTGCACGGCACCACTTACGTGGCCAGCCGTCTGCACCAGCACGCGCGGCCGCCGGCCTGGCGCCATGTCGAAGTCGTGCAGCACGCGCGCCGCCGCATGCACGCGCCGCGCCGCCGCCGCAGCACGGCGCGCATGCACGAGTCGAGCGGGTCGCGGCGCGCGCCGGGCTGCCGGCCGGCGCGCCGCAGGTGTGGTACGAAGCAGCGCTCGAACATGGCCGGTGCACTCATAACGACCACGGCCAGCGTGTCTGGCGGCTGCGGCAGCCAGAAGCGCGCTGACACCTGTACGTTGTACCAGCCCACCAGCAGCGGGTGGCACTCGAAGCCCAGAGGCTCCAGCAGCACTCGCAGCGCTGCTGTCAGCTGGGTTCCGTCCGCGGTGGCGGGGGTGTAAGCAGCAGGACCTGCTTCAGGCAGCTGGGCAGCTTCGCACGAGTCGGGTACGCTACTCGGAGGCAAAGGAGCTGTATGCCGACCTTCTTCTTCAGAACGTGTTGCCGAAGTATGTGTGTGGTTCGGCACAAACTGATCATCCGTACAAGCCATCTTCGTCTCATTTCTCGCGCGCTCGGTCTTCGGGGATGGCTCCAAGTTCAAGGACATCACTTTGTTGCAAAAAAGCAGCTGGCAGTGGATTTTTCACTAATGACAGAAGTGTTTTGACTAGATGCAGGCTGGGGTGCAAATCTTAGCTGTAAGAATCACAAGATTGTAGCATGCTGGTTCACAGCACTTCACTCAATGTGCTTACAAATTCTGCAAAACAATCACATACAGATTATGGCCAGTGCTCATTTTTCTTTGGAATTTGAGGACTGTTCCACAACAGTACAACCAGAAAAAGCCTATCAAAAGCACCAGACAGACACACATCCAGCATCAGTATGCTGAACCTTGTGCTTGTGTGTCCTACACTCAAGCCAGGACCAACTGTGCTGAAATTCCATGTCTCTGTAGTGTGAAAACTCACTATGGAATGTAGTTGCCTGATATTACTTTGGTAATATCACAATTCCTTGAAACATCAACCCTCTAAGCACTGAAGCTGGTTGTGACTGCACAAGCATTGAGTGCTGGATTCAAAGTATACATGCACTGAAACTGGTGCTGTTATGGCCACTTTTCTGCAGAACAGCAGGTCAGCACAACATGTATTTTTGCAGTGTGCACAGCAGATAACCTACGATACATAAATGCTTCAGTATACTTATTCATACAAATGAAAAATATATATTCATATTAAATACATATTCATTTACATGCAAAACACACATGTCCAATACACTAATCTAGGGGCATGAAAAGCAGAGAGTGCATAAGCACTGCCTAAATAATTTTAAGCATTCAGAATGTGTTCACATATGTGAACCATGTAAACCATGGTGTAATATCATATCCTGCAAGCCATGATGATGACATTGAGTCATGACATATTCAAAAGCTCAGACTTCATGCTGATGTATACCTCCCACCCTTCCAATGACGGAAGGCATCATGTGGTTGAATCAGACTCAGTACTTCTGGTTCCCTAAACTGGCAGTGAGCCTGGTATGCTACTGGCACCCTGTATGGTATGCATATATGTATATACTAGCAGCAAACAGTGTACATGCATGGTGTTTATTCATCTGTGAATCGGAGATGAACAATCAGAAAATGTCTAAAATCAGACTCTGATTGAAGCCATTTTGCACAGCTGCAATGGCTCTGATGCTTATTGGTAGAGTATATTTAACGCATGTGGGGAGCAGGAACAAACTGGACGACCAGAAGCTAGGGGAGACGGAACGCGCGGCCGAAGACGCAACCGTGCGGCCCGACTGGCTCACCACTTGCTTTTGACAAGTTTCACAAGTCAATGTAACTACCATGTTTGGGTTGTATTAAAACACGTTTCATTTGTTCACAACAGCGATCTGAGCACTCAAACACACCTCCGGATAACCGCATACCTGCCCGACCACGCGCCTGATACGCTGATACAGGAGGAGCCCTTGCTCCCTCCTGCAAATGTCCCCTCGCTTCTTATGTCGCTGCTGCGTCGTTTTGGGATCCGTGCAATATACAACATTGAACTACTGTCAAAATTCCTTGAAGTTCACCTTTTGCAGCAGTTTGTAATCAACGTTGATCACGCCGATGGCAGTAAAATATGCTGAAGTTTATGTCACCTTTGGGATTTTCTTGTTACGAGCATAATTTATGACCGGTGCAGCTAAAGCTACTGATGATGATTTGGAGTTTGTGTGAAAGAGACATCGCCAGGAGACTGCCTCCCGAAAGTATATGGGGGGGGGGGGGGTCTAGGACCTGCAGGCTCGTGGACTCTTCTAGGCTATTTCACAGATGTTGATTTGTTTTCTTTTGGGTGAACTACTGGCCCCCAATGTTTCATATGGCTCCCAAACAGTAGGTTTGTCCGCCAGGGCTGGGAGCTCAATAGCATGCTAATCGCATAGTGCATTTCTACCCATTGTTTGCCAGGAAAAAGGGACGAAGAAAATTGAAATTGCGATGCAATGTTCAGTTGAGTGCAGTTGACTGGGAAAGCTACACGTTTAAAGTGCCGTGGTCGTACCGTATTCATTTGGACATCTTCTGCTTTCGCGCATGCTGCACGTTTTTGAGTATGTGATTATTTTGTCTTGCTGATACTGGTCAAGTTTTTTTCAATTTCTGAGCATTTGTCACCATTCCATGGTTCAAGTTCTACTCTACGGACTGCAGCAAGTTGCGTCATTTTGTCATGTCATATTGGAAAATGAAAGCAAACCCGGGCAAATGTAAAAACCAAAAACGTGACCAAGTTATTAGCCTTTTACGTTCCAAAGAGCTGTTTAAAAGTTCTTTGGAACGCAACTTCAACTCCGACATGAATATTCCATGGAACAGATACGAAAACCTGCCGATCGACACCAGCCGAATAAACCGATAGTGGTAATCATACGACAATGACCAAGAAACAACATGAGCCATGTGGAGCATGCCTAACGCGAGTGCTGCGTTGCAGCCTGCACCCCGTCTTGTGGCTTCCAGCCGGGGGTTTCTTTGGAAGCCTTCGATTGTTGCGCACATTAACCAACTGGCTCTTTAATTCCGAAGCCGTGCACGTCCAACAAGGTGCAAAGCCGAATAGCATCGACCCTACGTCGATTACCGAAACGTAGTTTTGACGGGCGACGGCAAACAAAATGGTAATGATGCTTAGCAGCGTATTCCACCGAGACAGAGCAAGATAACGTATAAGAGCAGGGCCAGTTTCCTTGTCAGTTGGGGCACTCAAACTTCATACTGTGGAGAGGAAAGTGAGTCAAATTCAGAGAGAAGCCTGCTTTTAGTGCATTCAGTGATAGGCTTTCCCCGCTACCCCCCTCCCAGCCCCTTCGCATAACTACAACCCTGTACCGGAGGCTTACCGATCGTGACGCGTGACAGATTCGCCACCAGATTACTATCGGATCTAGTCAGATCTAGTTAGATCTAGGATTCAGGGTCCAACCCTGTGGCGGAGGCTTACCGACCGTGACGCGTGACGGATTCGCCACCAGATTACTATCGGATCTAGTCAGATCTAGTTAGATCTAGGATTCAGGGTCCAACCCTGTGGTGGAGGCTTACCGACCGTGACGCGTGACGGATTCGCCACCAGATTACTATCGGATCTAGTCAGATCTAGTTAGATCTAGGATTCAGGGTCCAACCCTGTGGTGGAGGCTTACCGACCGTGACGCGTGACGGATTCGCCACCAGATTACTATCGGATCTAGTCAGATCTAGTTAGATCTAGGATTCAGGGTCCAACCCTGTGGCGGAGGCTTACCGACCGTGACGCGTGACGGATTCGCCACCAGATTACTATCGGATCTAGTCAGATCTAGTTAGATCTAGGATTCAGGGTCCAACCCTGTGGTGGAGGCTTACCGACCGTGACGCGTGACGGATTCGCCACCAGATTACTATCGGATCTAGTCAGATCTAGTTAGATCTAGGATTCAGGGTCCAACCCTGTGGTGGAGGCTTACCGACCGTGACGCGTGACGGATTCGCCACCAGATTACTATCGGATCTAGTCAGATCTAGTTAGATCTAGGATTCAGGGTCCAACCCTGTGG